>NC_054371.1:221504490-222104490 GCF_017654675.1 Xenopus laevis
AATGTATTTTGAGATATAATAAACTGTAGAGCTTTACTGACTGATTGAAAAGATGTTGAGAGCTTGTTGAATTTCATTCAATGCATTTATCAGCAGCACCAATCAGATTCTGGTGTTCTATTGAAGGTGCATGGGGAAAAGAAAGTCATCATTGGTTGACACTGGTGAGAAGTGGGACCAGTCCCTGGAATAACTTTTAACACCAGGAACACATGTTAGTAACCCTGTATATTGTTACATGCTAAAAAGCTCTCCGGTCCCCTTTTTTATTTTAAGATATTTAATGTATTTGCCAGTACAATATGTTAAACCCAGTGGTGTAACTAAATGTTACTGGGCTCCACAGCAAATTACTTTTAGGGCCCCCAACACATCCAGAGGTTGTCTTGTTTTACCAATATTTATTGAAATTGTATATGAATTGGAGCCTTGTGGGCCCCCTATACCTCCTGGGGCCCCTGCAGTTATAGTTGCACCTGGTTAAACCGTATGACAGTGATTGTCCTGTAATTGATTTCTTATCTACAATGAGTGGATTAGGATGGATTCCAAAATATTACAGTAGGAGATTGTAAGGGCTTACCCTGGTGGTCTAGTGGGGACTAGGGCCCGGCGGGATGCCCGCAGCCCTAGTCCTTCCAGTTCTGCGCTGACTTCACTATGGCACACGTGGCCGTGCAATTCCTAGTTTTACGTGCCGGCTGCGTGACATCATGGAAGACGTAGGTAACGCTGCTGCTGCTTCTCCCACCACTGAATCGCTCCTCACCACTCTTCTACAGCGCTTGGAGTATCAAGAGCGGAAGCAAGATTACCTTGTTCAAGGTCTGCATAATCTATCTCGCAGGCTGGACGCTGCACAACAGGTTCCGAATCCAGTTGTTCCGTCTCCTGTTGCTGCCAAGAGGGTCCTTCCACAGCGTTAGATAACAAAAATAAACCTCATGAGCCCAAAGTCTCCTTCCCCGACAAATTTAGTGGGGACAGGACTAATTTTTTTGTCTTCCCACAAATATGGGTGCTACGGTTACCCCCCTCTGACCCTGCCCGTTTTTCCCTTGAAACCTTCTTCTATAGCATGGCAATATTTTACGATGACCCGGATCGTGCTTCTTCAGCCGATACCGCAATTCATAAATTACGCCAGGGGAAAAGGGTCGCAGAGGAATATTGTACTGAGTTCCACCGGTGGGCTGTAGAAACAGATTGTAACGACATGGCTCTTCGTAGCCAATTCCGGTTAGGGCTTTCCGAAGCTGTAAAAGACAGCCTAGTAAATTACCCTCTATCAACTAATCTGGATGATCTAATGTCTCTAGCCATCCAAGTTGATAGAAGACAGAGGGAGAGAAGGGCTGAAAAGGGTACTTCTTTTCCTACTGGGTGTACTAATGTTAAGTCGTCTAACCTCTCAGTGTCTCAACCTCATGGGGAACCCATGCACTTGGGTATCACTCATCTAACTCCTGGGGAAAATGCCCGCAGGCGGTCTCAGGGTCTGTGTATTTACTGTGGGGAAAAGGGCCATTTTCTCAACCGGTGTCCTAAGAGGCCGGGAAACTTCAAAGCCTAAATGGAGAAGGGGAGCTCCATTTGGGTCATAGTAACATAGTAAGTAAGGTTGAAAAAAGACACACGTCCATCAAGTTTTGAGAAGTTTCCTCTCCCCAATTTTCCTCTAGAATCATGATACCTGCAATGTTAAAGGGATACTTTCATGGGAAAAAATATTTTTTCGAAATGCATCAGTTAATAGTGCTGTTCCAGCAGAATTCTGCACTGAAATCCATTTCTCAAAAGAGCAAACAGATTTTTTTATATTCAATTTTGAAATCTGACATGGGGCTAGACATATTGTCAGTTTCCCAGCTGCCCCAGTCATGTGACTTGTGCTCTGATAAACTTTAGTCACTCTTTACTGCTGTACTGCAAGTTGGAGTGATATTACCCCCTCTCTCCCCCCCAGCAGCCTAACAACAGAACAATTGGAAGGTAACCAGATAGCAGCTCCCTAACACAAGATAACAGCTGCCTGGTAGATCTAAGAACAACACTCAATAGTAAAAACCCATGTCCCACTGAGACACATTCAGTTACATTGAGAAGGAAAAACAGCAGCCTGCCAGAAAGAATTTCTCTCCTAAAGTGCAGGCACAAGTGACTAGAGATGTCGCGAACTGTTCGCCGGCGAACTTGTTCGCGCGAACATCGGGTGTTCGCGCTCGCCGGAAGTTCGCGAACGTCGCGCGACGTTCGCCATTTTGGGTTCGCCATTGTTGGCGCTTTTTTTTGCCCTCTCACCCCAGACCAGCAGGTACATGGCAGCCAATCAGGAAGCTCTCCCCTGGACCACTCCCCTTCCCTATAAAAACCGAAGCCCTGCAGCGTTTTTTCACTCTGCCTGTGTGTGCTGAAGAGATAGTGTAGGGAGAGAGCTGCTGCCTGTTAGTGATTTCAGGGACAGTTGAAAGTTTGCTGGCTAGTAATCGTTTTGATACTGCTCTGTTATTGGAGGGACAGAAGTCTGCAGGGGTTTGAGGGACATTTTAGCTTAGGTAGCTTTGCTGGCTAGTAATCTACCTTCTACTGCAGTGCTCTGTATGTAGCTGCAGTGGGCAGCTGTCCTGCTTCTGATCTCATCTGCTGACTGCTGCAATAACAGTAGTCCTTGTAAGGACTGCTTTTATTTATTTTTTTGTTGTTTTACTACTACTACTACTACTACTACTATAAGAGCCCAGTGCTATTAGTCTAGCAGTGTTGGGGAGTGGGACTGGTGTGCTAATCTGCTGCTCCTAGTAGTTCAGCAGCACCAACTTTAATTTTTTTTTTTAATATTCATTTTTTTTTTATTTTACTTTTTTTTATTTTACTACCGCTGTAGTAGTGTATAAGTTGACCTTTTAGGCATTATTTGCCCTGTAGGCATTATTTGCACACTGTTTTCTTCAACCCGCCATCGAGCTGTGTGACCTTGTTCCCATTCTGTCTAAATATCCATAATATTACCGTCTCCAGAAAAAACACCGGAGTCACTTTTTTCAAGCAGCATTCATATATTTTACGTAATCCGTATCCACCGCTGTAGTAGTGTATACGTTGGCCTTGTAGGCATTATTTGCACACTGTTTTCTTCAACCCGCCATCGAGCTGTGTGACCTTGTTCCCATTCTGTCTAAATATCCATAATATTACCGTCTCCAGAAAAAACACCGGAGTCACTTTTTTCAAGCAGCATTCATATATTTTACGTAATCCGTATCCACCGCTGTAGTAGTGTATACGTTGACCTTGTAGGCATTGTTTGCCCAGTTTTTTTGGCCACAGCCACTGAAGCACAGAGGCCAGAAAAAATATGCCATATAAATGCTGAAAATAGTCATTTTTTGCCATACGTTAACTCAACGTATATGGCAAAAAATGACTATTTTCAGCATTTATGTGGCATATTTTTTCTGGCAACTGTGCTTCAGTGGCTGCAACCAAAAAAAACTGGGCAAACAATGTCTACAAGGTCAACGTATGGCGAAAAATTACTATTTTCAGCATTTATATGGCATATTTTTTCTGGCAACTGTGCTTCAGTGGCTGCGTCCAAAAAAACTGGGCAAACAATGTCTACAAGGTCAACGTATGGCGAAAAATGACTATTTTCAGCATTTATATGGCATATTTTTTCTGGCAACTGTGCTTCAGTGGCTGCGTCCAAAAAAACTGGGCAAACAATGCCTACAAGGTCAACGTATGGCAGTTGTTTAAAGAGAACAGTAGATTACTAGCCAGCAAAGCTACCTAAGCTAAAATGTCCCTCAAATCCCTGCAGACTTCTGTCCCTCCAATACAGAGCAGTATCAAGCAGATTACTAGCCAGCAAACTTACTATCATCTGTCCCTGAAATCACTAACAGCTCTCCCCCTACACTATCTCTTCCAAGCACACACAGGCAGATTTTTCAGATACATTTTTGCCCTTGATCCCCCTCTGGCATGCCACTGTCCAGGTCGTTGCACCCTTTAAACAACTTTAAAATCATTTTTCTGGCCAGAAATGTCTTTTCTAGATGTTAAAGTTCGCCTTCCCATTGAAGTCTATGGGGTTCGCGAACCGTTCGCGAACCGCTCGCATTTTTGCGCAAGTTCGCGAATATGTTCGCGAACTTTTTTTCCGACGTTCGCTACATCCCTACAAGTGACATGACCAGGGGCAGCTGGGAAATAAACAGACCCCTGCCTGGTAACCGTCTATTCTAAAATCTGTATTCTGACCTGTGCCTGTCTGACTCTTCTGATTGATATCCTGGTTTTGACCTTTGCCTGTCTGACTTCGCCTGAATTCTGCCTGTACCGACCCGGCCTGATTTGACTAAACTTTTGGTCTGTTCCTTGAGCTGTGACCTCCTGCCCAAAAAGACTTTGTTTAATGATCGTGCCCCTCTGCTTGTCCAGAACCCTTAGCTTGGCTCCTCTCTTTATAAGACCTGGTGGCATCCAATTAGCCGAGGGCTCCTCTCCGAGGTGAAAGGCATCTGTTAAAGGCAGAAGCAAGAGCCGAGACCAGGGAGCCTAGCATTGGTTCTGGATTCTGGGTGCCGATAGTGACAGAGATGGGACACATTTGTCAGTAATTGGGGCAGAATGGGTTAGAAAATGAACCAAGTCCTGAAGAGTAAGATGACTCTATTCGCATAAATGAACTATAGTATACTGTGCAAATATGTTTTCATTCTGAACATCTTCCCACTTTTGTGGCTTATGTTGAAGATGGACTCCAAGCCGATTCCACGTGGAATCGGCTTGGAGCACAAAAAGGGACCTTTACAGAGACCAGTGGACAGAAGTTCAAGAGTGTGTTCCACCTGGTGCTCATGCAGAGAGTTCTCCTGTCTGGGGTCTGGCTCTGCACCTAACTCCTGTCATTGGGTAGGAGGTAAATACAGGGCCCCAAACTATTGGTGTGTATGAATGACATGCAAGTTAGAGGATGGGTATGGGTTGGGGGGGGGTTAAAGGGCAAGTAAAGTCTAAAATAGAATAAGGCTAGAAATGCTGTATTTTGTATACTAAACATAAACATGAACTTACTGCACCAGAAGCCTAATCAAACAAATGATTTATGCTTTCAAGCTGGCCACAGGGGGGACACCATCTTGTAACTTTGTTAAACATCTTTGTAGGACCAAGACTGTGCACATGCTCAGTGTGGTCTGGGCTGCTTAGAGATCGTCATAAATGATCAAAACAGTGCAAGTATAATAATATCTGCCAGAAGCCGATACGGCAAGACTGATTAATAATCAGAATATACAGACTGCGCTGGGTCCTGTGTTGTCATGTAATATAATGTGGATTTTATAGTTTTTGTATTGTTTAATAAAAACTTTCTCCAACTCTGCAGAACCAGTGGCTGCAGCAAAATAATCCTCCAAATAGAATCCCAGTTTATCTGTTTAAATCTGGCACCATGATCTTTGTCCCTGCAGCTGGAGTTGGAAACAGTAAAGGGGATGTCAAGGCAAAAATAAAATCCAATACAAATCTCTACACAGTCGCCACCTGCTCTACAGGGAAACAAACAAAGCTGCTTCAGTTCTGAATGGCTGGGAAGTAAGGCGGGGGCTCCCCCTGCTGTTCATAAGTATGATTGTTTCCCTGCAGAGCAGTTAGGGACCGTCTGACAATTCCTATCCACAGCAGTAAATGAAGGGAGAATTTCACTGCATACAGTCAGGTTTCTTATAAAAACGGTACACATTTTTTAATTAAAGTATATTGGAGATAGGTTTCTTTTTCATTAAAGTAAAAATGGGATTTTATTTTTTTGCCTATACATGCTGTTTAAAGCAACTTAACTTCCCCCACCTGCCCCTCATGAATATAATACTGCTGAAGGCAGGCAGCATTGCATTACTTGGGAGTAGCAGTGGCATAACTAAGGTCACACAGGCCCTGGTGCAGGATGAGCACTTGCCTCCCCCCCATTTTGGACTTGCACGCCCCTTCCTTTGGACATGCACAAGCACAAATATCTTTGTGGTTTTGTTCCGCAATATGACATTGTTGAGTCTCTTCCAAGCCGCAAGGGCCCAAGTTCAATCACACCCCCTGCACCCCGGTTGGTTACGCTATTCTCTAAAATGGAGTTGAAAGCAGGGTCACAGAATGCAAAAGCATGCTGGATTGTGCCTGTTTTTGCACTTTGCACCCTGCCTTCCATGTAGTAAATAACCCATATGCTCTTATGAAATAACCCCCAGATTTGGGCCCTGGGTACAGCAATACACAGGAAATACATATTCATCCCATAATGCTACTGGAACTTCAAATATTCAGCAATCTGTGCATTATGGCTCAAGAAATCTGTGGATTATTAACATTGATTTTGATAATGAAGATTAACTTTCTGCCAGTCTTTAAATTCTCCTCTTCAAAAGGCATCTGTCGTCAGTTGAACCAAAATAATGAATTTAAAATTTTTAAAAAATGCTGTCACTAGATAGATGAAGCTTAGGGGCAATCTCGGACCTTGTGGAACGTGAATACACAATAAAAGTTGCAATTAAGCACATATTTAAATGCATATAGTACAGGTATGGGACCTGTTATCCAGAATGCTCAGGACCTGGGGTTTTCCTGATAATGGATCTTTCCATAATTTGGATCTTTATACCTTAAGTCTACTAGAAAATCATGTATACATTAAATAAACCCAATAGGCTGGTTTTGCCTCCAATAAGGATTAATTATATCTTAGTTGGGATCAAGTACAAGCTACTGTTTTATTATTACAGAGAAAAGGGAAATCATTTCTAGAAAATTTGGATTATTTGGATAAAATGGAGTCTATGGGAGACGGCCTTCCCATAATTAGGAGCTTTCTGGATAATGGGTTCCCGGATCCCATACATTTTTACGACACTTGTATACTTACTATTGAGGATAGATTTGCATTGTTGGTATGTGCGTCATCAAATAAAGTAGGAAACAGATGGAGAATTGCAGAAAGCTTAAGTGCAATCTATTGAACAATCCCGAAACTGACATGCCATACATAAAAGAAGGATTAAAGGAAAGTAATAATATTTCAAAGACTTAAATGATACCTTCAACCCCACATTTCTTTGTAGATATTGTAAGAAATACAGCAACACAGCGGGCGGACCCAAAGAAAAAAAAAAATCTGTCCAAGTTCTACCCATTTTGCTTCCAGAGGAATAACCCTCCCATGCAGTTCTACATCCATTCCCATATTCCTAACCCACCCCCCGCAGCCCTTACAATGGCATAAAGAGGTGCGCGCTGCTGTTTTGTGCACGCTGAGCCTGTCTGCTCTAAAGGCTGATTTCTAGGCAAAAGTATAATTTTCCTTCATTAAATCACTAGAATACTATTTAATTATGCTTTCTTGCTGCACTTACGCAATCATTTTTCTTTCAAGGTATTTTTCGATGGCTGTGTCTGGACTATGAAGTGCCGGTAAGAGGGAAGCCAGAGTAAAGCTTTGTATAAGGATAAGGAGAGATGGAAAAGATTAGGCGCACGATTGTGATATGAGAGTCAGGTACCTTGAGAGACACCTGTTTAATATATTCCTTTTTTTTTTAAGTTTTTGATAGCAATTTAGTTTCAATGAACATTAACACTTCATATATATTGTAAAGTGCTTGTGTAGAACTCGAATAAAGAGCGAAGAACGCAGTTTATCGTACTGTTAATTTTCAGCATCGGGTTATTAAGCAAACATCCTGTAATGTCCTATAACATAATAACTAGCATCAGACTAGGGGGTCCAGGGCCCACCAGGGCTGCCACCTCAGGGGCCACAACACGCCCCCTGGGCCTCCTGCACCAACCACAACCCCCCGACCTTCCGTCTCTGCTGAAACGCCCCAGACCCCAGCTACAACCCATCGCCCCTCCCCCGGCCATAGCTGCAGCCCCTGCTCCAACTGAACCCTCATGGGGGGAGGTCAGGGGGCAGCCCAGATGGTTTCAGGGAGGGAGCGTGTCAAGTTGGCAGGGCCCACCAGGGTTTTCGAATGTGACACGTGAAATTAAACAATATGGGCTACTGCATATAATGCAAATGTTGTGACTTTGAGTATACTACTCCTTTATACAGAATTAAAATATAGTTTATACCATTTGCCATGCTTTATACCCATAATGCAGCATTTTCCCCAAACAATCTCAGTATAATTGTGGCTGCGAGTAGGGTTGCCACCCGGCCGTTATTTTACCGGCCTAGCCGGTAAAACACCTGTAAATTACAGATTTACCGGCAATGTAGCTGCCGGTAAATTTGTAATACCCTTAAAAAGACCCCTCGGCCCACCCCAAATCCCCTGTAAACTTAGCTTGTCCTTTGGTTTTGTCCTGGCTGTGCCGTGCCCCGCCCCTTTGCGTCACAACCCCGCCCCCTTTGACATCACATCATGACCCTTTTTGTACCCGCCCTCCACCAGCCGGAAAATCTTTTTGCAAAAGGTGGCAATCCTAGCTGCCAGGTGGAGGGATGTGTCCAGTGCAATTGTGGCTGATGCTCCATAACAGCCCAGAATTGCACTTTGACGTAAATTGAATGCTACAGAGCTAAAAATCCCAGATGTTGTCATTTCTGCACTTGTTGTCTCCAACCAATCCTTGAGGTGCAAGTCCGCTGTACGTATTGACGCTGGCCACTGTAGGAACCATGGAGCCTCCACTATCTTCAGAGTTCTCCAGGTACTTCGCAGCTAGAGCAGTGTTCTTCATATCTGAGGTTCAAGTGCCAATGGGCTGAAGCTAAGTAGATCCAGACTAAATATTTTATCCTAGAATGAATTTCCAATGATATTTCATTTTAAATTTCTAGGAACAAAAGTTATATATTGTTTAATATTTTTTCTGTCAAAAGCTAAATAACAACAAGAAGGCAAGAGGAACTGTCTGAAATGGCAGGGGACAATAGGTTGTTGCTGGATGTGGGACATGGATAAAAAAAAAAATTGAGGCAGCAACACTGTGAAAAAACACTCCATGAAAAAGTTTATTTAGCCTGTAAAAAAAAAAAAAACACCACTAGACCAATACCTTATGTGTTTTGGCGTTAATTATAGACATTAAACAATTAGATTACCATAAACCCTTATATAGAAAAGAGGGCTAGACAAAGACATGGGATATGAACATGGGAGGTTGCCATGAGAAAAAAGCTGCAGTGGAAAACTTTACATAAAAAAATGCCCATAGACTCCAATATATTTTGCACAGAAATAGTTGCCAGGAAAAAAGAAGTTGCACAAAATATTGCAGTTTCCAGAAGTTTTCCATGTTTTTATTTAAAATTTTTGTCATAGCAAAATAGGACAGATTCACTCCTCATTAACCTTAGTATCTGTCATATGTTCTATGCTAATATTGGGGTGAACTTCAACTTGGGGCTGGTTTTGTATGGAACTTCACATGTCAGTCACAACTGGAAGGCACAACAGACACTGCTGTAGATGTTGCCCCTGGTTCCTGATGCCTTGTTGGCTACACAATTTTTTTTGTAGATAACAAGTTGTGTTATTCTGGGCAGTGTCATTCTGTGGCCACTAAAGCAAATAAAGTTCTGTCTTGTATAAAAAAAAGCGCAATAACTCAAGGGATGAAAACATAATTATGTCTCTTTATAGGTCCCTGGTGAGGCCTCATCTGGAGTATGGGGGCAGTTTTGGACTCCAGTCCTTAAGAGGGATATAAATGAGCTGGAGAGAGTGCAGAGACTAAGTGCAACTAAACTGGTTAGAGGGAGGGAAGAGTTAAATTATGAGGGGAGACTGTCAAGGTTGGGGTTGTTTTCTCTGGAAAAAAGGCGCTTGTGAGGGGACATGATTAGACTTTACAAGTACATTAGAGGACATTATAGACAAATAGCAGGGGACCTTTTTACCCATAAAGTGGATCACGTACCAGAGGCCTCCCCTTCAGACTAGAAGAAAAGAAGTTTCATTTGAAGCAACGTAGGGGGTTCTTCACAGTCAGGACAGTGAGGTTGTGGAATGCACTGCCGGGTGATGTTGTGATGCTGATTCAGTTAATGACTATAAGAGGGACTTGGATGATTTCTTGGACAGACATAATACAAAGGCTATTGTGATACTAAACTCTATAGTTAGTATAGATATGGGTATATCGAATTTATGTGAAAGTAGGGAGGGGTGTGTGTATGGATGCTGGGTTTTCATTTGGAGGGGTTGAACTTGATGGACTTTGTCTTTTTTCAACTCGATTTAACTATGTAACTAACTATGTAACTATGTAACAACCCAATGGGTAATTAAGAAATTCCAGAATGGCACTAACATGTTCTTAGTCACAGCTACATCTGTATGTAATATTGGCTGTTCATTTTAGTTTTTTACTAAGTTGTACTCTTGCATTTTCACTTCACCTCAGTTCAGGGTAATGAGTGAAATCCCAAGGAAGAAGACCATCTTTACTCATGGTTAATTTGCTGACTAATCTATGTCTATTCACATTTCTTTATTGCTTTTTACTTGTTCTCTTTTTAAAAATAACACTCTTTTTCCTGACTCATAAAAACAAGCTATTTATGTTTCTCTCTGCCCCTCAAAGCCTGAATCCTTGTGGCCTTCCCAAAACTCCAGGCCTCTGTACTTCCCATTCTATAAGGAATTAATAAGAGATTAAAAACCAAGAATGTAAAGGCAGTAAGTACTCTATATAGAGAATAGCCTGTAAAGGAATTAAGAAGTACTGGGTCAGCATTAATTAATTCTAAAGGCAACAATTACAAGGCAAACCAGAACAATTATTTGATATGTCAGCTCTTCTCTTCTTATAAGACTCCTGATGGAGAAAGCTGTATTATTCTGGGCTTTAAGATGGTCTAAATTGAGTAATGGCTATATCATGTAGGAAAAAGTTACATAATAAAAAATCTGAGTTGATCATTTTCTTAGAAGAATCAAAAACAGAAGAGGTATACAATTATGCATCACAGTGGATAAGATGTATATATCTATTATATCAGACAGCAAAAGAGAACATCCAATTAAGGCAGAATAAAAGAAAAATGGAGCAGAAACCAACTGAATGAAAAAGCC
This sequence comes from Xenopus laevis, assembly GCF_017654675.1. NCBI lineage: Eukaryota > Metazoa > Chordata > Amphibia > Anura > Pipidae > Xenopus > Xenopus laevis. The sequence goes on from NC_054371.1 coordinate 221,515,581, forward strand.
CTCACTGATACCTGCAGAAGAATGCAGATGCAGTTCTCCTACGTTGCCTCGTCTTTATCTATCCACATCCGTAGGAGTTTCAATATCTCGGAATGAACAGGAAGGCAAGAAACAAAAGGGATAGAAAGAATTTACAGTCAAGGGATAATGAGCAGGTGCAACATAAAATATTTGTTACTAAGGAACGAATCTGAAAGCATCAACTTGTGCATAAATTGAATTATACTGCTTAGAACTATGAAATATGTCCTAAAATACTCCAGAAAGAATGTTATTGCATTATAATGGTAATACGAGTTGTACATTTTCCCACTTCATTCAAGTCCAGAACCTAAGCTAGTTGACCACCTTCCTAACCCACCCTACTTTTCAAACAGACCAACTACTGGTTCTCTATTTTTGACTATGACTATTTCTGTCAAAAAGCTGCTCATAGCACTACACTACACTACCACCACCATACTTCATAGAAAAATGGCTCAAACAGAATATTTTTGGAGGGTGGGAAAAAGAAGCCATGGATCAAAAAGAACCATTTGAAAGTATGTCTGGAGTTTGAAAGTGACCCAGATGTAATTTGGAAAAAAACATTTCTGCTTAGATTAGAGAGTAAAAAAGCATTTACCATTAGCCACGCCTCAAAAAACACAGTGCTTACAGTAATGTGGGTGGTGTCATGTCTTCCCTGGGGAGCCTGAAGACTGGATAACATGTGGAGTAACCATAACTAGCATAACGGAGGTCAGAATCCATGATAATGGTGAAAGAATACTTTAATAAACGTTGAGAAGTGATTACAAGTAATGATGCTCACAATGTATGTACAAAAATAGCAGAAATTGGCAGGCAGAGGCACAGTCCAGAATCAGGCCAAAGAGTCAAGGCAGGTGACAGACAAACAAAGTCGAGGGGCAAGCCAGGAATCAGACCCGGGGAATCCAAAAGTAGGCAAGGAGGGACACAAGGGTACAGGAACAAGACAGGAACTGGAACAGGACTTGGAATCAGGAACAAGGAACCAGAGGGGGTCACAAGAACTTGGAACTTGAAACTTGACAGAAAATACAGGAACCAGCTGCAAGGTCAGAGGAACAGCTTAATGACCAAGCACTGGGCAGAGGTCAGGGGCAGGCTTATCAAGGGTCGGGATTGAATAATGAGAAACAGATGGAGATAATGAGATGGGCAGAGAGATGAAGCAGAGGACAGGAATATAGCAAGAACAACAAGAATAATGAACAAATGTATAAAGAATGGATCAGCGCCTAAGAGAGTAATGTTTAACTTGCATGTAGCCTTTATCTGTACTGGATTATTCTCCTCCTCTGACACTCCGTAGGTATCCCCATATGAAACAGGAAATATATAGTGTAATCCGTTTTATAAAAATTTATAAAACGTCCTGTCCCCACCACCTGACACATTTCGTTGATCCAATCAACTTGATGCCTCTGAGGAAGTTGATTGGATCAACGAAACGCGTCAGGAGGTGGGGACAGGACGGCAGCTTGCAAGGGAAGGCCACGAGGGAGAAGCCGGCAGCACCTTCATCCCGGATACATCTGGGCAACCCGCAAAGAGAGCCTGTTTATGAACACTAATTTTAAAAGAAAAAATGGGAGTGCAAAAAGTTTTTATGCTTTTTAAATTTTAATAAAACGGATTACACTATATATTTCCTGTTTCATATGGGGATACCTACGGAGTGTCAGAGGAGGAGAATAATCCAGTACAGATAAACGCTACATGCAAGTTAAACATTACTCTCTTAGGCACTGATCCATTCTTTATACATTTCTAACCAAATCACAGTTGGGAGACTGCAGCAGGATCGGCAGGAGTGAACTGGACTAAGGACTAATTTTGTTTCTTTACGAATTTGTTTTCACAAATTTTCTTTACTTTTTATTTTTAAGAATAATGAACAAGACAGCACAAAGGACATCCAGTGGCACAACAGGTAAGTGTCCAGAGTTTGAAACCCAGCAAGTCCTGACAGTATGGTGGTAGTAATATAATTCTGGGGGGCAGCTTTGCATGAGAAGATACTGGCCATGTTGGTAGAATATATGGAGGAATAGATTGCACCAAATAATGGTATATACTGCAAGAGAAAATGCTTTAGTCTGCCAAAAAACGTAAGACTTGGGAACCAGATCTTTCCCCCTAGGAAGCTCATGTAATTACAGCAGATTCTCAATGCTGGAGAACCTTGTTATAAAGTTTTATTAAATCTCATACTCTGTAAGGAAAGCACAAATATTTCTAATATGAGTAGTTATATTAATTCCGAGGTATTTAATTTAAAAGGATTTGGAGATAAACTATTGTGTTTGGAGAGAAAAGCCATTTGAGTTCATCAGTGCTGAAGAAATCTATTTAAAAATGCATGAATCACTAAAATTTTAAATTCTGTCATCCGGCATAGCAGATATATAATTGGATTTGTAATTGTAACATTATCTGCAAACACTGCAAGCTTATGTTCGGTGTGCTCTTAATAATAGCTGAAATAGGATCCATTTTCTTCTAATCTTACTCAACAGCTCCTTCATTATCAAAAGGGAAATTAAGGTGGGACTGGGGCAAAGTCAGGCCAGTTCTTGTATTGTGCCAAAGACAGACATGTACCCAATAGGGTAATTCTGGAGATAATGTCCCTACGCCTAAATATTAAAGTGTATTCTTTATTTCATGTTTAAGTATAATTACAATTTCTCATTCATAACTCTCAGTAAAGCCCTATGCGGGTCTGGTCTGGTAGACCCATGCCCAACTTGGCCTGGCAACTCAACCCGTTCCCACCACCCAATATGTCCCCCTATGTGACCCACTCCCTGACCCTGTCTTCAAATAGGTAACTACCTTCTGACCCAGGGCCTGAGAAATGGGAAGTGGCATCACCTTGGATTGGAAGTGAAGTCACTCTGGAGCCTCATAAGGTGGGTAAGGGGAAAAAATTGCTGTAACCTCAGGGAAGAGTGGTAGAGAACTCCTGCACCTTAGTCAGGTACCCAGGCATGATACCCATGGACTGATTGCTTTGTGGTTATTCCAAGTGTAGTATTCTCCAAATGTGTTCACGCACCTTTTTGTGATTATCTTATATAATAAAAAAAAGTGTCCCTTATATCCACTAGAGTGTATCTTCGTGATTTATTAACCACCATCTCGAGCCTTATACCGTGAGGACTTGTATAGGGGGGTACTCACAGACGTTCAGGGAATGATGCACATTAAAGAGTAGTGGATAGCAGCAGCGGATTCTGCATATGGCTCCAAGACTTCATCCCACTATAAAAATGCGCTAACATAGTGTAAAACAATATAACGATTTAATGATCAATCGATAAAATACACTCACAATGTTCCAGTGGTAAGTTCACATGTAGGGGCAAATTCACTATGCGCCGAAGCGCCGAACGCTAGCGTCAATTCACTAGCGTTGGTCATTTTCGTTACTTCGCAAATTCACTAACGAATGCTGGCGTAGATTCGCTAGTGTTACTTCCTTACGGCTGGCGAATTTGCGCAACGGACGTAACTACGCAAATTCACTAACGTGCGCATTGTTCTGAACGCTACCTTTTACGCTAGACTTCCTTCGCCACCTCAGACCAGGCGAAGCGCAATAGAGTACATTTTTTTCTAAGTCCCAAAAAACGCTGGCGTTTTTTCTATATTATGGGTGATGGACTGAAAAAGATTGAAATTTTTTTTGGGACTCCCCTCCTTCCCCCCTACATTTCCTAACTCATGGCAACTTAACTATACAGTGGGCACATGTGTAGGGCAAAAAAAAAAAAAAATTATTTGATGTTTTGAAGGTTTCCCAGGCGTGTGTAGTGATTGTACGTATTCCTCCATTGAAATTTGAATTTGGCGCCGTATGCAAATTAACCATCACTAGCGTAACTTCGATTCGCTTAGCGAATCAACGCTAGTGCAACTTCGCAACCTTACTCTACCCCTGAACGCAACTTCGGATTATAGTGAATTTGCGGAGCGCTGGCGAAACTACGCCTGGCGAAGTGTGGCGAAGTGCAAATTAACCATCGCTAGCGTAACTTCGCTTCGCATAGCGAATCAATGCTAGCGCAACTTCGCAACCTTACGCTACCCCTGAGCGCAACTACGAATCTTAGAGAATTTGCCCCATAGTAATATTATGTTCCCCACAGTCACCTCTTCGGCGTTCCTAAGGGTCTCCAAGCAGTTGGTATGTGTGCGAAAAGTAGCCGGCGTCTTTTCCCACCGCGTGTAGAACTCAGGCGCCTAGCGATGACGTAATAGCCTTGACGCGTTTCGTCAAGGACGAAGGACTTTATTTATTATATAAGATAATCACAAAAAGGTGTGTGAACACATTTGGAGAATACTAGACCATATTGGCGTAAATCTCTCTTCTCTCTTTTTTTCTTTTTCTGTTTTTTGCTTGCCTGACCTCGTGCTGTAAGCGCTGGTTTTCCTTTTAAAACTTTGGATCCTTACTTTGAGTCTGAAGGAGAATAGACATACAACATACCGGCAGAGGAAGCGGACAGCCAGAATCCTTAATATCCTTTTATATTAACTGTTTATTCCAAGTGTACCTGACCTGATGTAGGACTCTACCTCCCAGATTTACAGATGCTTCCTAGAATATGTATTAAGTTAGGTGCAACTGGGTAGCTTAAAGGTTAAACATCTGAATATTTTGATCGGGAATGTGGGTGGGAGAGCTTATCCCTTTAGGAGGGCATTTCAGCATCAAGCAAGTCATGGCAGCATGTATTGATGGTCCAATGTGTGCTTGTATCTCAGTGCACTTACATACTTACTTTGGTACAAGTCTCTACCACTGAGGAGGGGGACCCAAGAGTGTTAGAGGTTCCATTAAGGCCCTAATTAATGAGCAAGTTTAATATATCTTGGTAGAATAGGTCAACTTACAATATTTTGGGACCCTAAATTGAATTTTCTATGGTGTCCAGTAATATCTAGTTAAGCCACTGCTCTTGCCTATTTTAGGAGGCTGAACCCTGTTTCTCTGAATGTAAACCCATAAATGTAAGAAATAAGTGAACTCACCAGTAGAAACATTGGGTTTGGGTGTTGAGCCCCCAATCTACTTCTGAGCAGGCACTCAATGATTCCGATATTGACAGGCTCAATTAAAATGATAACATTATCTTCAGTGAAGTTTACACATCCATAAAAAGCCTCACGTGTTTTGTGCTACATGGCACTTAATGATAGTCAGTGATTATTTGACATATAGCATAAAATGTATAAGGCTTTTTATGGACATGTAAATATTAATAAAGATAAATGTATTATTTTAATGTCACCATTGTGTTCCTGCCCTTGTCTGTATTTATGAAGTAACCCTGTTCTTTGCCTTTGTTCCAGAAGCCTAGCCTAGAACAACCACTGAAGCCATAAACTTCTTTATACTGTTTCCAAAGTCATAATAAATAATATACTTTTTTGGAGACTATTCTGTAGCCTCTTTTTTGCCTGTTGCATGAAATGGGAATTTCACTGCAAATTAAATAAGCAGTTGTACTTGTTTTTCTTTGCAAATAGATTCTTTTGGATGACGCTTTGCAGTCCAATTATATTTTATTCCTCTGAACGTCCCTCGCTGACCCTTTTGCCCTACACGCTTGGTATTTTTAACCTAACATTTTAAACAATTATTTACTTTCCTTCTTTTAAAAAAGATAAAAGACAAACAGAATAAAAAAGGCTGCAGCACCTTTGAAGCACAACAAATCTGCATTTTCTTGCAGATGGACATATTTTTTAGCTACAGCTGGAAAGCAATAATAAAGACGCATATGTGCAATAATATGCAATACACACAACTAAACATTTATTTTTAGGAACATTACGTGAATGAAACTTGAAAATGTTCCCTTGCTGCAATAAATAATGAGCTATTTTTTTGTGTACTTTGACTAGGGAATAGTCCAAATTCGATTCAAATTTGAAAAAAATTAGAAAATATCGAAATTTATCATGTACTGTCTCTTTAAAAATTTGACTTCGACCATTCGCATCTAAAACCTGCCGAATTGCTGTTTTAGCCTTTGGGGGACCTCCTAGAATCTATTTAGAGGCAATCGGTGGACTTTGAAAAATCAAAGTTTTTTTTAGAAAAAAATTCTAATCAAATTCGATCAAATATGACGTTACTTTGATTCGTGTGATTTGAATTCAAACAAAAACGGCCTATTCACTCAAAAAAAAAAAACCTTAGATTTTTTTAATAAATTGGGCTTTCATTTTTTATTATTTTATTTATTATTTCTTCAGTAGCTCTCCAGTTTGCAATTTCAACAATCTGGTTGTTAGGGTCGAAATTACCCAAATTACCCAAGTACGAATACATTTCAATAAGAGACCATAACAGGAATAGGAGAAGGTCAGAATTGAAAGACGGTGTAATAAAAAGTAGCAATAACAATACAATTGTAACTTTACAGAGATGGGGTCAGTGACCCCCATTTGGAAATTGGAAAGATTCAGAAGAAGAAGGAACATTAAAAAAACAAAAAGACCAATAGAATAGCTGCTTAGAAAATTTATGCTGAAAACAGGAAGTCTGATACAGAAGCCCATGAGTACATAATAAAAGGAAAGAAATGTGGTGTTTCTTTTGACAGAGGACTCAGAGCAGCATTACTTTGAGGGTTTACTGGTATATTTATATAGACCTTTTTGATAAAGCTTACTTAGTTTTAGCCTTTCCATCTCCTTTTACACAACCCCCTATTTATGTCCCTATTCATCCCTCAGTCATGCTCCTTCCACTCCACCTTCCCCAGATTCTCTAAATAGGGCTTCTTCTTTATTGTATCACAGTCTATACCCAATAGGCATCTTGAAGTGACCCGAAAAAATCCATGGCTTCCCCTGCCTAACAAGCCATGCCCACACTAATGAGCAGAATAATTGAGTCTAACAGATTTTTCAACATAATGTTTATACTTTTGATTTCTGTTAAAAGTTAAAGTGGTAAAGTACCTTTCATGTAAGGGGAGCAAAAGTGCAAAAAATGGCCCCCTCTGTCAGTGTCCTCACTCGTAATTAAGACATGCTCATCACTTTTTGACTGGGCACTAGCGGGTGCACTTTTACACCCTTTAGTGATTTTGGGGGCTTTGTTAATGATCCCAATTAAGTACAGAGCTGCATGGCACCCTCCCTCAATGCACCTTGGGCCAGAACCTCAGTGCTTTGAGAATGAGCACTAAGGGGATGGTGTACCATGGATCCTATATTTCTAGTTTTGTATGTGTAGGGGACTGGTAAATTAGTCTCCCAGTATTATTTAGCAGGCAGTCTCCTAGTGATATAGATGCCTAATTAAGTCCTAAAATATAGTTAGGAGGGGGACCTGTTCCTATTCCTGCTTAAAGCTATGCCCCTTGGTGTTCACAATAATGATCAGTAGATGGCACTGTGCTAAAGTATAAAACGCTGGGTAAACATATGCTCAGGGTCCATCTTGTGCTGATTCTAGTCTGAGCAGGCAGGCAGAGCTCGAGTGGAACCTAGACAGGTCAGGTCTAGTTAGGATAGGCTACTTACCTTAAGAAGTCACTCTATGATAGATAGGCTATTTAGCTGAGCTAAATAAGTAAGTGGGATTATGAACCCAGGTACTAATTGCCCAGAAGTAGGGACTAAGTGTACAGACCTAGGGATGTTAGTTTCCCCTCAAGTTCCACTTAGGGAAAAGGCTGAAACCTGGGTGTACCCCGAGTGGCTGTTGTGTACTAGGGATGTCGCGGACTGTTCGCCCGCGAACTAGTTCGCGCGAACATCGAGTGTTCGCGTCCGCCGAATGTTCGCGAACGTCGCGCGACGTTCGCCAATTTGGGTTCGCCTTAGCTGGCGCTTATTTTTGCCCTCTCACCCCAGACCAGCAGATACATGGCAGCCAATCAGGAAGCTCTCCCTCCTGGACCACCCCCACACCCCCTGGACCACTCCCCTTCCATATATAAACTGAAGCCCTGCAGCGTTTTTTCATTCTGCCTGTGTGTGCTTGGAAGAGCTAGTGTAGGGAGAGAGCTGTTAGTGATTTGAGGGACAGTAACTTTGCTGGCTAGTAATCTACTTGATACTGCTCTGTATTGTAGGGACAGAACTCTGCAGGGATTTGAGGGACATTTTAGGTTAGGTAGCTTTGCTGGCTAGTAATCTACCTTCTACTGCAGTGCTCTGTATGTAGCTGCTGTGGGCACTGCTGCTGATCTCTCATCTGCTGACTGCTGCCTGTAACCCAATAGTCCTTGTAAGGACTGCTTTTATTTTCTTTTTTGTTTTTTTACTTTGCTACTATAAGAGCCCAGTGCTATTAGTCTAGCTGTGTTGGGGAGTGGGACTGGTGTGCTGCTCCTAGTAGTTCAGCACCAACCAGAGTAATTTTTTTTTTTAATATACATATATATTTTTTTATTTTACTTATCTCACTGTTCTTTAACGTGTCCAGTGCTGTTTGCTGTTCTTCATAGTAGTGCACCAATAGTAGTGCACTTGCAGGCATTATTTGCCCAGTGTGTTCTTCAAACAACTGCCAGCTAGTTGTGTGAGCTTGTTCACATTCTGTCTAAATATCAATAATAATACCGTCTCCAGAAACACCACCTGAGTGACGTTTTTCAAGCAGCAATAATATATTCCGTATCCACTGCTGTAGTGTATACGTTGACCTTGCAGGCATTGTTTCAATTTGTTTGCCCAGTGTGTTCTTCATTTTCAAACAACTGCCAGCTAGCTGTGTAAGCTTGTTCACATTCTGTCTAAATAATAACAATAATAATTCCGTGTCCGTAAACATCACCTGAGTGATGTTTTTACAGCAGCAATAATATATTCCGTATCCACTACTGTATACGTTGCCCTTCCAGGCATTGTTTGCCCAGTCTTTAACCAAGTGCCACCTAGCTGTGTGAGCTTTTTCACATTCCGTGTCCAGAAACATCACCTGAGTGACGTAGTGTGATTTCTGCCCTTTACAGCACAAAACGCAGCGCTGTGTCAACAATGTATTTTTCAGAAACATTTTTGCCCTTGATCCCCCTCTGGCATGCCACTGTCCAGGTCGTTGCACCCTTTAAACAACTTTAAAATCATTTTTCTGGCCAGAAATGTCTTTTCTAGCTTTTAAAATTCGCCTTCCCATTGAAGTCTATGGGGTTCGCGACGTTCGCGAACCGTTCGCATTTTTGTCCGGAAGTTCGCGAACATGTTCGCGAACATTTTTTCCGACGTTCGCTACATCCCTATTGTGTACTTTGTCCCCATCCCTGTGGACAGCTACTGACCAAAGGTGCTGTGAGTATATGCCAATCCACTGTTCTGTATGATCCTGTTTGCTCTGTATGTACACTCCATTGAGGATTGTTATTGCTCAATAAATATGTTCATTGGTTAAGTTATAAGAACCACTGGCGCCCAATTATTGCACCCTGAACAAAGTTACAGTTACACTACACCTTGCCTTCACACCGTTTGCGAGAGCTTACTTCCTAAGATTTAAGGTCTCATTAGGAGCACAGTTTTGGGAGTGAAGCTCATAGTACGAGATTGGTGCGCTCAATTTACTATAGCGCTACATATGATATGGCTTTTTATACACAGACGCTGGTATCGCAGCACAATAATAATGTTGGCATAATAATTCCTTTGCTCCAAAGAAAACAAATTTACAGTATAACCCTGGAAATAGACACTGCTGCTGTAAATTTCTTTAAGGGGACCTGCCACCCAAAAATATTATTCAAAATCCTATTTTATCACATTAGTCAAGCAAAATTAACTTTAATTACACTATATAAATTATTTGAATCTTGTTTCCTTCTTTCTGGGAATTCATAATTATAACAAGCAGGCAGGAGCCATTTTGTGGACACAGTTATTAAGGCAAGTCTTGTGTCATCTCAGAATCTTGTTTGTGCACCAGAATGGGGGACCTGATGTCCATCCCCATGTACTGGTTACACAATTAAATGGTGAAGAGAACAGGGGGAATGTGGGGAGAGCAGTGACATCTAGTAAGTGCTGAATGGAAAGTGAAAGTAATTGCCCAAGGCATAGAGGAGGGGCAGACAATATTTGATTGACAGCTGAGATTTTTAAATGAGTTTACAACAGCTATAAATGCTTAAATAAAAAATAGAAATTGGATTTCATGTTAATTTGAAAATGAATTTTATTATACAGCTTTTTGTGTCTGGGTGATGGATCCACTTTAATGTTATGGCTCCATTCTATGCACCACATATTCCTGGTCTATATCACTTTGTCACAAAGCCAAATCCAGTTACTCACCATATTTTGGCATATTTTGGCAGTGTGGAGCATTACAGAATTAAGAATGTTATAAACCAGTCTTTCCATAAATATGTCTCAAGAATGCAGAAACGGCACTAACCATAATCTTTTAAGACAACAAAAAAAAACAAAACTCTCTGCAGGTTTAACTTTTCAAAATAGGTACTTTTTTTTGGATTAAACTTTTTTAATTAATTGGCACTATTTTGTCACCTTTATGGGTCTTTAGAATGAAATAAGCAGTTGGTTGGCTTAATATCTAAACCCACACACCTTCTGCATAATTTAAGAGTCAGGTATTTTTATATTCGACAAGAGCTGTGAATGCAAGCGAGAATGATTTCCTATTTGTCTGGCTCTCGGCTCCTCCATCATTTTGTTCAGTACAAGTGAGTTGTAGTCGTTCCAAGAAGTCTTGGGTAGAAACTAAAATACAGCACTTGTTTTTAGGCTATTTATCTTGGTTGACTATAAATACAATATTTTAATAAAAGTATATGTATTAAAAGTTTTGAAGACTATTGTTTTTCTCTTCCTGGATTTGGTACATGGATTACATAACCTATGCAACGGGTAAAATAAGGGTCTACAGCTGCCGAACTTTAGACTATTATTTCACTGTGACCATCTCCCTCAGCTGAGCCCTTGGTAGAAGTCTCTGGAGGAAAGCATGAATTGAAGGAAGATTAAACAGAAAAAAGTTACATCCTTGGTACACTGAAATGTGCAAGACAGAAGCAATGTAACTTACCAAAAACAACAAGAATAGTTGCCAAAGACCAGTTTAGACACTACCAAGAGTTAATATAGTTGCAATAAAACAAAAAACAATTGTCAAGGGGGAGGAGGATACTCACAATTCACCCCAGTCCATAGGAGCACATCCACAAGAAAACCAAAATAGTTGTGAGTCCCTCCAAAAATCAGTCAATAGTATAAAGTACAAAAGTTTATCAAGACATGGTAGACAATGGTCCAACGCGTTTCGTGCCTGTTGGGCACTTACTTATAGGCTAATGGGTGTACCCCTGTACATCTCTTATATAGGGGCATGACCAATCAAGGCAACATGTATTGCAGCCAATCAGCAATCCTCACTTGGCGGATAATAATTGTAGCTTTGCTGGCCATCGGATTGAGGTCCACATCAATGTGGATGTGGTCCTCATTCCGAAAATCAAACCTGCCTGATAGATATCTGGCTGATTTTCAGATAGATATCTGTCAGGTAGGCCTGTTGGAGGACCCCATACAGGGGCAGATAAGCTGCCTAATCAATCTGAAGAGGTCCAATTGGCATCTTAAATCTGCTTGTGTATGTCCACCTTTTCCAGCTGTGGTTTCCTCTGGACTGCTCTTGCACACTATCCTGACTTTCTTACACCCCTGGGTTGTACTATGAAATGTCTCTAGCTTGTCACTTGCTACCTCCTTCAAGGGATCCCTCAACCCTAGCTTCACTCATTTTGTTTTGGTCTTAATCTCCTGTACTAACATCTACTTCCTCTTCAGACCCATTGGCAGTTGCACCTACTGCTATACTGGAGTCTAGAAGAGACTTAAAAGAACAGTAACATTTTTTTTTAAAAAAGTTGTTTCTTTTTAACGAAAAAATAACACAAAGACAGTTTTCACTTTTAATTTGCAAATCTTTTATTATGAAATTACTTACCGATTCTCTGCTTGTGCTCCTCTTCAGAAACGGCATCAGGGCGACGATCCATTATGCGGCGCTTGTTTTCTCCTCCCTGCCTTCTATAGGAGATAGCCAGGGAGGAGAAATCAAGTGCCGCATGATGGATCTTCGCCCTGTCGCCGTTTCAGAAGAGGAGCACAAGCAGAGAATCTGTAAATCATTTCTTAATAAAAGATTTGCGAATTAAAAGTGAAAACTGTCTTGGTGTTATTTTTTCGTTAAAAAGAAACACATTTATTTTTTATTTTACTGGTACTTTAAGCAGTCCATAGACCTTATGGTTTGGTCTTAAAGGGATCCTGTCATCGGAAAACATGTTTTTTTTCAAAACACACCAGTTAATAGTGCTACTCCAGCAGAATTCTGCACTGGAATCCATTTCTCAAAAGAGCAAACAGATTTTTTTTATATTCAATTTGGAAATCTGACATGGGGCTAGACATTTTGTCAATTTCCCAGCTGCCCCCAGTCATGTGACTTGTGCCTGCACTTTAGGAGAGAAATGCTTTCTGGCAGGCTGCTGTTTTTCCTTCTCAATGTAACTGAATGTGTCTCAGTGGGACATGGGTTTTTACTATTGAGTATTGTTCTTAGATCTACCAGGCAGCTGTTATCTTGTGTTAGGGAGCTGTTATCTGGTTACCTTCCCATTGTTCTTTTGTTTGGCTGCTGGGGGGAAAAGGGGAGGGGGTGATATCACTCTAACATGCAGTACAGCAGTAAAGAGTGATTGAATATCAGAGCACAAGTCACATGACTTGGGGCAGCTGGGAAATTGACAATATGTCTAACCCCATGTCAGATTTCAAAATTGAATATAAAAAAATCTGTTTGCTCTTTTGAGAAATGGATTTCACGACAGTATCCCTTTAATCTCCTGTACTATGGTCTACTTCCTCTTCAGACCCATTGGCATATATAGTGGAGTCTAGAAGAGACTTACGCTGGCCATAAAAGTGCAGATTATACCCTATGTTGGACGTAAGATTGTCCATTTCAATCTTCTGACCTGCAACTAACTATTCATAACCATGCAACTATCCAAAATAATGTAGTAAAAAGAACAAATCACAATATTCTCGGCCATTAATTGACAGACAGCAATCATACGAAAGTTATGTCCGACAAATAGTAGTGACAGTCTCCCATTGATATGGTCAGATAGGCCGTACATTCAGATTGACTGAACAGCCAATTGCCATAGTATGAAAAATATCGGGGCACTCCACACACTGTATGAAAATTGTACAAACCTTCATTTCATACCATGGAATCTTAGCATCCATGGGCAGCTTTAGCTCATGATTACTCCACTTTTATAACTAGAGAGCAGGAACCAGAAAACCTACCTCTGGGCTAATTGGCAATACACCCCTCCCAGAGGTATAGGTTACTAATTGAGTAATTCCTGAGCAGTAGTGGAGAGTCAACCCTTAACCCTGTCAGCAATAGCCAGTAGTATTAACTGGTGCCAGTGAAAAAGATGACATAACAGGTCTTGTAAAGTACTATAAAATCTAGTTTATGGAAGCATCCATGAAAAAGGTATGTCCCTTGCTGTGCCACATCTCTACTAAAAGTCCACTATGTCACTGCACCAACAGTTGGGTTCAATGCCTGATTGTAGGTATTAGTTTTCTAAGCTCATGGGCACACAATATTTCTGTATATATGATAAATTACCAGTTCCTCGTGTCCTTCCTCTTGCCAACCATTCTTATTAATACCTAAGTCTTGACTTTCCATTTTACCCATTGGATACTTTGCTATTGGACTGTCCTGCTCAGTCTGTTCCTCAGTGCTAGGCTTTGTTATCATGCATGCCTTCCTACTCCTGATGGCCATTGATTGGTTGGTAGATGTTGGTAAATATGGAGGAGACATTGTGATGTTAGGGTACAGAAACTTAGACAAGGCAGTTATCAGAGTGGTGCACAAATATAAAAATTAACATATACAGTACTATTATTCAGAAAATCATGATAACTATAAAGGCATGTCCCCTTGAGCCACATTAGTCTTGTTGCCATAGTGTTTGAGATAATTTACACTTACTATTGTGATGATGCAGTACAATGCATTAAAGGGGAAGTAAAGATGAAAATAGAATAAGGCTCGAAATGCTGTATTTTTAATACTAAACATAAACTTACTGAGGAAGTGACCAGTTTGAGTCACGAAACGCGTCAAGCCATGCTCTCATACTGTCTGCAACTTACTTGTGTTTGCACCATGTTTTTACTGCAACATATTGAATAGAAATTGGAATTTTTAACCGTGTTGGCCCATGGATCCAGTGTTTCTGGCAGCCTGTCAGTGTGCTTTCTGATTTGTAACTTACTGCACCACAAGCCTAATCAAACAAATGATTTATGCATTCAAAGTTGGCCACAGGGGGTCACCATCTCGTAACTTTGTTAAACATCTTTGCAAGACCAAGACTGTGCACATGCTCAGTGTGACCTGGGCTGCTTAGGGATCGTCATAAATGATCAAAACTGCACAAGTCAAATAATATCTGCCAGAAGCCAATACAGCAAGACTGATTAATAATCAGAATATACAGACTGCACTGGGTTCTGTGTTGTCATGTAATCTAATGTGGATTTTATAGTTTTTGTATTGTTTAATGCAAACTTTCTCCAACTCTGCAGAACCAGTAGCAGCGGCAAAATAATCCTCCAAATAGAATCCGAGTTTATTTGTTTAAATCTGGCTACATGATCTTTGTCCCTGCAGCTGGAGTTGGAAACAGTAAAGCGGATGTAAAGCCAAAATAAAATCCAATATAAGTCTCTACACAGTCGCCAACTGCTCTACAGGGAAACAAACAAAGCTGCATGAGTTCTGCATGGCTGGGAAGTAAGGCGGGGGCTCCCCCTGCTGTACATAAGTATGATTGTTTCCCTGCAGAGCAGTTAGGGACTGTCTGACAATTCCTATCCACAGCAGTAAATGAAGGGAGAATTTCACTTCATACAGTCAGGTTTCTTATAAAAACGCTACACATTTTTTAATTAAAGTATATTGGAGATAGGTTTCTTTTTCATTAAAGAAAGTAAAAGTTGAATTTTATTTTTCTGCCTTTACATGCCCTTTAAATAACAATGAAGAAGTCAAAGTTCTGAAACTTTATAAAATACAAAGTTGATTCAATGTTATACTGTGAAGTCTCCAGTTGGTATTCATTTTTTTGATTACAGCTGCCCTTCACTGGTCCACTCTGCTGGACTCTCCAATACAAAACAAACTGCAAATTACAAACTGTATTTCTGTAATTTAACAAATTTAAACTGTATCTAGTATAGGTCAATCTAAAAACAACCGGACTTGCTGAGTAATCAATGAAGACGTTTCACTACTCATCCGAGCAGCTTCTTCAGTTCAGAAGATGTTGAACTGAAGAAGCTGCTCGGATGAGTAGTGAAACGTCTTCATTGAATACTCAGCAAGTCCAGTTGTTTTTAGATTTACCTATACTAGATATACCATGGCCTGGATGAATGAAAATCTTCATAGTCAATTTTAAACTGTGTTAATTGTATTGTGTACACCATTACTTAAACATAGGCATGCCACTTGTTCAAAGTACATCTGTTAGCATTGGGGAGAGTAGTTCCCAGTGGAACCTTCATAATGGTCACATAATCCCTTTCCATATTTATTTATGCTCTTGTGATTGGCCATCTTTGAACATGCAAAGAATATTCACAAACACAGCTAATCAAGTGAAGCTGCTGCAAATAGTTCACCATAAGTACATATGAAACCTATGTTTTTCTGAAGCTAGAGTGAGAGTTGAGGTGCAGATATTCCTTGTGAAGAAGGTCAAACATGTTGAGGATTAGGAGCAGTGGCAATTGACCTGTTTTAATTGTACAATGTTCTCAATTTCCTGTTATTGTGGGGGCATGTTATTTTTAAATAAATATGCCTGCACTATTGTATGTTTTCTTTTCGTGAACATTGCATGAATACTTGAAGACAACATGGTCGCAACATGAGCTTGCTTGATATGTACTTCCTAGTTTGGTGCGTAGGCCATTTTGCCATAGGGTGGCTGATTCATCATCCTTGGTGTAACCTACCTGAAGGGTCTACAGCACATGGCACTTTTCTAAACAAGTTTTGTGAAATGAACACAGCACAGTGTGTTGCACTTGGCCCTTTATTATACATAATCAAGGTTACTGCACCATAGTATACATTTTGTGCTTCCCTACAGAGATTTGTTTTGTATAAAATGCAGGTCAGATTTCACCTTCATAATATGAAGTGAATATCTTGGAGATGTTCAAACATTCAAGTGGGGAGAGGTGGGTAATATTTTTTTCATATGAGTCTCCAAGAATGGATGCACTAAAGGTACTTCACCCTCTAGAAGTGTTCAGAATACAGCAGCGACATAATTAAATATAAAGAGCAGAAGAGCCAGGATGGACAAGAGTCCATATATGCAAAGATAAGTAGGGAAGTTTGGCTTATTTCACAGAGCTACTATAACAGTTCTACCCTCTTGTTCCATGTATACTGGGTGCTACTCTATGGGGTGTAGAAGGATATTGTAGCATCACCTTAAATCAGTGAACCCCAACCTGTGGCTTGTGAGTAACATGTTGCTCTCTGACCCCTTGGATGTTGCTACCAGTGGCCTCAAAGCCGGTGCTTATTTTTAAATTCCTGACTTGGAGGCAAGTTTTGGTTGCATAAAAACCACAGGTAATGCCAAACAGAGCCTCATGTAGGCTGCCAGTCCTTATAAGGACTACCACAACCCTTATTTGGCACCACCCAGGATTTTTTTACATGCTTATGTTGCTCCCCAACTTTTTTACATTTGAATGTGGCTCATGGGTAAAAAGGGTTGGGGACCTCTGCCTTAAATGTATCTAGAATATTGGTAATATAATAATAATATTGGTAAATAAGCCCTTTTATTATGGTCCAGATCACTGCTTTTTGGGCTCATTGGTTCAAGCCCACAAGATTCTGTGCTGCAAACCCTGCATCCATAAAATGCCATATCCCAAGTGGGCTGTATAATAGAACCGATACCCATTTCTTATTAATAGTGAAAGTATATCTTAAACTGAAACTAGATTGGGGTACTCCTTTAAGGAGTCAGTGGTGCTTTTCCAGAGGTCAATATAAACACCGGCTGTAAAGCCTACAAATATATTGTATTGTTTGACATTGCACTGTGTGTGTTTCAGCTGAGTGATCAAATGGTCTCTCTGCTTCCAAAAGAGCTACATGAATAGCGGCAGATTGTAATGCATTTGTTTAATCGTGATTGATTTGGAAATAAAAGACTTCTGCAGCTGGTAATGCCCGCTAACCCATCACACAGAAATAACTAGATACAGAAATATGTTCATTTGAATGCTTTCCATCTTGGATAATGTCACTTTCCAATCACAAAGCATAACTGTCACGGCAGACAGGGAATCAGGAATCTACCTGTTCCGGAGGAAGGCGAGGGTGAATCACAATTACCCGCAGGTGGAAATGTACTGACTTATTGCTTGTTTTTGATGCTTGCTTAATGATAGATATCTTTCAGTTCAGATAAGATTCATATAAAAACAAAGTAATGAACCCAGGAAGTCAAGGCGACAGCTGCGGAGGGGAATAATGGCAGAAATAAAGTAATTGCAAGCAGAATGGGGAAACACACACATTAGGCTTTCTGTAAATACTCAACAAACGGATAGGGCTATTCGGCATTCAAAGGAGGGCCAAAAATATTAGTTTAAAAAAATAAGTCTTTACTAACCATAGTTAAAAGTATACTGTAAGTGCATCTCCATAGCCGCTACGCATTTCGTACGTGCAAGGCACGGCTGCCATCAGGGGGGGACAGGGGGGACAAGTGTCCCTGGCCTGAAGGGGGGGCAGTGCTGCATTTTGGAAAGAGCTGGGCCCCCCTTATGAGCGCCCGAGCCGTGCGGCCATTTCCCAGGTTGTAGAATGCGGAAGTGCCGAACAGCCGAAGCCGAAGTCCCTAAAACAGCCGAAGTCACGAAGTCACGAAAGGAGCCGAAATTAAAGTTCTGAAGCAGCAAAAAGACACAAAGTCACGAAAGGAAGCGAAGTTGAAGTCCTGAAGCCTTGAGTTCAATTCTACTGAACACCAGTTTGTGTTTTTTTTTTCTTTAATCCCCTGGCCACCAATGTATTATTTTAATATTCTATAGGCCCCTGCCACCAATGTTTTTTTTTTTTTTAAAAAAAATTTTGGGGCCCCAATTTTTTTTGTAACTTGTAAGGGGGGGGGCCCTGGCACCATTTTTTTTTACATTTTTTTTGAGGCCCCATTTTTTTTAACTTATAAGGGGGCCCTGACCATCAATAGCTTTTAATAACTTGTGTGTGTGGGGAGTTACTTTTTTAGGAACTGATGTCTGTGTGGTCTTTTAACTGTGATGTGGAGTGGGCGGGATACAGGATATGGGGGTGGGGCTTTGGCATGAGGGTGGGCGGGGCCAATGGGCCCCCGAACATTTTGTTGTACGGGGCCCCGTGATTTCTAATGGTGGCCCTGCTGCAAGGTACTTAATCATGGGCTCTATCCTTTTGTTAAATATTCTGGTTTGCCGCTCCCTGAAGCTGGGGGTGCGGGGCTGGTGCACCTGGACCACATGTTTAACTTGGTGAGTTATTAACTTCCCTATTCTGGAGCACTATTTTATCCTTGTTTTTGTTACTGTAAATACTCCCAGGCTTATTTTGCAGAAGGGACTTTTATTCAGATCACTAACCAACTCTCCAATTGCTGTTCATTTCTTTATACAAGGGGAGATTAATAAGAGAATAAGAACAGTAAAACAATAAATGGCATTGGTTAATGAGAGGAATGTAGCCTAGTTTCCTAAGGATACTAAGCTGTATTTTTTCAAAGGCCACTCTACTCTCTGCCCATTATGAATAGTAACATAGTAAGTTAGGTTGAAAAAAGACATTTCCATCAAGTTCAACCTTTTAACTCCTTTTTTTAACCTGCCTAACTGCCAGTTGATCCAGAGGAAGGCAAAAAACCCATCTGAAGCCTCTCCAATTTGCCTCAGAGGGAAAAATTCCTTCCTGACTCCAAAATGGCAATGGGACCAGTCCCTGGATCAACTTGTACTATGAGCTATCTCCCATATCCCTGTATTCCCTCACTTGCTAAACACCATCCAACCCCTTCTTATACCTATCTAATATATCAGCCTGTACCACTGATTCAGGGAGACAATTCCACATCTTCACAGCTCTCACTGTAACAAACCCCTTCCCAATATTTAGGCGGAATCTCTTTTCTTCTAATCAGAATGGGTGCCCTTGTGTCAGCTGGAAAGACCTACTGGTAAATTAAACATTAGAGAGATTATTATATGATCCCCTTATATATTTATACATAGTTATATTATAGGCCGACCGCAACTGTCATTACAACTGATAACATCCAAAGCTGTAGGTCATACCCTATTGATGACTAGACAATGGTACGCCCTGCTCAGCATGGTTCCAAAACTGAATCTGTGTGATGGAAAGCTCAATCCAGATGATTTATCACCAAAGCTAAGGCTGCCTTTGTTGTCTGTTATCCATAAATCCTGATTAGCTCCATTTTTTTTTAAAAAGAATATTAATCTTGAACAAAATGAGGCAGTATTTAGCCAGGCCGAATGCAATCATACTGTCGCACCTCCACATTTAAAGATTAAAGAAAGAGTCCACTTACACATCAAGTCAAATCTCAGAAAAGGGGATTAGTCTTGTTTCCAACAGTCTGGCAGCGGGGAGATGAATCGAAAGAAACAAAGAAAATCACTGCAGCCCCTCTCTCCAGGTTTTCTAGCCGTCTTTCCTGAACAGCGAGCAGCCATTTAACCTGCGCTAATGAGCCTGCTGTGCCATTACTTATGAATACCGAGCTGCTATGGGTAAAAATTAACCCGATACATGAATAATCCCTCAATACTGTGTATATTTTTTTTTAGGCAGAAGTAGAAACGGGCAAACGGGCAAAAAGAAAAATTAAATGGCAACTTTACCTTTAGCTTTTATTTTCCTCATTGGATTTGTATGATGAAAAGATGAAATTACGAAGAGCTAAAGGCAGAGAAAAACTATCAATTGATGCCAGTATAGGTAAACCAATGTATAAAGCAACATTCTGTAGGAACTGACCCTATGGGGCAAATTCACTAACCTCAGAAAAATTGCCAGGACAATGCTAATTCACTAAAATCTGAAGTTGCGTCCAGGGCGCTGAGTGATGGCGAAGGTTCGCTAGCGTTAATGCGCCAAGCGAATCAAAGTTGCGCTAGCGTTGGCTAATTTGCATACGGCGGGAAGTTAAAGTTGAATGGACGTATATGTTGCAGCAAATACATTACACTACACAAGTCCAGGGAACCTTAATAAAATAAAATAAAGTTGTTATAATGCCCTACACATGAGCCCAGTGTATAGTTTATGTGCCATATGTTAGGAAATGTAGGGGGGAAGCCGGTTACCCTAAAAAAAAATGTACGCTCTTTTTCAGCCTATCATCTTTAAAAAGGTAAAGACGCTAGGGTTTTTTGGGAATTAGAAACATTTTCAACTATTTTTTTAGGAAGTCCTATCTACTCTATTGCACTTCGCCTGGTCTGTGGTGGCACAAGAGGTAACGTTCAGTAAAATCTGCATCTTAATTAATTTGCATAGTTACGTCCATTTGCCAGACGTTAGGGAGCGGAGAATCCCAGATGGTAGGGATTATAGGAGCGGAGACTGCACTGGAAGTGGAATGAGGATTATAGTGGTTATGCGACTCTCAGTATACATTTTTGATTTTGGCAAGACCCAGATGGCTAAAAATAGTCCTGTACAGAGATACACCATATATCTATGCTTTTCAGACTGGTGACTAACAAGCTGATATATAAATGTAGACTAAGCTTTAATCATTTATTATTAATCACAAATGTTGAATGTTGAACAGATTTTGATTTGTCAGGTCTCGATACTTTGGGGCAGATTTATTAAGGTTCGAGTTGTGTTTCCCATGAAAAATTCGAGTTTTCAAGGTATTTTTTAGACAAAAAAAACCTCTCAAATTTTCCGAGATTTATTATATCCCGACCCTGGAAATAGCTTGAAAATACACCATCTAAAACCTGTCGAGGTCATATAGAAGTCAATGGCAGAGGTCCCTTGATCCATTAGAAGATGTTAAAGGGATTGGTCACCTTCAAACAACTAGTTGTTTTTAGATAGATCACCAGAAATAACAACTTTTTCCAATTACTTTCTATTTTCTATGTGTCACTGTTTTTTCTCATATTGAAGTATAAAGTGTCATTTTTCACCTTCTAAAGCAGCTGTGAGAGGAGGGGTCGCCGACCCTGTAAACGGTTCTAAATTGATACATTTATTTGATACATTTCTTATCTTTGTCCCTGCTGAGCAGAATCTCTGGGTTGCCAAGAAATACTTAGAAATGAAAGGAAGTAAATTAAAGGAAGAAAAGACAATTAAGCCACCGAAAATCTGTTGAGATGCCATAGAAGTATTAGAAAGTGTGTTTATCATGTGCCAGTTGCGATTTGGAAGTGGCTTGAAAACAACTGAAAATCGAATACAGGTGTGGGATCCGTTATCCGGAAACTCGTTATCCAGAAAGTTCCGAATTACGGAAAGGCCGTCTCCCATAGACTCCATTGTAATCAAGTAATCCAAATTTTTAAAAATTATTTCCTTTTTCTCTGTAATAATAAAACAGTCGCTTGTACTTGATCCCAACTAAGATATAATTAATCCTTATTGGAAGCAAAACCAGCCTATTGATCTATTTAATGTTTACATGATTTTCTAGTAGTCTTAAAGTATGAAGATCCAAATTGCAGAAAGACCCATTATCCGGAAAGCCCCAGGTCCCGAGCATTCTGGATAATAGGTCCCATACCTGTATGTTGATTTTTTCCCCCTCACTATCTGTAGCCACACCTTTGACCCATTTGAGATTTTAATAAATATACTCAAAGTCCTAAGGGGAAGATTTATCAACAGCTGACATCTGAGTTTCCAAAAATTGCGACTATCTTTTGAATTTGAGTTTCTAAAACCTGAATGCTCAAAATATAAGTAAAAAAAAAAACGTGAAAGCTAGAATGTATAAAGTTCAACAGCAAAAGGCTGACAAGTTTATGTAGGGGCTGTGGCAGGTGTCATTTTTATAATTCAAGCTATTATAAAATTCTCACTTATTATTATTAAAAATAAGTCAAATTTTGTAGATTCATTGACAATGTATAGGATACAGTTTTACTGTGATTCGAGTTTTGTACAGGTATGGGATCCATTATCTGGAAACCAGTTATCCTGGAAGCTCTGAATTATAGGAAGGCCATCTCCCATAGACTCCATTTTATCCAAAGTATCCAATTTTTTAAATATGATTTCCTTTTTCTGTGTAATAATAAAACAGTAGCTTGTACTTGATCCCAACTGAGATATAATTAATTTTTATTGGAGGCAAACCCAGCCTATTGGGTTTATTTAATGTTTAAATGATTTTGTAGTAGACTTAAGGTATGAAGATCAGTGATGGGCGAATTTCTCGCAAAATTCGCCAAACGGCAAAAAATTCAGGGAGAAATTGCTAAATTGGGAAGTTTAAAAAAAAAAAATCGTTAAATTTGGACATTTTCACGAAACATTGTGAAAACCGGAAATTGATCCAAGCTGATGCTGATTTTAAAGTCAATGGGCATCCGAATAGTGTTGACACACGCTGATTTGGACATGAGCAACTTTTTGGACACGTGTCCAAATAAATTAGATTTTTTGCTGGAGATTCGCAAATGTATTCACCAGCGGCGAAAAGTGGAAATTCAATGCAAATTCTTGCCAGGCGAATTTATTTGGCCATCCTATTATCCAGATAACCCCAGGTCCCGAGCATTTGGGATGACACGTCTCATACCTGTATTCAATTTTAAGCAAATGGAATTTGAAAAATAAGTGAAAACCCCTAAAATGTAAATTTTGATAAATCTGCCTCCAATTGTAAAAACAATGTCTGCAGATAATAAACTGAATTAAACACAACTTTATCCTAATAAACCAATACAGACTTGTGTGTATTCTGATTCTGAATAAATACATGAAGGTTTTACCATTTAGCCTCTACTTTTATTTTCACAAGCATTTTGTTTAAAGGCTTAATAACGTGGCCTGTGTCAAAATTATTGTGACAATTCCAATTGTTTCCATGGTACAGGATTAAGAGAAAATGATATTTTAAGTGTGTTTGTTAGCTCACATGTCAAGCTGTCGACATGAGCGTGCCAACATTTCAGGAACTAAATTATGACAATTTGGAAAATTTCAGACAAGAGCTGATACTAACCATTTATTTTTCTTTCATTTTCTAAACAACCAGCAAATGTTTAAATATTTACATTGCAGATAAAATTACATACAGGAGTAGTTGAGTGGAATCTAGCCAGTGGTCATGCTGTTAAAGGGGAAGTAAAGTCTAAAATAGAAGGCTAGAAATGCTGTATTTTGTATACTAAACATAAACACAGTTGCGTAACTACCGGGGGTGCACAGGGTGCAACTGAACCAGGGTTCTTGGTCCCTGCACCCCCGGTGGGGCCCACCAGGAAAATACCGCTCCTGAATCCCCAGGCTATTCCATGGCCGCCTAAGGAGGTCCTTCATCATGAAGGACTTCAGCGTGCAAATAGCCCAATTAGGGAGCTTTAACAGCAGCACTTTCAATTAACTGTAAAACCTGGAGCGCCCCCTGATTGGCCAGTTTGTACATTGAAGTACTTGCTCAGTATCTCACTATCTTGCTCTGGGGGTATTTATACATATAATTGCCAACATACCATCTTGCTCTGAGTTCTAGGGGCATTTATATTTATTTTTATTTAATCAGGATCGCCCCTGATTAAATAAACCCAATAATCTGGTGTTGCTTCCAATAAGGATTCATTTTATCTTAGTTGAGATCAAGTACAAGCTATTGTTTTATTATTACAGAGAAAAAGGAAAATAATTTTTAAAAAGTTGGATTATTTATAGGATCCTATAGGAGACAACCTTTCCTTAATTCAGATCTTTCTGGATAACAGGTTTCCGGATCCCATACCTGTACTAAAAGACTAGTTGTCTTTCACAGATTGCAAGTGTGTGTGTGGTGCAGCTAGAACAGGAACATGATTCATACAAATTTAGGCAGAGATATATTATCATTGTGCCATCCACGGGTGCCACTATTTACTGTCCAAAGCTGCACTGTTTTCATAGGAGTAATGTTGCTGTGGACTTAAATGATTGTGAACATATATGAACTGTTTTTCTGAATTGGTAAATATGTATGTGATGAGCAACCATATTGATCATATTAATGTTAGCTTTACTGGAACAGTTTAACTGCTCCTATGTCATTAGGTCAGTAATGCTGTGTTCCAGCCCAATACATGTGGGGGGAGGAGTAGAGGGGCCCAGTTGTAAATTTATGTACCAGGGCCCTTAGGGGTCTAGTTACACCACTGCATAAACATCAACTTACTGCACCACAAGCCTAATCAAAGAATTGATTTATGCTTTCAAAGTTGGCCACAGGGGGTCGCCATCTTGTAACTTTGTTATACATCTTTGCAAGACCAAGACTGTGCACATACTCAGTGTGGTCTGGGCTGCTTAGGGATCGTCATAAATTATCAAAACTGCAAAAGTCAAACAATATCTGGCAGAAGCCGATACAGCAAGACTGATTAATAATCAGAATATACAGACTGCACTGGGTCCTGTGTTGTCATGTAATCTAATGTGGAGTTTATAGTTTTTGTATTGTTTAATGCAAACTTTCTCCAACTCTGCAGAACCAGTGGCTGCAGCAAAATAATCCTCCAAATAGAATCCCAGTTTATCTGTTTAAATTTGGCTCCATGATATTTGTCCCTGCAGCTGGAGTTGGAAACAGTAAAGGGGATGTAAAGGCAAAAATAAAATAGAATACAAATCTCTAAACGCCAACTGCTCTACAGGGAAACAAACAAAACTGCTTGACTTCTGCATGACTGGGAAGTAAGGTGGGGGCTCCCCCTGCTGTTCATAAGTATGATTGTTTCCCTGAAGAGCAGTTAGGGACCTTCTGACAATTCCTATCCATAGCAGTAAATGAAGGGAGAATTTCACTGCATACAGTCAGATTTCTTATAAAAACAGAACACATTTTTTATTTAAAGTATATTGGAGATAGGTTTCTTTTCATTAAAGAAAGTAAAAATGGGATTTCATTTTTTTGCCTTTACATGCCCTTTAAGGTAAAGTGGAGGACATTCAGAGGAGAGGTTTAAAAAGTTCAGCAGCATTAAACAAACACATTTGTACAGGTCTTTTATAGATTTCTAGCCTCCCCAATGTGGGAAAGTAAAGCACCTGACATGTCCCTACAAGTCTACAAATACATCACACCACTCCTTAAAATAACCTAAACATTAGACCTTGAAGATATGCACCATGGTGCCAGCATCAATGTTGCGTCTTCAGGAAACCCTACTAGCTAAGTGGAACGATTCATTGGCCTTGCTCAAGTACATCCCATACATATTTATATCAGTATCATTTAATTGGCTTCTTATATTCTTCAACATTTTCGAATGCTCGTTAACAGGTTGAAGATTTTTTTGGACTACTCTGTGAGGGCTGTAGACTGTTCTTCTATCTTAATCAAGATATTTCATGGCAATATATCTTACGAAGGGCCAGATTCAAGGACAAGATTCAATTTGAGAAGAAATTCTCCAAATTCAGTCCCAGTTTTTTCCCATAGACTTCAATAGAGTGATAAACAGTGAGATACATTTTTCTGAATTGCATCGAATTTTCATGTGATAAAAATTTTTCTCTCTGAATTGAATCAAGATAACTGGAAAGATATGAACAGCCATCTAGAAGATACACACATTGATAAAAACAAGTAAATAACTGGGTAATATCCACCACTTCTCCACAGTTTCTATCTTCCTTTTAAATTAAGTGGCCCATCACCTGACATTTAGCGGCCCATTTAGTAAACCTCAATTTTTTTCTGGTCAAGGCTTCTAGGGTTAAAACTGACATTTTTCATGAAAGAATAAAAAAGAATTTTTAGAGATTTATCATACCCCAAAGCTGCAAAAAATCCAAATCCAAAAATACTCCATCTCAAACCTGACCTGAGTTCATATAGACGTCAATGGCAGATGTCCCTGAGGTTGTTTCTTGACAATGTGATCTGTGCAGGATAATCTGATAAAGTCTGTATTTTTGTCCTATAATTTGAGTTTTTGCATCGAAAATTCGATAAAATCGAGTTTTCAGAGCGTCAAATTACAATAAGAATTGACACTCGAATTTGACGTGATATCTTGTCGCTCTGATATTTCAAGAAAAAATGATTGATAAATCAGTTCAATTCAAAGAAGGGCGTTTGGTTGACTTTGTTTTCATAAAAACTGAGATTAATTCAAGTGTTAGTAAATTATCCCCTAAGATAACCAGTATATATTCCATTGCCATTGCCGGTGTTTAGAACCATCTACAAACAATTAACTTGCACGTGCATGTGGCTATGCTGTAATCAATAATATTCTTCTTAATGCATTTTAATGAAAAAACACATTTCTGTTGAAAGATCACAGATCCACATGCAGTGACAAGTGTTAATGAGATGTTTTGAGAGCCAGCTGGTTTAAAGAGACTCCATAGCAAAGGTGACGTCTCATCTACTTTAATTTACCTTAACATGCCATTCATCTCATTTCCTGGAGGGAAAAACCCAGCGCCTATGAGAGCTAGCCTAGAGCCATTAGAGGTGCTCATACAGGAGATCACACATTGCTGCCCTAGCTGTGTTCATCATCAAACCAGAGAAGCCTCTAAAGACCCCCAAGAGAGCATGATTACAATTAAAATTTATTGTGGTCATGGAAAGACCCCAATGTCGTCACCTTTGCAAATGGTTTTGAATAACACAGTTTAAAATTTGCATATGCAAGCAAGCTGTACTTCTGCATTAAATGATTGCTGATCTTTTGCGAATTTCATTTAAGATTGATTTTTTTTTTTAAAGACAAACAGATGGAAATATGAATTGGAAAGAATCCCAATGGAATTCATGTGCATTTCTTGATTTTAAACAGATTTCTCTGGAGAAATGTCATCTTTAGACATAACCAAACAACCAATTTCTATGTAACAAAAATCAGCCTAGTTGGGTTGTTTGCTTGGTCTGTATTCTCTTGCATGTCCCTTGTTGTTACTCATCTCTCTACGCGTTATCCTCTTCCTCCTGTTTAGCTTTTACCTGTGCTTGGTGCTCTTAGAAGCCTAAAAACAAAGGGCTGTCAACAATTCACTAAAGGAGTGTTCCTTCTAAAGGCATAAAGTCAGTTATGGGTAGACGATGATTCCTGAGTGACCCTTGGTTCAGGATAGTCTCACATGACAATTTTGGTGCAACAACTTTTTACTAATGTAATTAATACATATTAAAAAAATGTAATATATCCCTGTACAGAAGTTTGTGTATACACTGAACTATTAACTATTCTCCGGTGCAGAAGTACAACAGCACTAAGGGGTGGAAGGGTTTTCCCTTATTGCTCATCCATAGAGCACTTCTGCCAAAGGGAATGGCTACAGCTTTTGTTAGGTAACCCAGAGGGTGCAGGGCAACCCATAGGGCAGGTGGTAAGAACAGGGCACCATTGTGACGTGCATTCTCTGCCTGCTTCCTAATTTGTACAACTGAATGGCCCACAACTTATGGGATGGGTAGGCACAGTAGGGGGACTCCTAGATAGGTAGTGTTGTATACAAGGGGTAGTCACAGGTCTCAGTGACTGATGGAGACACAGACCTGCAACAATTTTCCATATGAGAAAGGTGCAACAAAGTACCTTCCTTATAGTAAACAACCACTATAGATTAAATAAAGGAATACAACTGATAGATGAGGTGTGGTATAGAGAAGAGGTATGAGGCACAAGGTGTGGGGGGAATGGGCAATATCAGGAGCCAGCAAAGTGAGAGATGTGGAATTTATTATTGGATTTAGCAGGTGATAGTAGAATATTGTGTATAGGGGAAGAATGCTAAGCTAGGCAGGGGAAAGCTTCCCAAAGAAATGTGTTTTAAGATATTGTTTAAAGACAGAGAGATTGGGAGAAAGTTGTATGGGATGTGGGAGGGAATTCCAGAGAAGGGTACAGTCCTTGAGAGTCTTGAATGCAAGTATGTGAAGTGGTAATGAGTGATGGGTTAAGGAGAACAGATGAAGCCATCAGGATTGCACATTTACTGTCCAGACTAGAGATGTCGCGAACTGTTCGCCGGCGAACTTGTTCGCGCGAACATCGGGTGTTCGCGCTCGCCGGAAGTTTGCGAACGTCGCGCGACGTTCGCCATTTTGGGTTCGCCATTGTTGGCGCTTTTTTTTGCCCTCTCACCCCAGACCAGCAGGTACATGGCAGCCAATCAGGAAGCTCTCCCCTGGACCACTCCCCTTCCCTATAAAAACCGAAGCCCTGCAGCGTTTTTTCACTCTGCCTGTGTGTGCTGAAGAGATAGTGTAGGGAGAGAGCTGCTGCCTGTTAGTGATTTCAGGGACAGTTGAAAGTTTGCTGGCTAGTAATCGTTTTGATACTGCTCTGTTATTGGAGGGACAGAAGTCTGCAGGGGTTTGAGGGACATTTAAGCTTAGGTAGCTTTGCTGGCTAGTAATCTACCTTCTACTGCAGTGCTCTGTATGTAGCTGCAGTGGGCAGCTGTCCTGCTTCTGATCTCATCTGCTGACTGCTGCAATAACAGTAGTCCTTGTAAGGACTGCTTTTATTTATTTTTTTGTTGTTTTACTACTACTACTACTACTACTACTATAAGAGCCCAGTGCTATTAGTCTAGCAGTGTTGGGGAGTGGGACTGGTGTGCTAATCTGCTGCTCCTAGTAGTTCAGCAGCACCAACTTTAATTTTTTTTTTTTAATATTCATTTTTTTTTATTTTACTTTTTTTATTTTACTACCGCTGTAGTAGTGTATAAGTTGACCTTTTAGGCATTATTTGCCCTGTAGGCATTATTTGCACACTGTTTTCTTCAACCCGCCATCTAGCTGTGTGACCTTGTTCACATTCTGTCTAAATATCCATAATATTACCGTCTCCAGAAAAAACACCGGAGTGACTTTTTTCAAGCAGCCATAATATATTTTACGTAATCCGTATCCACCGCTGTAGTAGTGTATACGTTGACCTTGTAGGCATTATTTGCACACTGTTTTCTTCAACCCGCCATCTAGCTGTGTGACCTTGTTCACATTCTGTCTAAATATCCATAATATTACCGTCTCCAGAAAAAACACCGGAGTGACTTTTTTCAAGCAGCCATAATATATTTTACGTAATCCGTATCCACCGCTGTAGTAGTGTATACGTTGACCTTGTAGGCATTATTTGCACACTGTTTTCTTCAACCCGCCATCTAGCTGTGTGACCTTGTTCACATTCTGTCTAAATATCCATAATATTACCGTCTCCAGAAAAAACACCGGAGTCACTTTTTTCAAGCAGCCATAATATATTTTACGTAATCCGTATCCACCGCTGTAGTAGTGTATACGTTGGCCTTGTAGGCATTATTTGCACACTGTTTTCTTCAACCCGCCATCGAGCTGTGTGACCTTGTTCCCATTCTGTCTAAATATCCATAATATTACCGTCTCCAGAAAAAACACCGGAGTCACTTTTTTCAAGCAGCATTCATATATTTTACGTAATCCGTATCCACCGCTGTAGTAGTGCAGTAGTGTAGTAGGCAGTTGTTTAAAGAGAACAGTAGATTACTAGCCAGCAAAGCTACCTAAGATAAAATGTCCCTCAAATCCCTGCAGACTTCTGTCCCTCCAATACAGAGCAGTATCAAGCAGATTACTAGCCAGCAAACTTACTATCATCTGTCCCTGAAATCACTAACAGCTCTCCCCCTACACTATCTCTTCCAAGCACACACAGGCAGATTTTTCAGATACATTTTTGCCCTTGATCCCCCTCTGGCATGCCACTGTCCAGGTCGTTGCACCCTTTAAACAACTTTAAAATCATTTTTCTGGCCAGAAATGTCTTTTCTAGATGTTAAAGTTCGCCTTCCCATTGAAGTCTATGGGGTTCGCGAACCGTTCGCGAACCGCTCGCATTTTTGCGCAAGTTCGCGAATATGTTCGCGAACTTTTTTTCCGACGTTCGCTACATCCCTAGTCCAGACACCATTTTTTAGTGCTAAATCCTACCTTAGTAGTAAAAAATGGTGTCTGGACACAGTGCAACAAAATGTGCAATCCCAACGGCATCATCTGTAGGTCAGTAGATCAACTGAGGTTTGGTGAGTCAGGACTGAGGAGTATTAAAGTGCAAAAATTAACAAATCTGGCCAAAATGTCAAAACTTTCCTAAGAACCCTGCTCATCTACAGTATAAAAACAGTATAAAACTTTCTGTAATTGTTCTTGTAAATTAAAAGGCAGCTTTGATTTATTATAATTCTAGTGATACAACAGCTCTCTTTGCTCACTTGCATACTCATATATGGGTAATAAACTGTAATAAAGGCTTTGTATCCCAACCTATGTACATTTTCATACATAAATTTCTTTTTGGCTTCCACCTAGGTACAACATGGTTACAGAGGACAAATCAGTGTACATGTTACAGGCAGGACCCATGCCTATGGTGTGTGATGTTAGGTGTCCCAAACCCAGAACAACCCCAAGGTCCCATTCACGGTGTACTGCTCTGCCTTTAACAACCACCTTTCCTTTCGGGAGGAGCCCTCCACTACTCAGATGCCGCCAGGTCATAATGTGACAGGACCAAGGTGGGAGTTCTGGACGAGCAAGGGAACCACACGTGCAACTGGAGTGGATAATAGGAGCATGGTCAAAGGACAGACCAATCAGACCATGCAGTGCAGAATCAAGAGACAGAATCATAGTCAAGTCACAGGCCGGGTTAGAATACCAAATCAGGCAGCTTACAACGAAGTCAAGATGCAGGAGCATAGCAGAGGTCAAAGGCCGAGGCGTAATACAAAGGTGGCAGGTTCAAATCAGGATCCAAGAGAATAGTCAAAATACGGGCAAGAGTCAGGACAGACAACAAACAGGACTAGAAAAGGAACAGGCAAGGTCAAACAAAGTATCGCTTACTAGAAATTGCACCCAGGAACTAACAAAATATACTTTAACAATGGGCACTGATGAAAAGGTGCAATTAAAAATTATACAATTTCATGCCAGCGCGATGTCAGCTGTGACCGCTACAAATAAAACCGAATATAGACGATCATCGCTGAACCCGGAAGATGTGGCACCATTCAGCAAGAGGATGCCGAACAAAGCGGACACAGCGGGCTTCCATGCCATGGCACCCCCACTTGACACTGAATCGAAAAACCACACTAGCACATGAGACTTGTGTCTGCAGGGCAAACCCTTGCAAAGATTTTTACTGCGGTGGTGTAAAAATCTTTGCAAGGGCTTGCTCTGCAGACACAAGTCTCGTGTGCTAGTGTGGTTTTTCGATTCAGTAACTAGGAGGTTACCGTGTCCTCCATTCACTGTGCACCGAGCAAAGCTATATACCTGCACAACGGGTGTGCGAGTGTCTACTCCAATTGAACCCCCACTAGACAACCAGGCAAGTTCCTAAGATGGTGGCAACTTTAGGAGAGTGGCCCTCTGGGGTCTGTACAGATTCCAAGAAAAAAAAGTCTCATTATGCTCTTATGCTCATCAAGCACTTTTGGCTAAATCTGGTGGTGGAGCTGAGAGAGAGGCTGCTGGTCTTTTTGTAATCTGCTCATGTGTACTGCCGTGTTGCTCACCAATGGGAAGGCAGGACTGGACCTACACACAGCCCTGGCTTCAGGCCTCTACCAAGTAAATGAACATGAAATTTATTTTAACTGTGAGTGTAGGCAGGAACTATTGAGCCCTGAATTCATAAACAGAGATGATAAAACAACTTCCATGATCTAATGTTCTGTTAGAAAAGAAACTACTTCCTGGTTCTGCCGAGACTTTTTGAGTAAGAGAAGTTAGTAAACAAATTACCCACCAACCCTCCGTTTATGGTGAACCCATTGTTCATGGTCGACTGGTAATTTTACTAATTTTACTAATTTCTCTTACTCCAAAACTGACTCAGCAGAACCAGGAAGTGGTTTCTTTTCTAACAGGAAGTTAGATCGTGGAAGCCATTTGATCATCTTGTTTAGTGCAACCCCCCCCCCCAGATATCCCTTAATTAAAACAATAGGCAAAATGTATGCGTACTATTTACTTAGCTCATTAACTTTACTTAACTCATGTTGATATGTGTATACTGCTCCATAAATACAGCAATAGCCACCTTGATTTGGCAATTTTTTCAATTCAAATTAGTGTCAGTTTATTCAGGGACTTCCACAATATCGCTTGATGGTCCAATGTCCGTAAAAGCTCTTTGGTACCACTTACCCTGCTGACTAGTCCAAGGGAGGATTTATGGGTCACTAAAATTAGTGTTAGTTTATTCAGAGACCTCCACAATCTTGCCTGATGATCCACTAGAAGTTTTTGCCACCCCTTATCCTATTCTGCTATATAGGCCATGCCAAACCCCATCACTTAAAGGGTTTCGTGTTTTTAACATAGCCATTTACATGATTCCTCTACTAGAAACCCCTTAGGACATGGGGAAATGAAAACAATTCTGAATGCATTACAGTAAAACTCTTCCCTGCTTACATATTCCTGAACAATATATCTGTGTTCTTCCCTGAAACAATAAATCTTTCAGCTCTCGGCACTGAAATGCAAAAGATTACAAGACATTACTTCTGTTCTCCTCTCAATGAACAGATGTGGGTGGATCATTTCTCTGCTAATATGATCTTTTCTTTCTCTCGGAATTCTGCTTAACATTAAGGCATTCTTTGAGCTGTGAATAAAAAGAATTCATAACAGTGACTTTACCTTACATTGCATTCAAGTTCCACATGCTCCATATTTAAGTTTCCGTGTTATCTGATGGTAGAGTTGACACCCAGCCAGTAAAAATGACATTTGGGGGCCTATTTATTAAAACTAAATTTTTTTCTTATCGAGGGTTTTATGGAGGAAACTCTTTTGTGGAAAAATAAAAACTAGAATGTTTAGAGATTAACATACTGCAAAGCTGCTACAAATCTGAAAATACTCCATCTCAAACCTGTTGAGGTCATGAAGAAATCAACAGCAGATGTCCCTTAAGATGTTTCTTGACATTGTGATCTGCGCTGGATAATCCAAAAGAAGTTGCAGTTTTAGTCTGATAATCTGAAAAAATCAGGTTTTTCTAAGTGAAAAATTCAATAAAAATATAGTTTTCGGCGTGTCAATCGTATAATAATAATTGACGTTTGAATTTGTCTCAACGTTTTTTGAGAAAAATTATTGATAAATGAGTTCAATTTATGGAAGGCAGTTTGGTCGACTTTCTTTTCATAAAAAAACTGAGATTAATTCAAGTTTTAGTAAAATCAGCCCCTTGATGTTAATATAGAAACTAGAAACACAATGATAATATAGTTTATATTTAGTGATGGCGGCGAATTTGCGCGAATTCGCCGCCAGCGAATAAATTCGCAAAACGCCCGCGAAAATTCGTGGCAAAAATTCAAATTTTTTTTTCGAAAAAACGGACGCCGGCGTCAAAAACGAGACGTTTCGCGAATTTTTCGGTGAAGCGAAACGGCGCAAATTCGCCCATCACTATTTATATTGAATGAGAAATATTAGGTATTAGCTAATGTTAAATACATGGTATAATAACAATGTCATCATAAAGTTGGTCTGGCTATAATTTCACTGCTGTATTCAGATCTTCATGGGGATGGAACTGAAATGACTATTAGATCTATTCCCTGGAAGGTGCCATGATTTAAACTGAACAACACAATTTAAAAAAAAATAAAGGAAGAAACTATCACAGTTATTAGGTTTATCTTGAAAAAGATTCCATAAACCTGCAGTTAAGCAGATCTGTTGAGACTGTTATCTGGACTGGAGTCAAGCAGCCACTGATGGGAATGTATCTACTCCATTTGTCACAAGCTTTATGGACGTCATTTGTAAAGGAACATGGAGCTCCAGTTGCCCTATTTTATTCTGTCCCTCCGAAATGTTCCTGAAACAAATTCATACATGCTTATATGTTTTCTTTTGCACCATGCATGAAGATATAAGAGAGGAGTACACTCTGTAGTCCTCACTGCCCTAGTGTGTCTCCAACATGTTAACATCACCTTATACATATTCCTTATGGATCAGTTCTTGCGCCTGCATCTCATGTCAATGAAACTCCCAAATCATCTATGTCCAAGTCTCTATTCTCTAGTAGTAAACAGTGAGCAACCAGTGGAAGACAGCAGATGATTCCCTCTTCAATTCATCCAAAAAGTATTCTGGAGCTGGCTAAAGATCTGGTCAGCATTCATAAATGAATTGTAAACCCTTGAAACAGTATATAACTGCTCAGAGTGCTCCCCTGAACGCTTTTGCAATTCACAATTTTTTTAGTTTTAAAAATATTAGTATTCGTTTTTACACTGCTAATATAATGAATTCAAAACAACTCGCTGTCCATTTTGGGTCGACTAGAAACAGTTGGCAGAAATTTAAGTTTGAGAGCAAAGAAAAGTCTTGTGTCAGACAATTAAGTTAGTAAGCAGAGAAGAGTCATCTGGAGTTTCTCTGGTCAGCTCTAAGCAGAGCAACAATATGGAGCTGTTTCACTTGTTAGTATGAGACATTATACAGATTGGTTACCTCGTGTGATTAGGTGTTACTTGGCATGACTATTTTTATTCTAGTAACCTGTGGTCCATCAGTGGTTCATGGGTATCCAGTAAAGCCCTTTAGTTGACAGATAGGGAATTTGGATTAAATACTAACATGACAATATGGACACTTTTCTCAGCTTCCGTTGTATTATAAATGCAGTGGATGCTTCCAGGCTTTAACAACATTTATATGCAGCCAAAATATATATGTTTTTATGACAATGTACCTTCCTGTAGCTGATGTACCCTTATATGAGATAAGAACTTAACAATAAATCCATTACTTAGACTTAGGCAAGAGGAGTTACAAAAAGCAGTGACATTATCAGAGCTGTAGAAAACAATCAGTATATGCTGAGGGCAGTTTAATATTATTCAGATAAACATAGCATGGTGCTTTTCATATCCGCTTGGAGAAGATGGGGCTAAGTGGTACTCGTGACAATGAGCTGTTTATATTTCATAAATCAATTGTATTGTTCTTGCTGAACATTCAGTTCCACATACAATGTAAACAAACTAAACCTACACAAGAACATGTCCAGCTCTACCAACATAGATTTAAAGAACCAGATTCCAGGTTAGATAGGGTTGACCAGACCTTGACATGTGCAACTTGGAGAATGAATGCAGAGAGGGGGAAAAATGACAGAATTCAAGAGGGAAACATTTTCTTGAAAGAGGATTCAACTAAAACAGAGGACATAATATGAAGCTGGGAGGAGGAAACCTAACAGGATAATAAACACATGAGAGTGTTCATCATTCTCTGCCCCAGTTGAATGTAGTACATATGATACTTGGGGGCCGATTCACTAACTTCGAGTGAAGGATTCGAAGTTAAAAAACTTCGAATTTCAAAGGTTTTTTTGGGCTACTTCGACCATCGAATGGGCTACTTGGACCTTCGACTACGACTATCGAAGGATTCGAAGTAAAAATCGTTCGACTATTCGACCATTCGATAGTCGAAGTACTGTCTCTTTAAAAAAAACTTCGACCCCCTAGTTCGCCATCTAAAAGCTACCGAAGTCAATGTTAGCTAACTTTTTTTGATCGAAGGATATTCCTTCGATCGTTGGATTTAAATCCTTCGAATCGTTCGATTCAAAGGATTTAGTCGTTCCATCGAAGGAATTATCGTTCGATTGTCGATCAAACTATCTGCTCTAAATCCTTCGACTTCGATATTCGAAGTCGAAGGATTTTAATTCCTAGTCGAATATCGAGGGTTAATTAACCCTCGATATTCGACCCTTAGTGAATCGGCCCCTAGGTGTCATGTATGGCTCCCTAAATTCAGAACAAGTGCTAGGCTCCCTGGTCATGGCTTAATCTTCTACCTGTAGCAGCCGTCTTTGGCCTCGGGAGTAGCCCTCAACTACTCAGATGCCACCAGGTCTTGACTTGAGAGGAGCCAAGCAAGAGTCCTGAACGAGCAAAGGGATATGTTCGTTTCCAAGATTTTGGACAACACCAGGTTCTCAAGGATTAAACAATAAAGCATAGTCAGGCAGGCCGCGGTTGGTAAAGGCAGAGTTCAAGGATAGTCAGGCAGACAAAAGGTCAGAATTGGCAGAGTTCAGGATAGTCAGACAGGCAGGGATCAAAACCAGGACATTCACAGACAAAATCACTCCCAGGAAACTAACCTAACAATTATTAGACCTAACAATGGGCAATGATTTCTAGCCTGAAGCCCCTTTAAATACATTTGAATTTTGGGCTAGATCGTGATGACTTCAGGCCCCCCGCGGCATAAACCTGGAAGCAAGCAGCCGCACGCCGTAGGAGGCATATCATCCGGAGGGACCGGATCGGCTTGGGAATCCCTTCCGGCCCCCTAGACCACCAGGGTAAGTCATTGTTACACTTGGGGTACCATTCCAGCTTTTGTGTAGAGCACTTCTCCAGGTGACTCCTCTCTAGTGGCATAACAAAATCACAATGGTCCGTTCATTTGACTTTAAAAAAAAAAACAAAAAAAACCCCAAAAAACATTGATTATAGAATAGAATGAATGTTGAAAAAACATTTCCCAATGATTTCCCACCAATTTTCAGTTTCTCCATGAATAAAAAATTAGTGTTTAGCTAGGGCCACAAGTTTTAAAACTTTTCTGTATCTGCTAAGGGTTAGAGCTAGGTGCCTTTAGTTTTGGGTTTTTTGCGTGGAGAGGGTCGCGTTTGTAATTTTAGAAAGATCCATATTTTTATTTTAACGGTTGTTTTGCAAAAAGAAGATGTGTGTGAATGTGACCGCCTGACATCTGCAATGTATTTAGGAGAAGCAGATGGAAATCTTTTCAGTGCACTGGAGCTGAAACTAAAAAAATAAAATAAAATGTAAATTCAGATTTAGTTTAGACACTAACTGCATAAGCACAGTTAATAACAATTTACTTACATGTAAGCCTTTCCATTATTTGCAGTAGTCCTTAAATATTTCACTTAGTATACAGCTTTAAAGGACAACTAAAGCCTCAAATTCAAATTTGCCAGTTCTTCTACTGAAGTTCCAACATATCATGACTGACCTCCATTACACTATAAACTATAAAATCCAAACAGGAGACTATAGCCGCCCATTTACTTAGCTCGAGTGAAGGAATAGAGGAAAAAAAAACGTTGAATTTCGAATGTTTTTTTTGGGCTATTTCAACCATCGAATGGGCTACTTCGACCTTCGACTACGACTTTGATTTCGAAACGAACAATTCGAACTAAAAATCGTTCAACTATTGGACCATTCGATAGTCGAAGTACTGTACTTCAACCCCCTAGTTCGACACCTTAAAGCTACCGAAGTCAATGTTAGCCTATGGGGAAGGTCCCCATAGGCTTTGCTAGCTTTTTTAGCTCGAAGAAAAATCGTTCGATCGATGGATTAAAATCCTTCGAATCGAACAATTTGAAGGATTTAATCATTCGATCAAATGATTTTTCGACTGATTGGTGGATCGAACGAATTGCAGTAAATCCTTCGACTTCGATATTCGAAGTCGAAGGATTTCAATTCGGCAGTCGAATATCGAGGGTTAATTAACCCTCGATATTCGACCTTAAGTAAATTTGCCCCTATATGTTTATCCCCCAACTTTATTTTGTTTTATTTTTACTGCATCTCACATGGTTATGGCGCCGTAAACTGTTTCCTTTTTATTTTTTTCTTTTGTATTGTTTAATGTTAACTTGTCAAAAAAAAAGCAATAAAAACGATTAAAAAAAACAAACAAACTATAAAATCCCTTTATGTTTCAGACTGAAGATCAATGACTTTGCTGTACGTGTTTTAGCTGTTAAACTGTTATATTATTTATTGTTATTTCAATGAAATATGACAGAACTGCTATTGTTTAATGGAGAGGGAGGTGATACATGCACAGGAATACTCCCATGTACAAGAATGAATGCACTTTTGTAAATAGCAAACTTTATCCATCGCTATATCAGAATAACAATATCCACACTTGCTGAGAAGAAACCTTTAATAGTGCTCTGTGAACAGTGGTGTCAGCACAATGCTATGAAGCCCAACAAGTATAGTTCCTTTTCTTCATGAGTGTTATACCACTAGTTACATAGTTAATATTGGATGAAAAAAAGAATCTATCAAGTTCAACCCCCACCCCCAAATCTTAGCTATGAGGAAAGACTGGCCAAATTGGGGATGTTCACGCTGGAGAAGAGGAGCTTAAGGGGTAATATGATAACTATGTATAAATATATTAGGGGATCATATAATAATCTCTCTGATGATTTATTTACCAGTAGGTCTTTCCAGCTGACATGACCCCCTCTCCCGATATTCAGGATTGCATACACAAAATTTCTTCCGCGCAGTTTATGCACAGAGAGTGCAGTTTGCGAATGCATATGGCGTAGTTCACACATGTGCACCGAGCGGTGCTTCCAAGCATAGCAGTAGGGGGGTGGGGGGCCGCAGGGGGGCCCTGGACAGCAGTCCCGGTGGGCCCCCCAGTCCAAACCTGCCTAAATATTGGAAAGGAGTTTATTACAGTGAGAGCTGTGAAGATGAGGAATTGTCTCCCTGAATCAGTGGTACAGGCTGATACATTAGATAGGTATAAGAAGGGGTTGGATGGTGTTTAGCAAGTGAGGGAATACAGGGATATGGGAGATAGCTCATAGTACAAGTTCATCCAGGGACTGGTCCCATTGCCATTTTGGAGTCAGGAAATAATATTTTCCCCCCTCTGAGGCAAATTGGAGAGGCTTCAGATGGGTTTTTTTGCCTTTCTCTTGATCAACTGGCAGTTAGGCAGGTTAAAATAGAGCAAAAAGGTTGAACTTAATGGACGTGTGTCTTTTTTTAACCTTACTTACTATGTTACTATGTTACTTAATATTTAATTACCCCGTTACCTATACTAAACCAACTGTAGATCACAATAGCCTTTGATATTATGTCTGTCCAAGAAATCATCCAAGTCCCTCTTATAGTCATTAACTGAATCAGCATCACAACATCACCCGGCAGTGCATTCCCCAACCTCACTGTCCTGACTGTGAAGAACCCCCTACGTTGCTTCAAATGAAACTTCTTTTCTTCTAGTCCTAAGGGGAAGTTTTGGTGAGTTGATATTTTCTATGTCAAAAAATATTTCCCTTGTAAGCATCTTTCTGAGGGACGCCATTAGAAATCACGGGGACCCGTACAACAATATTTTTGGGGCCTCCAAGCCCCATCCCAGATCCCACCTACACCACAGTTAATATACCACACAGACATCAGCGCTAAAAAAAGGTAACCCCTCCCCCCTCCCACACACAAGTTATAAAAAGCTATTGATGGTCAGGGCCCCCTTATAAGTTAAAAAAAATGTGGTGCCAGGGCCCTCCATAAAAGTTTTTTTTTAAAAAATTGGTGACCAGGGCCCCCCTATTAGTTAAAAAAACATTGGTGTCAGTGCTCCCCTTACAAGTAAATTGGGGCCCCAGAGAATATTTTTTAAAAAAACATTGGCGCCAGGACCCCCCTTACAAGTTAAAAAAAATTGGGACCCCAGAGAATATTTTAAAAAATAACATTGGTGGCAGGGGCCTTTAGATTATTAAAATAATGAATTGGCGGCCAGGGGATAAAAAAATAAATAATAAAAAACACACATTAGTGTTCATTAAAATTTAACTCGTGGCTTCAGAACTTCAACTTCGGCTCCTATCGTGATTTTGGGTCTTTTCGCCACTTCAGGACTTCGGCTATTTCGTGGCTTCGGGTCTTTTCACAGATTCGGGACTTCGGCTTTTCAGCACTTCCACATTTTGGTGGTTCGGGACTTCAGAAGGAGGCGGCGTGGCTTTGGCGCTGTCAAAGGGGGCCCGTCTTTTTTGAAAAGTTCAGCACTGCCGGGCCCCCCTTCAGGTCCGGGCCCAGTACACTTGTACCCCCTGTGCCCCCCTGATCTTTCTCAATAAAAAAACATAACTCCAACCTTGACAGAATAACCTCATAGTTTAAAACTTCCAATCATTTTTTTAAAAAAAAACTGTTCTCTGTAATAATAAAACAGTAACTTGTATTTGATCCCAACTAAGATATAATTAATCCTTATTGGAAGCAAAACCCGCCCTATTGGGTTTATTTAATATTTACATGACTTTTTAGCAGACTTAAGGTATGAAGATCTAAAGATCCATTATCCAGCACACCCCAGGTCCCGAGCATTATGAATAACTTGTTCCATACCTGTAGTGAAACCCCAGTTATATTTGCCTCCATTTTACTTTTTTCTTCTAATACAGCCTTTCTTTTAATTTTTCTAATGTATTTTGATGGCAACATTTCCTGGATATTAAGTATTTTCCATTGTAATTCTGACACATTTTCCTTAAGAACCCCGATGTATCTCTCGTTGTAATTAGTGATGGGCGAATAAATTCGTTGGCTTCAAAAAATTTTGGACTCAAAACCGCCGGACGCCCATTGACTTTAATGCCGGCATCAATTTTCTCGTTTCGCAAATTTTGCGGGAAATGCCCATCGCACATCACGTTACTTTCCACTTACATTAAGTTTTCTTTTATTGTTTACACCATTTTTACAGAAAACCCCAGATTTTACGTTCCCCTATTTTACATTTTTTCCAATATTATGTTTTCCCCCCCGTTCCCCTGGAAAACGTAAAGTCGTTGAGTGTATACCTTCTGGGAGCTGCTTTTGAAAGAAAGGCGAATACTGTGAGGGTGACATTGATAATTATAAACATAAAATAAACACAAAGTTTGAGAGTCTACAGCTTAAAATGTAAAAAATATGTAATGAAAAAAAAGATCAACATCGAGATGCTAAAGATGCATAAAGATTCCAGGAATACATTTAGCAATAGACGGCAAAAGCAGCATGTGGGAAGTGCCAGCACGAGAATATTCTGTTGATTGCATGTGTTCAGGTAGATCATAATCTAAACCACATAATGAAACCGGCCATGAATAAATAAAAATATTTTTGTTGTTCGGAACTAAATGTAAAGGACAAATGCAAGGGGAACAAATGAAAAAGTAAGAAATGGTCAATTGTATCAGTTTTTGAAAATTCGGGCCCATATTTTGGAGATCAGAAGGATGGTTTCCCTTTAGGAATAGATTGCCCTGTGTAAGTTTATTTGCCAGAGGAAGAAGTCAATGACCTTGTGTTCATGGTTTCTGTGGTCAGAAAGTGCAAAAACATGTAAACAAAGCATTGCATGTCATAAATGATATCTCTTGTTTGTGAATCTCTTTTCAAATACAATATATATGTATAGTGAATAAAGTACCCCCTCTTGTAAAATATAAGGATATTGTAAGTTACCGAGGAGTTTCTTGACATCAGAACTCACCGTTTATAAGGATATAATTTACAAGATATTCATGGCTCTTGTGTATTATTATATAGTGGATAATGTACCCCCTCTTGTAAAATATAAGGATATTACAAGTTACCGAGGAGTTTCTTGACATCAGAACTCACCGTTTATAAGGATATAATTTACAAAATATTCATGGCTCTTGTGTATTATTATATAGTGGATAATGTACCCCCTCTTGTAAAATACTGTATAAGGATATTACAAGTTACCGAGGAGTTTCTTGACATCAGAACTCACCATTTATAAGGATATCATTTACAAGATATTCATGGCTTTTGTGTATTAGATAGTGGATAATGTACCCCCTACTGTAATTTATAAAGATATTATGTCACCGAGGAGTTATGTGACCATATAAAAGCACCAGGCCAAAGGCCGAGTGCTTTTATACAGGTCACATAACTCTGAGGTGACTTCTAATATCTTTATAGATTTCAGTAGGGGGTACATTATGCATTATAATCTACATTTTATGTGAAATATTGGGAGGGGGGTCGGCGTCCAATTCTGGTCAGTGGCGTCCAATTCGGGCTAGTCAGCTTTCAATTTGG
Organism: Xenopus laevis; assembly: GCF_017654675.1. NCBI lineage: Eukaryota > Metazoa > Chordata > Amphibia > Anura > Pipidae > Xenopus > Xenopus laevis. The sequence continues at coordinate 221,557,918 of NC_054371.1, forward strand.
CGTCAAATTCGGCGGCCGGGGACCCCTGTTATAAATGGCGCGTTCTGACATCAGAACGCGCCGTTTATAAGGATATAATTTACAGTCTGGTCCCATATATATATATATATATATATATATATATTTATATATATATATATATATATATATATATATATATATATATATAGTGAATAAAGTACCCCCTCTTGTAAAATATAAGGATATTATAAGTTACCGAGGAGTTCCATGACCATATAAATACTCCGAGGTAACTTCTAATATCCTCATATTTTGCAACTGGGGGTACTTTATTTATTATAATACACAAGTTTCAGTGAGTCATGTGATAGAAATGACATCAGAACTCACCGTTTATAACTGATGACATCAGAACTCACCGTTTATAAGGATATAATTTACAAGAGATTCATGGCTTTTGTGTATTATATTTATATATATATATATATATATATATATATATATATATATATATATATATATATATATATATATATATATATATATATATATATATATATATGTATACAGTATATATATGTTATAATATATGTGGTTGAAAAAGGCACAATATTTTGTGTATGAGACCAGTGTTAGACTGGTAAAACTCCAGGGAAAATGTATTGTGTTGCAGCAAGAGTTGTATCCCTCAGTGAAAGAACCCATTTGAGAAAGTAAGCGATTTGTTAAAACCTACAATTTTTTTCAAGAAACTATATATGAAGTTTGATTAAATGTGTTGAGGTTGTACTGTTGAGATTGTTAATATGTGTTTGATTTTGGCTGCGATAGGTCCCCTTTAAGTATGTTTAGCTCCCCAGGTAAAATAGCTAAGTGCTTAGGCTGCAGATGAGCTGTAGTTAAAAGGACGTGTGAGACGACACCTCAGTGCTTCCCCCTTGAGCCCTCGTGTAGCTGGAGCAGGGGCCGTGGACACCACCATGTACAGGAGGGAGTTGTTTGTAGTTGGAAAAGAGACTGTGGGGGTCATTTATAAAGTTAATTATTTGCAAACGGTTGTATTGCCGATGTTTTTTCCTGAAAAAATTAGATTTTTCAGTCCAAAAAAGTCCACCAAATGACTTCTAAGAGGTGCCCCATTGGCTAAAACAGCAATTCGTCAGGTTTTAGCGAATAGTCAACGTCGAATTTTTAAAGAGACAGTACATGATAAATTTCGATATTCAAATTTTTTTCAAATTTGATTTAAATCTGGACTATTTCCTAGTCGAAGTACACTGACATTACCTCGAATTTCGTATTTTAAAATTCTAATTTTCACTTCAACCCTTAATAAATCTGCCCCATAATGACATAATGAGGATGTCTGTGTTTTTATGACACAACAGACTGCATTTTTTCTGCAAAACAGAAGACGCTGCAAAATTGCAGCATGGATTCATGAAAACGTTTGTAGGTGGAGAAACCATGAATTTTACAGCAAAACTGTACCAGGTGAAAAAGTTTGCTCAACGCTAGCGGTAATATTGGTGATGCCATTTGCTAATGATGACTAAGGGATGACTAAATAGCAGATGCACATTGAGAAACTCTAGAAGTGCTGGAGATTTACACACGTGATGCATTTTTTACTGCGCTTAACAAAACCGCATTGTTGTGTTGTCAGCATTTCCCGTGCTTTTGTGCCAAGAAACGGGGCCTTTTTATAACAAGAATAATAACTCACCTTTATGCCTCGCTTATAAATGATTGAAGTATTTGCAGTGTCTACAAATAAATAATGCATCTTAATGATATCCCAGAGATAATTACATTAACTGAACAATAACAGTAATAAACCAGCAGTTTAAAAAAATCTTGCGCTACTACAACATGTCTGTGATTCATTTATTTACCTTTAACTTGCCTCTCGATAGTCAGAGTCATTCTTTTTTTCTCATTAGTCTTTAAACTACTGCAGCAGATGGTAGCGATTTTGCTTGAATGGAGAAGCCGGAACATTTGCTGATTAGATAAGCACATATTATTTTTGGATAATTCATTTAAAAAAATGTAAACTGGTTAAAGCTCATTTGATCTTTTTACCTTTAAAAGGAAGACCATTTATTATTATTATTATTATTATTATTAACATGTATTTATATAGCACCAACATATTGCGTAGCACTGTAAAGTAAATGTGATTATACAACTAAATCACATGAATTATATACATAGAACATATGGAGTTACATACATCACAATCAATACCTGTACAAAAAGTGAGGAAGGCCCTATGCAGAAAGAGCTTACACTCTAAAGGGAAGGGAGTAATACACAATGTGTGGGAGTGGGCAAGATCGAAATTAAGTGGGTGAGAAATGTGGTACTGTATGTGGTGTTGCATTTCGTAGTTAAGCAGAGTGAGGGTAGGCTTCTCGAAAGAAGTGCATTTAAAGAGATTTCTTGAAAGCAGAAAGGTTGGGAGAAAGTCGGACAGACCGTGGGAGAGAGTTCCAGAGGAGGGGTGCAGCCCTTGCAAAGTCTTGAATGCGAGCATGTGAGGAGGTAATGAGAGAAGAGTTGAGGAGCAGGTCAGTAGAGGAGCGTAGTAAGCGGTTGGGTGAATATATGGAGAAGAGTTCAGAGATGTAGAGTGGGGCAGAGTTATGAAGTGCTTTGACTGTCAGGGATTGACAGAATGGCGTGGCAGAGGAGGAGCGGTTGCTGAGGTGTATGAGCCTCGCAGCAGTGTTCATTATGGACTGGAAAGGTGACAGTCTCTAGAGCAGTGATCCCCAACCAGTAGCTCGTGAGTAACGTGTTGCTCTCCAGCCCCTTGGATGTTGCTCTCAGTGTCCTCAAAGCAGGTGATTATTTTTTAATTCTAGGCTTGGAGGCAAGTTTTTGTTGTATAAAAACCAGAAGTACTGCCAAACAGAGTCTCCTGTAGGCTGCCAGTCCAAATAGAGGCTACCAAATGGCCAATCACAGCCCTTATATGGCACTCCAAAACATTTGTCATGCTAGTGTTGCTCCCCAACTCCTTTTACTTCTAAATGTTGCTCACGGGTTCAAAAGGTTGGGGATCCCTGCTCTAGAGGTTAAGGCCAATTAAAAGAGAGTTACAGTAGTCTAGACGTGATATGACGAGAGAGTGAGTAAGAATTTTGGCAGCATCTTGGGTGATAAATGATCATATTTTGGATATGTTCCTTAGGTGGAAGTGACATGATTTAATAAGTGACTGGATATGAGGAGTGAAGGACAGGGCAGAATCTAGGATAACTCCAAGGCACAGGGCCTGGGGAGAGGGGGTAATAGTGGAATTGTTAGCTATGATGGATACTTCCGGGATGTTACTGGTGTTAATTGGAGGAAAGAGAACCATTTCAGTTTTAGAGAGGTTTAATGTAAGGTAGCGTTGCGACATCCAGGTAGAGATAGCGGACAGGCAGGAGTTCTGGGTTGAGATCATGTACCGTTATCAGCCACAATTTATAAGAGATACTTAACCCTGTCAGCGTGTGGACCAGCAGCTTATATCTGCCCTTGTATGGGGACATTAAGGGTAGAACTGGTTCATCAACATGTGAATTTGAGTAGTGATGAGCGAAACAAATTGCCATAGTTTTGTGCTGAACATTCAAAGCCACATCAAAAATTAGCCGTGTGGCATGACAAAAAAAAACAGCCGCAAAAAAACCTGTCAAATGACTTTAATGAATTTGGAGCGAAAAAAGTTGGAAGGCGCCCATTGACTTCAATGCATTTTGCAAATTTTTCGATATTTTGCAAATTTTTTCGCAGTTTAGGGAATTTTTCGCCGAAGCGAAACAGGACACATTTTCTCATCAATTTTACTGCAATTCTAGTTTTTTGCCACCACTTTGATTTTGAGTTTCCCGAAACACAAATATACATGTTTTAAGAAGAAAAAAAAAACTCATATAGCAAAAATGGTTATCTAAACGCTGTCAAGTTCATGGAGAAGTCAACGGGTCAACCAGAATTTTCAAAGCTTAAACTAAACTAGTTTTAACTATTAGGGGCCGATTCACTAAGGGTCGAATATCGAGGGTTAATAAACCCTCGATATTCGACTAGGAATTAAAATCCTTCGACTTCGAATATCAAAGTCGAAGGATTTAGCGCAGATAGTTCGATCAAACGATCGAAGGATAATTCCTTCGATCGAACGATAAAATCCTCGATCAAAAAAAGTTAGGCAAGCCTATGGGGACCTCCACATAGGCTAACATTGACTTCGGTAGCTTTTAGATGGCAAACTAGGGGGTCGAAGTTTTTTTTAAAGAGACAGTACTTCAACTATCGAATGGTCGAATAGTCAAAGATTTTTACTACGAATCCTTCAATTCGAAGTCGTAGTCGAAGTTCGAAGTAGCCCATTCGATGGTCGAAGTAGCCCAAAAAAAACTTCAAAATTCGAAGTTTTTTTACTTTGAATCCTTCACTCGAAGTTAGTGAATCGGCCCCTAAGTATGATGTAGAGAAACGTTGATGCACAGGTGGTCACAATAAAGAAAAGGGGAAGCTGTACCTCGGCAGGCCATAAGAAATGTATTAGTGGAGGAAGTCAGCTTTTGTATGGGATTTCCTAAACATGAGCTCTGCTATTCACTTACAGGAATGCAGAAATTGTATTTGAAAGTTCATCCAGGTGCGAGGATTGCGGGGCCCCATTGTGTTGTGGCTGCAGAGAAGTATGGGTATTTATAGCAACAGGCAGAACTGATTGTAGGTATTTACCAGTGAATCAGGATCAGAGGAAGTACTGATGGAGGAGAAGCTAGAACTGAGAGAATGAAATAGAGCATTTCTATCCACAGTGAGGGTGTTATATATAATCTTTTATTTACATATATTACTGACAGTGTTCAAGAAAAAATAATGTAAGCAATGTGGTAATTCAAGCGCTCAAGAGATGGGTATTTAATTAGCCTATGCATTTTCATGACCCACGGTGCCAAGGTGAACAGGCAGACTTGTTACAGCCTGCATTGCTTCATTACAAGCCTCTGTAAAAATCCTTACTTCCAAAGTCTTGGATCTATGCTGTCCTGTATTTGTGGCAGTTGCTAATAAGCTGGAATTCCCAGAGGATATTTATGTCATTGCTGAAACCTGGTTATGATTGTTTCACAAAGAAATATAAGACCAATATGTTCAGTAGACCCAACAGATGGATATATTTGAAGTATCACAGGTAAGTTTAGTCCAAGTGCAGTAATGACTAGGAACCAGGTGTCTTTGTTCATTAGTGCAATTGCTAAAATGACTGGTAGTTGCTTTCCAATGAAGTGGAACCAACTATATCTATGTTGCTATTGCATAAAATCTCATTTATGTTCAGACATGAAGTATACTTTTCCTTGCTTCCTCTACATGGTCTATAAATCTTTCGAAGACCAGACAAGGTTCCGAATTACTTTCAGCGCGAGGAAAGGTTACAGAAAAAAAACGATCTGTCTTGAAAAACATCTTATTTCTCCTTTAATAAGAAAACAAATACAAGATAGACATGTTTTCCCTTTTGTCATCTGTCATACACGTTCAGATCAGTCTACGATTTTTCAGGAAATCAAACACCTTTCAAAATGTTCTGATGCAAAACAACAAGAAATATGGCACAGAGAAGCGCTGAAAAAAAAAAACAAGCTGGATGTATAAACCTTCAGTCAAGTAAAACTGGCACCTTACATGGCCAATCCATTTTTGTAAATCCGTCTTGATTAAATTGCTTGCAGCTGCCACTGCTCATCGTTGTTAGCAGATGCTCAATAAACCAACCCAAACCTTAAGAAGGAAGCCCAACATATTCAATGTTGTCTTCCTGTGTGATAAGGCACTCACCAAATCTGAATGCATAATACAATACTGTAGGTCATTCCTTCCAGGAGAAGCCCTACTCTTCTAGAACATAGTATAATTCAGTTTTATTTGAAATAAAAAACAACTTGTCCAACAAGGGCTACTTATGAGATAAAGCAAAACAAGAACCAGCAGCCCAAGGAAGCAGTGTAGAAAATATTAGAATATTTTTAACAAGCTGTACTCAACTTCTCATACTCTTATGATTCAAGAGAAGACTCCCAATAAGGCATGGGGGAATTGCAGCCCTAGATCTAGTAGGATATTTTAGGACCTCCCATTTAGTTACATCCTGGTGGTTACAATTTTTGATTTAATCCCGTTACTATCCTGGAAAGAAAAGATTTTTTTGGACATTGGAAATGCTTATATTTACATTTTTTTCAATAAAAACAGTTTTTAATATCTATATCTATGGATTTCCTAGAGAGCTGGGGGGTTGTTGCATAGCCAACAGGCATTTTTTCCACTGCTAAGAATACCTCATTTATTGAGAGGGTTGTAAGGGCTAAGGGCATGTAGCAAAATTAATATTAGCCACCGATCAATTGTTTATACAGAACTCTAGGCATCTTTTGGGATTAAGTATCTGGAGAAAGTCTATACCACAACATATTAATGTTCTTTAGGTAGCCTAAGTCCATGGACTGCCCAATGACAACATGATATTTTTTTTTTCAGTTTAATTTATTTGACACCAATGTAGGTCAGGAGACCTTAGTTAGCTACCTTTCCTTTAGAGGACCTGATCTGATCAAGTCTGCCATAGATAAGATCCAATAACTTCTCAAATTGGCATCCCGAACTCACATGGGACCAATGGAAATGATTTATAAAGAACACACAAACTACTCCAGTTTAAGCAAGAGACCACATGATCCAATTTAGACTAAGGGCCATATTTATCAAGGGTCAAATTTAGAGTTTATTGGAGTCTATAAAAACTCCCATAAACGCCAATAAACTCAAAATTTGAAAAATAAAACGACCAATCAAAATTTATTAAAATTTTTATTTTTTTTTAAATTTGGGTGAATAGGATCGACCTGCAAACTCAAAAAATGTTTTTGTTTTTTTTTAAATTAGATTTTACAAACTCCACCAAATGACTCCAAATGGATTGTAGGATGTCCTCTATAGGCTAAAACAATAGTTGTATTTGACAGTACATGGTAAATTTCAAAATTCGAATTTCAAATTTTTTTAAAACTGGACTATTTCCTATTCAAATTTGGACTATTTCCTAGTCAAATTACACTAAAACTCAAAATTCAAATTTAAAAATTAGAATTTTGAATTCGACCCTTGACAAATCTGCCCCTAAATTTGGTAATCCCACACCAAATTCTTTGGAATTAAAGCTGTGCTCTAAATGCAGCTCTGATATTAAGGATATATATCTACTCTGGTGGTCAAGCCTATCAATGTTCATTGTCTTTCCAGGGCAGAAGGAACATGTATTTTCTTTTCTTTTTCACTAAAGAACATCAGTTGTACTCTGGTGGAAGGCAACAGAGCACCCCAAGATTTTTGGATATAGAACAATTCCCTTTTTTCTAAAAATGTAAACAGTGAGTGCCCACTAAAATATGGATACTATGGATGTAATATTTGGATTTTTTCTTGCGACATGGACATATACAGTACTATGAATGTATTTTTAGGAATCAGTTTAATGTTCAGTTGGTCCAATGTGTTGGCTTCCTGCTGTTGATACAAAAATAGAATGGAAAAAAAACACAAAATACACCTTTGACCTCTCACTTTTTTCAACTACCATATGTGGCTAAAAGTAGAATATCTATCAAAGTAAATACAATGTCAAGACAATGGCAGGAAAACATTTGTTTCAATTGCAATAAGGTATTGAAGACCCCAAGCTATATATAGAAAATAGTTTGTAGGCAATAAACCAGTTCACCAAACCAGTTTATTTAAAAAAATAAAAACTGTTATTTAAACCTGAACATTGATATATTGTAGACAACTAAGACATCTACAGAGGTGAATGATGTTATTATTGCCTTTAAACTCATATATATGTTCCTTGATGTTTGAGTTCTTAGTTCAGTATGTGCAGTGCCTAATTATATTGGATTTAGTAGACCACACAGGCACATAATACATAGGAATGATGCAGTATTATTACAATCTTTAGGTCTAGTTATCACTGTGTGCAAAATATGGGATTGATTTTGGGACCGTAGCAGCCATACCAAGGTGATTGCAAATTTCATTATAGGTTTTGTTACAGACTAGGCTGGAACACATTGGGGGGCATAAGCATCTATAAGAGGAAGGAAAGGTAGCTGCCATTTTAATGAATGGAATCAGCATCAGTTTACAGGCTGCACATTCTGGAAAGCCACGCAGTAAATCGGAGGATTATAGGAGTTAATGCTGAAACTATATACTTGCAAACAGAATGAAAATGGATTTTTGAACTATGTACTTTGTCTTGTTAATGATTAATAAAGTTTTTAAGGGCTTGCCTCGCAGATTGGGTTTTGATTCAAACTATGACTTTTTTCAGAATCTAGCATGAATTTATGGCTGTTGATGAATAGGCATTATGACTGATTTTATGCTTTTCAAAATCTATACGTTGAATAACTCAAGTACAAAGTTTGCACCAGATGTTTGCTTCATATTTAAATTCCTCCAGCTGGTTGATAAGGGTTACTAGACCTCAAAAGCACAGTAGGATCTGATTAGCCAATCATAGCACTGGCTTCAGACAGGGAAAAATAAATTGCAGTTGTCTCTGTAGGCCGGCCTAATGGATTTTTTCTGGCATTCTATTGGTTTACCTGCACAGCCTGGGAAAAAAGAGAGCAGGATGTGTAGTGGTTGGGTTGGATGGTATAGAATAAATCTGTCTGTGTACATGAGAAGACATTTTTTCCTCATGTACACAGACAGATTTATAAATTCTAAAAATTGTTTCAAAATTCGATTGCAGAAAAAAACTGCAATTAAACTAGTTTGAGTATATTTCAGGAATTCTATTTTATTCATTAATCACTAGCATATTGATAGGAAAACTTGAATCAAAAACAAAAACCCAATCACGTCCACTGTATAGAGCACTGGTAAGGCCCCATCTAGAATATGCCGTAGAGTTTTGGTCTCCATCACTCAAACAGGACATTATTGTATTCGAGAGGGTACAGAGAAGGGCAACTAAGCTGGTAAAGGGAAAATCTTAGCTATGAGGAAAGACTGGCCAAATTGGGGATGTTCACGCTGGAGAAGAGGCGCTTAAGGGGTGATATGATAACTATGTATGGGATCATATAATAATCTCTCTAATACTTTATTTACCAGTACTTTCCAACTGACACTAAGTCACCAATTCCATCTAGAAGAAAAGAGGTTCCGTCTAAATATTGGGAAGGGGTTTGTTACAGGGAGAGCTGTGAAGATGTGGAATTGTCTCCCTGAATCAGTTGTACAGGCTGATACATTAGATAGCTTTGAAGGAAAACTATATCCCCAAAATGAATACTTAAGCAACAGATAGTTTATATTAAATTAAGGGGCATATGAAAGAATCTTACCAAAATGGAATATATATTTAAGTAAATCTTGCCCTTTTATATCTCTAGTCTTGAACCACCATTTCGTGATGGTCTGTGTGTTGCCTCAGAGATCACCTGACCAGAAATACTGCAGCTCTAACTGTAACAGGAAGAGATCACCTGACTAGAAATACTGCAGCTCTAACTGTAACAGGAAGAGATCACCTGACCAGAAATACTGCAGCTCTAACTGTAACAGGAAGAGATCACCTGACTAGAAATACTGCAGCTCTAACTGTAACAGTAAGAAGTGTGGAAGCAAAAGGCAGAGCTCTGTCTGTTAATTGGCTCATGTGACCTAACCTGTATAGTTTATTTGGTATGTTTGTGTGCACAGTAAATCGTGTGATCCCAGGGGGCGGCCCTTATTTTTTAAAATGGCAATTTTCTATTTAGGATTACCCAATGACACATACTACAAGAAAAGTATATTATTATGAAAATGGTTTATTAACATGAAGCAGGGTTTTACTAATGAGCTGTTTTATGCAATATATTTTTATTGAGACTTACATTGTTCAGGGGGTATAGTTTTCCTTTAAGAAGGGGTTAGATGGCTTTTCAGCAAAGGAAGGAATACAGGGTTATGGAACATAGAACATAGTACAAGTTGCCATTTTGGTTTCCCCCTCTGAGGCAAATTGGAGAGGCTTCAAATTGTTTTTTTTGCCTTCCTCTGGATCAACTGGCAGTTAGGCAGGTTATACAGACTTAAAAGGTTGAACTTGATGGACGGGTGTCTTTTTTCAATCTAACTTACTATGTTACTACGTTACTATGTTAATTCATGAAAGGAAAATGGCATTCTGTTCACTTTTACAAATTCAATGGTTTAAAAAAGCTTGAAAAACTTGAATGTTGATAATACACCTCCAATTGACTTATGTAAAAGCTCACCAGGTTTCAGATTCTGGATTTTTTCAATCAAATTTTAGACATTTTCTCAATTAAAAAAAACTCAGGTTACACTTTTTTTCTGCAATTTTTGGTGAAAAAAAATTTGATTTTAAACGGGAACTAAAGTCTAAAATATAATAATGCTGCAAATGCTGCATTTTGTATACTAAATATAAACATGAACTTACTGATCCACAAGCCTAATCAAAAAATGATTTATGTTTTCAAAGTTGGCAGCAGGGGGCTGTCATTTTGTAACTTTGTTAATCTTGTTTGCAAGACCAAGACTGTGCACATGCTCAGTGTGGTCTGGGCTGCTTAGGGATCATCTTAAATTATCAAAACAACACAAGTCAAATAATATCTGCCCTATTAGCCAATACAGAAAGACTGATTAATAATCAAAATATACAGACTGCGCTGGGTCTGTGGATATGAATCTCTACACCATCCCCGGCTGCTGTACAGGGAAATAAACAAAGCTTCTCGAGTTCTGGGAAGTAAAGTGAGGACCTCCCCCTGCTGTTTCAAAGTATGATTATTTCCCTGCAGAGCAGTTAGGGAATGTCTGCAGCAGTCAGAGCAAGTACAATGAAGGGAGAATTTCACTGCATACAGTCAGTTTTCTTGTAAAAACTGTACACATTTTTTAAGTAAAGTATATTGGAGATAAATTTCTTTTTCATTAAAGAAAGTATAAATGTGATTTTATTTTTTTGCCTTTATATCCCCTTTAAATTTAAATTAAAGTGCTGTTTTTTTAATTAATTTCTCTAGTCTTAAAAGGAACAGGTTATGGAGGGTAAAAGATTCACAGTTCTATATAGATCAGGGTTTTTATTCTTTCTATAAAAACCAGAGTATCTGGCCTGGTCCTTACTAAGATCTAATTCTTTAATAGGGATGTAGCGAACCGCCGATAATGTGTTCGCGAACGCCGTTCGCGAACACCGGCAAAAAATGCGAACAGTTCGCGAACAGTTCGCGAACTTCGAACATCCGAAAATCGTTCGATTCGAACGATCGAAGGATTTTAATCGTTCGATTTTAGCGACCGAATGGTCGAACGATTTTGACGCGAACGTCGCGCGACGTTCGCGAACTTGCGGCGGACGCGAACAGCCGATGTTCGCGCGAACAAGTTCGCCGCAGAACAGTCCGCGACATCCCTATTCTTTAATAACTCTAACCCTAATATCAATAAACAACACAGAGCCAGGACGTTCATACTTCTGTACCATAGTCGGTATAATGCACCAGGGCACTGCTCCATGTTAAATTAATTGGCCATTAAACTTTAAGATGCCTATGCGCAGGCCAATTACATAAAAATAAATATAACATTTTACAGGTGGGTTTTAAAAAAGATATTGTCTTAATAAAGAAGAAGATTTTTATCTGGCCTTGGTCCACAAGTTGACTGGGTGAAGTATTGGTTATAAATTGTAACTGAAAAGGTCTTCTTTTATGTGGGTAAATATCAAATGCTCGTTAAGTGGTTTACATTTGTTAAAAATAATTATTTCTAGAAAACTAACTTTTTGAAAAAAATATAACATTGGTCTTGAATTTTAATAAATAGGCCCCTATAGGTCTTCTTTTCTGGTTTTTATTTCTAAATTACACTGCAAATAATTCAATCTTCAATATAAAATGTAATTCCTGAACCAGAGATGGCTTCCAACTCAAAATAACTTGATAGGCTTTTAAGTCATAAGGGGGAATTTACTGTGATCCCAAACACAGCCAAAATGTGCCCCTTAGTGCTCACTTGTGGCCATGGTCTGGCTGTACTCTGCACCTACCTCCAGAGTGTAAATCCTACTACGCCTCCTAATCGAAGCCAATTAGCCTCCTGCCCTCTATGAATGGAGACTACTGAATGTTACAAAAGGCAGAGATGTATTCATAGGGAACATGCAGCTCTGACACCTTCAGGAATTGAGAAAAGTGCAGGTCAGTGGTTCAGAGTGTGAAAAAACTTGGCACCTTACACCCTGGGTAAATGACCCCTCTAACGTCACTTTCCTGTAAGTATTTTAGTGAACCGTATAATTTGTCTAGATTATTTTTAATTATTAATGTAGGTATGTGAATTAGTTAACATTTTTCACATATATTTTTTAAAAAAAAATTATTTTCAGTTGGTCTTTTTGAATTCAAATTTCGAAGTTTTTCAAATTCGAAATTCGACCCTTGATAAATCTTCCCCTTGGTCTGCTGTTGCCCCTTACCAGGCTATACTGAGTGGAGTGTAGAGGCACCAAGTCAGAGTTATAGCAAAATAGTTAAAATAGCATAACTTTACCTCCCTATGTCTCCTCTTTCTGCTGCCATCAGACTATTCCAGTCCACTCATCTGCCTGATCCTCTGATTTCCTGAGCTCTCATCAAATCCAATGACATTTGCTGTCAGGTACCGGCACGTCTGTAACACAGAGAAGTGTATTTTTACACAGTACATTTAAATCGGAAGCAAAATGACAACAGTGATGTTTCTTGAATTACTGACATTTCCAGTTCCTTTAAAGTAAACCTTAGAGAAAAGTGTACATATCTAGATCTATTGAAAGGGAATTGCTTTTCCCACAATGACTTTTTTTTTTTTTTTTTGCTTTATTTCATATATTTTCCAATCCCATAATATTTCAAATTCAATGCAGTTGTGTGAGAAACATATTAAGATGCATTCAGCCTCAGTCTCTGCACTTATTCCTGCACTTTACTGCTGTCTACACTCAAGGCCTTTAACCCTAGGATGGGAATGAGACAATAAACCTATTAGGAGGATGGGCTGAAATACACAATAGGCTGTCCAAAGAATGCACTCATTGGGGTCCTGACGCCCTGGCATTTTTACTAGTGATGGGGGAATTTGGGGTATTTCGCCAAAAAATTAGCGAATTTCCCACGAAATCTGCGAAACGGCACCGGTGTCTTGTTTTTGTCGCCGGCGTCTGGCTTTTGACGCCGGCGTCCGAAATTGTGCCGGCATCCAAAAAAACGGATGCCGGTGTCCATTATTTTTTCGTTGTAGTTTTGCGGGAATTTGCCACGAATTCCCGCCTGACGAATAAATTCAGCCATCACTAATTTTTACATGTACAGGTATAGGATCTGTTATCCAGAAACCTGTTGTCCAGAAAGCTCAGAATTACAGGAAGGCCGCCTCCCATAGACTCCATTTTATCCAAATAATCCAATTTTTTAGAAATTGTTTCCCTTTTCTCTGTAATAATAAAAAAGAACCTTGTACTCGATCGCAACTAACATATAAGATATAAGAATAATTGGTGTCTAATGTGCATACAGGATACATTATGCAGAAACCTGTTGTCCAGAAAGCTCTGAACTATGGGAAGGTCATCTTCCATATACTCTATTTTATCCAAATTATCCAATTTTTTTTTAAAATTCTGTGTAATAATAAAACAGTAGCTTGTACTTGATCCCAACTAAGATATAATTGATCCTTATTGGAAGCAAAACCAGCCCATTGGGTTTATTTAATGTTTACATGATTTTCTAGTAGACCTAATACATGAAGATCCAAATGACAGAAAGATTGATTACCTGGAAAACCCCAGGATCTGATCATTCTGGATAACAGGTCCCATACCTGTATTATACAGTATATTGCATATTGTGAGTAGCTCCCTAAGCTCAGATAAACAACAGTAGCAAAGAGTATATGCAATGAATAAGCAGAAATGAATTTAAAGAACTACAGGGGACATGGTTGGTAGTTGACTGGTAGAGAAGGCTGAAATACAATGTCACCAGCGTTGCCTAAATGTATGCGCATGGATTGGCACCAGTTGACTCTGCGGGGATGTTAAACTTATTAAATGCTATGGTAGGTGTACAAATTAAAGGTAAGGGGCATAATCTGTTGTCCAGAAATGTTTTCTACTACTAACACTTGAAGTTCCTAACTTTAAAGAGGTTCTAAACTCCTAAATAAACTGATTTTAGAATCTGAGTTTTTAGGGTGCTTCTCTAAACCTTTCATAATTTACATACATTTTCTACTATTTTGTTTCTGGGATATTGGTAGTTTTAGACAGCATTACACCGATAGGCAGACTTCAGCTCAACAGCTCTGTTTGAAGGCCTAGAGTGTCTATGCAATATACTTCCAAAAAAAGCCATCCCTTATGACACATTCTCTCCATGATCTTATTCAAACATATTTGTTTCTTTTATTTATAATAAATTCATGTATACTCTATATAAGTGCCTAGAAATGGGGCATAAAACGCATCAGTAGTTGTTTATTACACTGAGCCTTTGCTGAAAGCTTTTAATTAATTTATATGAATAAAAGAAACAAAGCTTTTTAAATTAGATCATAGAGAGAACTAGTGATGGGCGAATATATTCGCCAATCGCAAATTCGCAGCTAATTCCCGCTGGTGAATAAATTCGCTAAACAGCAGCGAAAAACGGATGCCGGTGTCCAAAAACGGATGCCGGCTTGAAAAAAAAGAGATGCCGGCACTGTTTTGCGAAGTTTTCGCCATTTCACTAATTTCGCTGGAAATCCGCAAATTTTTCGGTGAAGTGAAACTGCCCAAATTCGCCCATCACTAGAGAGAACGTGTCATAATGTATGTCCTTTTTTTGTAAGAGTATATGAGTATCTTATACCAGGAGATGGGACTGATGAACATGTGACTGTCTGGGTCGAATCGGTGAGCTCCATACTCATAACGAGAAGTTTATCGATGCACTAAGGACTTCTGAATACAGTTAACCATATCTTTGGTACTGACTCCCAGTGGAGTCTAAAAATGCAATTATCTCAGAAATGGCTAAACATAGATAATGAATATAAATTGCAGAAGTGTTCAGAGAAGCACTCTGAGTAGGTTCATATCAATTATTATTTTGTTTAGGTCCCCTTTATGAAACCACAATGCATTTTGATGTTAACTGTTTTTATTAAACCATTTGGTTCCAGTTAAACATTTTAAGGAGAGGGAAAGCTACCAAAGCAGTTTATTGCCAATAGATTAGCCATAATAGTACAAGCTATAACACTTTATTAATTCTGCAGAATGCTTTACCATACCTGAGTAAACAGCTCTAGAATCTCTCTCTGTTTGTTTAGGATAACAGCTGCCATATTAGCTTGGTGTGACATCACTTCCTGCCTCAGTCTCTCCCTGCTCACTCATAGCTCTGGGCTCAGATTACAGCAGGGAGGTGAGGGAGGAAAGAAGAAGGAAGGAGAGAGGAACAAACTGAGCATGCTCAAGCCCTAGCCCTGGAGGTTTAAGCTGAAAACAGGAAGTCTGATACAGAAGCCCATGAGTACACAATAGAAGGAAAGAAATACTGTGTTTCTTTTGACAGAGGACTCAGAGCAGCATTAATTTGGGGGTTTACTTGTGTTTTTATATAGACCTTTCTGATAAAGCTTACTTAGTTTTAGCCTTTCCATCTCCTTTAACACAACTCTGTACCTTAAGGAACAGTGTGAATAAAAGTAAGTGGGCACCTGCTTGTCCAACATCTCATTCCAAAATGACGGGTAGAAAGTTGATCATTTTGCTGCTAAATAACCTTTACTATTTGCTGTTCTGGGAAGGTTTCCACTAGATGGTGGAGTATTGTTGGTGGGATCTACATCTATTCAGGTCAGTAGTGAAGTTGGGAAATGATATTAATGGTCAGGCCTGGATCATAGGAGTCTGAGCAGCCCATTCAAGTTCTTCACTCACAGAAGGGGTGTTACAAACAAGTTTTCCATATATTGTACATATCACACCAAGCTGTCCCATCATTGCTAGGGTTGTCACCTTTTCTGGAAAGAAATACCGGCCTTCCTTTATATTTATCTTTTTTCCCTATTAGTAACATTAGGATCAGCCATCATTTTTACCGGCAAGGCCTGTAAAACACCGGCCAGGTGGCAACCCTAATCATTGCTAAGTCCATGGTTAAGGCCTTGTGCAACCTTTGCCCTGACCCTGAATTGTGTACTGAACACATGGAAATTCTTGGAGCTTTGGATCCCTCTATAACAGAACATTCACATATATTGACCCATTTGTTTAGAGAACTGGTTGTTAGAAATGTTTCTATGGTAGCAAATGCCACAGCGATGATAAATTGGAATTGACAAGCAGCTGCTCCGTTATGTTTAGCAGAGTTGTAGCCAAAGGCTAAGAAGTTTGTGCTCCTGTGTTGTCATTAAACTGTCACAATATGTTCCTCGACTTGAATATTTACTTGTTTAAAAATAAAATATTGCACAAGTGGTTTAGGGAGAGAGAGAGAGAGAGAGAGAGAGAGAGAGAGAGAGAGAGAGAGAGAGAGAGAGAGAGATATTCTTTCCACTCAGAATATCAACACATTAAGGACCATCTGAACAAGAAAAAGAAAAATATATATATATAAATGTAGGGATGTGAAAATCTTAGACACCCTTACACATTACAGACAGGCACATCCCTAGTAGTATGGACACCTCAGTGGGTCCTTATGGGGACCGTGTGCTTATGTAACCCCTGCAGTTCACACAGTGTACACCAGATGGCACTGTGCCAGAGTATAAAAGGTTTAGGAACCATGTGCTCTGGGTCCATTGCTTTAGCCCAACCAAGCAGGCTGGAAGGGAATGGGTAGTGCTGACCCTAGGTGCCTTGGCCCTAGTAATTAGACAGCTATTCTCAATTATAGATCACTCTAGGAGTGATAGAGGGGCTAAATAGTTGAGCAGCTCAAGGCTCCGCCGAGGAGATTAGAGAGATTAAGATCCCAGGGTATTAATGACCCGGAGTAGGGACTAAAGTGTTGAGATTAGGGATGATAGGAATTCCCCTAGTCTGCCACTGGAAGATATCCTGAAAACTGGGCAATACCCTCACACGCTGCCAACTTACTCTCTGCTGTGTATTCCCTAGCCTGTGGGGATTCAGCCTATGAGTATATGCTTCCTTTATGCTTCTGTGTATGTTATATGCTCCATTGTGGATCAATGTGCTGAATGATCTATGTGCTATTGTTTAATTAACACAGTTCTATGTTCAACCGTTAAAGAACTACTGGCGCCCATCATTGTGCTATTGTATCTAGTTACAGTTACACTACACCCTGCCTCCACCCCGTTGCGAGGGCTTACCCCTGAGAAAGAGAGCTCATCTGTGCTATCAGCCCACCAAGGAAAGTAGCTATAACTGCTAAATACAAGCAGTTTACTATAGCGCTACACATATATATATAGACAAATACAAGAGTCCTCTGCACTCAACCCATTATCAATATATTTAAGACAAAAACATTTTGTGCATATTGCTACTAAAAAATGCCTTACCCTTTAAACAACACAGGGATTGTTTGTCCATATATTGCAATATATTTAAGCTGAACAACTACGTCAAAGTCATCCCATATCTGGCCAGTCCTACGCTCAATTTTCATCTGATTCATTAAGAATTCTATTGCTTCATTATACATTTTACAAAGGGACTAAGTCTTACCTGCAACTTACTTGCTGCTTTCAAAGTAAAACTCCCAAACTTGGCTGCCCTTTTATTAGACACCAGTGGGATCACCTGACTATAGTTGGGAGGGGTGGGAGCTACAACATGGAGCTGGTCACTGCTCCTGTATAACTATAACAAACAAGGGAAAGTTGTGCTCACCACTAATTTTTAAAACCATTGGGCTTTTTTAAACCATTGGGAGTTTTAAACTTGAAAGCAGCAAGTAAGTTGCAGGTAAAACTTAGTCCCCTTGTAAAATGTATAATGAAGCAATAGAATTCTTAATGAATCAGATGAAAATTGAGCGTAGGACTGGCCAGATATGGGATGACTGTGACGTAGTTGTTCAGCTTAAATATATTGCAATATATGGACAAACAATCCCATAGAACTTTATCTCAATGATTACCACTTAAAATTCACCAGAACATTTTGGGGTTTCATCAATATACTGTAGCACCCCAGTAAAATTCTTTTATGGAACCACGTGTTCACAAATGAATCTGGAAGCTTCAAAATATTCATTGTTGTTTAAAAATAGTGACGTCTTTTTCTCATAAAATAATACATTACTTCTTTCATGGAAATGCAGTTGCCATCATAGATCTGAATGAGTACAACATCACTCAGTTTTATTAAAATATTCGATTTCTGTTTTTTTGTTGTGATTTGAAAAAATCAGGGCAAAAAAGTCACAAACTCAGATATTTTTACAACTAAGATTTCCTTGAATTATTGCTTGAATTTCGCAAGAATTATCGAAAAGTTTTTGGCTGATATTCAGCAGCCAAAACCTTCTATTAAAGCCAATGGGGAGGCGTACTTTCAACATTCAGCATTTGGGTTGTTTAAAAAAAATCAGATTTAAAAGAAAAAAAAAAACAATGCAATAATGTGATTTTCATGGCAATAAAGTTTTCTTTTAAAAAAAAAAAATATATGGCTTGCAAAAACAGAATCATAAACTTGTAAAACATTTATCAAATTTAATTGAGATTTTTGAGAGTTAAAAAATGAATAAACCAACCTCCCCAAGTAGACCCAAGGTTACAACAATTAAGCCACATTTTAATGATTCTATATTGTCCTCTGCTGTAATTTGGATATTAATTTTTGCCAAAAGCAAGCCGCATGCCAGCAAGGAAGCTGATATACAAGAACGCCAACCCTTTTCTTGGAATTTCCTTTCCTGCTTTATCTGTAGGAATTCTTCTACCAATTGACATGGAGAACATACAGAGCCATCTCTAGGGAAAACATGTATAGGATACCTCTGACAATAAATTAATCCTTTCAGAAGCTAATAAATATTCAGTAGCACTTTCAGTAATGCCAGGGAAATACATATTCATTATGATTTTCAAATACCTCGCCCAAGGAGCTTTCCTTTTCGCTCTTGCTTTCTCATTCTCTCACCCTATCTCTCTCCCCTGTCTCTTCTATCTTTCTGTCTTTATTCTTCATACTCCATCCTATGTCCATATCTCTCTCGCCTTCTTATGCCCAGAAACTACAGTTAATGGGCAGTGCATCATATAAATGTAAATCCAAGGCATGACGTGAATTCGTTATGATCATTTTGATTCTATTTCTGTGTAGGAACGGCCTCTGTCCAGCTTATCTGGAAATAATGGAAAAGATTAAACCTACGGTGCATGTTACCTATTCTGCATGTTCTAGTCGGACGTGTCAATAATAATCACCATCAAATATTTGAAAAGAACACTGTACTTTGTTTTAGGTATACACAGAAACCTGATATTTAGCAAACATTGCAATCAAGTATTTGATTTTCATTGAACTTGAATGGTGAGAAATGGCGGCTACAGCTTGGAGCAATGTGCATGTTAGAAATATGTGTATATATATATATATATATATATATATATATATATTGCAGCTTAAATATATTGCAATATATGGACAAACAATCCCTATTTTGTTTAAAAGGTAAGGCATTTTTTAGTAGCAGTAGCACAAAATGTCTCTGTCTTAAATATATTGATAATGGGTTGAGTGCAGAGGACTCTTGTATTTATCTATATGTATTTTGTGGTCACAGCCTCATTGCACCCCCGCCTAATGGTTTTAAAAAATAGTGGTGAGCACAACTTTCCCTTGTTTGTTATAGTTATACAGGAGCAGTGACCAGCTCCATGTTGTAGCTCCCACCCCCTCCAACTATAGTCAGGTGATCCCACTGGTGTCTAATAAAAGGGCAGCCAAGTTTGGGAGTTTTACTTTGAAAGCAGCAAGTAAGTTGCAGGTAAAACTTAGTCCCTTTGTAAAATGTATAATGAAGCAATTGAATTCTTAATGAATCAGATGAAAATTGAGCGTAGGACTGGCCAGATATGGGATGACTTTGACGTAGTTGGCCAGCTTAAATATATTGCAATATATGGACAAACAATCCCTGTTTTGTTTAAAGGGTAAGGCATTTTTTAGTAGCAGTATGCACAAAATGTCTCTGTCTTAAATATATTGATAATGGGTTGAGTGCAGAGGACTCTTGTATTTGACTATGGGGCAGATGTAAGAAGGGTCGAATATCGAGGGTTAATTAACACTCGATATTCGACTAGGAACTAAAATCGTTCGACTTCGAATATCGAAGTCGAACGATTTAGCGCAAATCCTGCGATCGAACGATCGAAGGATTATTCGTTCGATCGAACGATTAAATCCTTCGAATCGAACGATTCGAAGGATTTTAATCCAACGATCGAAGGAATATCCTTCGATCAAAAAAACTTAGGAAAGCCTATGGGGACCTTCCCCATAGGCTAACATTGACTTCGGTAGCTTTTAGCTGCCGAAGTAGGGGGTCGAAGTTTTTCTTAAAGAGACAGTACTTCGACTATCGAATGGTCGAATAGTCGAACGATTTTTAGTTCGAATCGTTCGATTCGAAGTCCAAGTAGTAGTCGAAGGTCGAAGTAGCCCATTCGATGGTTGAAGTAGCCCAAAAAACACTTCGAAATTCGAAGTTTTTTTAATTCGAATCCTTCACTCGAGCTTTGTAAATGTGCCCCTTAATGTATTTTGTGGTCACACCCTCATTGCACCCCCGCCTAATGGTTTTAAAAAATAGTGGTGAGCACAACTTTCCCTTGTTTGTATATATATATATAGACATACAGTCCAGGTGTGTATCCGCACTCTGACTTGTCCAAGTGGGTGCTATATCAAAATATGATAAATAGCGATAAGGAAGATAAGCAGTCCAATATTACTGGTCAATAATCATTTATTCCACTGTGCATACCAAAGGTATGCACAGTGGAATAAATGATTATTGACCAGTAATATTGGAGTGCTTATCTTCCTTATCGCTATATATATACATTATATATATATATATATATATATTTTTTTTTGTTTTTTGTTTTTGTTTTATATATATATATATATATATATATATATATATATATATATATATATATATATATATATATATATATATATATATAATATGCTTTTTAACACATATGAAAGCTAGATGTTCTCCCTGGGGTAGCAATCCAAACATCATCCACACTAATATAATCATCTTGGGCATGTCCTTCAGCAAAGGGTAAAATCAGAACACACATCACACTTAGTTGTCTCTATACCGTATCCTCTGTAGGTTTCCCAACCCACGCACTTTTAAGTCGTTGAATTGTTGGCTCTTTGTAACTTTCACAAGGTCAGAAATAAAGAACCATTTGTGCAGTACAATGTAGAGACCTTACTAAAGGCTAACTTAAAGCATCTTTGTTTGGGGAGAAAACAATTTAGATTTTGCTATAAATATAAATGCATTATTATGATCAATAATAATATAATGTGCTACACATAACGCCTGAATTTTTTGCTAATTTCCTTGTTCCTTTTTTCTTTTTACATCTTTTCGTTACTTGTTTTAGCTGATTTCAATCATTACAGATGTAGCCAATAACCAAGGATTGTTCCTACGCACTACTGGGAAATTAACTCCACTTTCACCCTTTTAAATATGTTTATTAAGATGATTTATTGACACTGTTTAACCTCAGTGATGTGGTATGATATCACTTTAGCACCTTTCCCATCAATACACGGTTTTATTGACAACAAAGTGTGTTATTTTCTTACTTTGACAAAGGCCATTGTGTTAGCTGAAACATTTATCTCCACCAATAAAAGCTGGTTTCACCGTTTCACTATAAACGGACTGTGTAGGGGGAGGATGTTGCTGAAAGGCCCAAGGCAGGAGGCCTCGGCAGGAAGAAGAAGTCATGACCTTAAGGTACGAAGACCTTTGTGGAGATCAGTAAAACGGAACCCATGAATGAGGACTTTGGTAAGTGTGAGTGTAGCTCCTGTTAGGGTAGCTAGTATGAGAACTGTTTGAGCCACTGAGAAGACACAGTGTAGGATCTATTCCCTAGGTGACCCTTTCAAGAAACAGGACTTTAAAATGTAGGGTTTCCGGGTAGGGTATATTTTCTTTGATGACTCTGGTACACTGGGGCTGACACCTGTGGTGAGATTAACCTATGAAAAAACCCTTCCATGTGTTTTGATGTGTATGAATAAGATACTGTATTTGCATATGTTTGTAATATATTTTGAAGCTCTGCCAGTATACTAAGTGAAGTACCTGCTTACAGCTATGAAACACTAGTTGCTTGTAGAAGTGCTCTACCTGGAGGGGTTACATCAGTTTACTCAGCTTTCATTATAGTTACCAAATCAAATTATTTGTCACATAATACCAGGGAGAAGCTTATGTTCCATTCAAGTTTGTGTACGTGCACTTTTATAAACTATGATTTTTTAACAACAACAAAATAAACAACAAAATAGAAAAGGCTGCTAGTTTGGGTAAAGTAATGAGAATGGGAGATTTTAATAACCAGATCAGTTAATGGGAACAAGTTTATAAACTTGTTGCATGACAATTTTATGGCACAAGTTATTGAGGAGCCTACCAGAAAAATTGCAAATGTGCAAATGTGCCCCTGGGCAATAGTGACCATAATGTTATATCATTCAATGTCTTGTAAAAAAAAAAAAAATATATAC
The DNA here is from genome assembly GCF_017654675.1 of Xenopus laevis. Lineage (NCBI taxonomy): Eukaryota > Metazoa > Chordata > Amphibia > Anura > Pipidae > Xenopus > Xenopus laevis. Next base: position 221,580,773 of record NC_054371.1, read on the forward strand.
ACTGGGGCAACAAAAACCAGGAATTTCAGAAAAGCTAATTTTAGTGCCTTGATGCCTGCTGTTAGAGCATTGATTGGGGCATTAAGTTTTCAGTTAAAAACACAGAACATAAATGGTTGTCATTTAAAATGATGTTAAATCATTACTGTTCTCAATTTATTCCCTTAAGGAGTAAATTTATAAGTTCTAAAAATCACCCTATGTGGCTTAATATAGAAGTAAAGAAGTTAATAGGAAAGAGAAAGGCATTTAAAAACTACAAGTCTGTTGTTACAGAAGCTGCATTTAATAAATAAACACTATAATAAATGTTGTAAAACAGCAATCCGGAAGGCAAAAAAAGGAAATAAAGAGTGCATTGCGGCGGAAGCTCAGACTAACCCAAAAAAGTTTTTTTATACATATTAATAGTAAAAAGATGCAGGTTGAGAGTGTTGCTCCATTAAATAATGGTACCAGTATGGTTGTAACAGATACAGAAAAGGCAAATGTGCTAAATCATTTATTTTCTTCAGTGTATACAATAGAGGAGTCTGAGTTCCCAGGCTCATTTCATAGCTGCACTAATGGCTCAGATTAATCTAGTCAGTGGCTGATTTAGGATATAATTCATAAAGCTTTACTAAAAATCAATGTAAACAAGGCTCCAGGGCCTGATGGTATACACCCTTGGGTTCTAAGAGAGCTTAGTTCAGTTTTAGACCAGCCCCTATTTCTGATTTTCTCATATTCGCTTTCATCTAGAATGGTGCCTATGGAGTGGAGAAAAGCTGATGTCATCACAGTATTTAAAAAGGGATTAAGATCTTACCCTGGCAATTATAGGCCAGTAAATTTGACATCTGTGATGGGCAAATTATTTGAAGGCTTGTTAAGTAATCACATTCAAAATGTTGTCCTAGTGAATGACATTATGAGCAGATATCAGGCTTTATGAAGGACAGGTCATGTCAGACAAATTTGATTGCTTTTTATGATGAGGTAAGTAAGATGCTGGACAGTGGGGGAGGCAGTTGATGTGATTTTGCCAAAGTGTTTGATACTGTGCCCCACAAACGACTGCTTTCTTAACTAAAGTCTGTTGGGCTTAATTAAGTGGTTTGCACGTGGATAGGAAACTGGCTACAGGATCGGGTACAGAGGGTGGTTGTTAAAGGAGAATTTAACCCTGTCGAAAAAAAACGTACCACCCCCCACATAGGAAATGCCCCATACTTTATAATTACCCCTCATCACAGATTCTGGCATTGGACTTGCCATCCATCTTCTGGGTCCTCGTAAGATGAGATCGGTATATCGGTGCATGCGCAGTTGGAGCAGTTTGATGGATTGGACAACTGCGCATGCGCTGAATTGGACAGAAATTGCTGAAGCACCGGAAGAAGACACGAAGACCCGGAAGATGGCTGCAGTGAAGTCCGATGCCAGAATCTGCAACGTGGGGTAAGTATAAAGTATGAGGGGTTTCCCCATGGGGCAGTTAGGCTAGGGGAATGAGTGAGGGGGGTCTACGTGGGGGTACAGGTTTTATACTCCTGTAATGGTACATTCTCTGCTTGGAGTAAGGTTCTTAGTGGGGTCCCTCAGGGCTCGGTATTGGGTCCACTTTTATTTAACTTGTTCATTAATGACTTTTGGAAATTGTAAGTAATGTATCAGTGTTTGAAGATGACACAAAACTATCCAGCTCAATTATTTCAATCCAGGATGTGGCACTTGCAACACGATCTTTACAAACTGGCAATCTGGGCAGCTAAGTGGCAAATGAGATTCAATGTTGAAAAAATGTAAAGTCATGCACCTGGGATTTAAAAATATCCACTTATACCCTTAATGGGACTGCACTAGGCAAATCCATTATGGAAAAGGACCTTGGAGTCCTTGTAGATGATAAACTTGTCTGTAGCAAGCAATGCCAGTCAGCAGCATCAAGGGCAAATAAGGTCTTGAGCTGTATTAAATGGGGCAGAGAGTCACGGGAGGAGGGGGTCATTCTTCCACTGTATAGAGCACTTGTACTTGCTGTACAGTTTTGGACTCCATCACTCAAACAGGACATTATTGTATTAGAGAGGGGACAGAGAAGGGCAACTAAGTGGGTAAAAGGCATTGAAAATCTTAGCTATGAGGAAACACTGACCAAATTAGGGATGTTCACGCTGGAAAAGAGGCGCTTAAGGGGTGATATGATAACTATGTATATATATATAAGGGGATCAAATAATAATCTCTCTGACACACGGTCACCCATTCTGATTAAAAGAAAAGAGGAAAGATTGGGAAGGGGTTTATTACAGTGAGGGCTGTGAAGATGTTTTAAATTGTCTCCCTGAATCAGTGGTACAGGCTGATACATTAGATAGGTATAAGAAGGGGTTGGATGGTGTTTAGCAAATGAGGGAATACAGGGTTATGGGAGACAGCTCATAGTACAAGTTGATCCAGGGACTGGTCCCATTGCCATTTTGGAGTCAGGAAGGAATTTTTTCCCCTCTGAGGCAAATTGGAGAGGCTTCAGATGGGTTTTTTTGCCTTCCTCTGGATCAACTGGCAGTTAGGCAGGTTAAAAAAAGTTAAAAGGTTGAACTTGATGGACGTGTGTCTTTTTTCAACCTAACTTACTATGTTACTATGTTACTTTTTGTATTAGGTTATTTGTATATGTATAACCTTTTTCAAAGAAGACCAGCTTCCTGGTATTTTGTATCTTATTTGGTATTACCCAGTCTTGTCTCTACCAATTGCAACTCCCCACAACCCCCGGTAGAGCACAGGTTATTTGCAACTTTTCCCTCTCAGGCTGGCCCTTGCTTTACTGGTGGAGGAAAGGTTAACCACACTAAATTCAAACACATAACTTGATTTCTCATCTTGGGTGGCAGTGGTTCTTAAAATGATAACTCTTTATTAACTGAATTGTTTCATTCCTCAGATGACAGGCTACTATAAATATTTTTTAGCACTCACTTCACATACTGAGGCCTACCTCCACACCAGGCACTCCAGCACATCACCTCCATCAGCCAGTGGAGTCCACAGAGACAGAACATGTGGGGGCACATTTACTAAGGGTCGAATATCGAGGGTTAATTAACCCTCGATATTCATCCCTCAAAGTAAAATCCTTTCGACTTCGAATAACGAAGTCGAAGGATTTACCGTAAATACTTCTATTGAAGTAAATGGTCGAATAGTCGAACGATTTTTAGTTTGAATCGTTTGAATCAAAGTCGAAGTTGTAGTCAAAGGTTGTAGTAGCCTATTCGATGGTCGAAGTACCCCAAAAAAACCTTCGAAATTCAAAGTTTTTTTACTTCGAATCCTTCACTCGAGCTTAGTAAAAGTGCCCTGTGGTGTCTTACACTTTTGTAGAATATTAAACCCTACCACACCCTGGCCAGTTTCTTGACTGCCCCCTCCCAACTGGATATCAGGGTCAGCTCTTAGCTTTTCAAAAGCCTCATGGGGACTATCTGAAATAAAAGTTGGTAAAACCTGTACCAGTACAGGCTCTACCTTTACCCCTGGCAGGCTGTACTTGGCATTCAATTTGGAAGACATATCTCCCCTTGACAGTAGAAGCTAGTATATGGTGAAGTGGCATCACTGGCAGTATGTTTATGAACATTTGTTCTTGAAACCCCAGTGACAGTGGGTATATGAAAGTATAAGTTGTATTAAGTGAGCCAGCTCCAAAGGGAAACCAGAGCCCCCTAGAGGAAACCTAAATAAACAGAGGAAGAATATTCACACTCCACGCAAAGCCTTACAATGCAAAACCTCAGCAATATGACTGAGCAATGGCAACACCAAGCTACCCTTTCTACAAAGGATATTAAGGTTAGGCATTAATTCTTAATAAAGATTTTAAAAATTTAAAGTTAAAACTGGGTTTTTATTTTTTTCGTTAAGTAGAACCAAAATATTTTTAAATTTTTTTTTATGTTACTGGTCTTTTAAATCTATTTAGTAGTGTCATAAAATGTCAGGAGGTGGATTTAATGACTTGAATATAAAATAGTTGGAAATGCTTTTTTAAGAGCAGAATAGGGTTTGGAGAAAAGAAAACTCACAAGCCCTGAGATTACAAACTGTAAGAGTTGCAGGTTTGATGTTAAATCTCAGAAAGATGCGGCTAATAACATGTTGTCAAGATAAATGCTGAATATTAGGCAGAAATTCCTGTAATTAACATTTTCTTTAAACAGATTGAAAGTGGCATCTAAAATGTTATGAGACTAATAACACAGAGTCTGGAGTTCAGTCTGGGTCTTTGTCTAGCCAGACAAATATGCAACATAAAAATAACCAAAAACTTGGATTAACATCTTCCTGGCTATTTAAAGTCGGCAAGGAGTTCAGTATCCAAAAGTCATTATACCATAAACCAGGGATCCCCAACCTTTAGAACCCGAGAGCAACATTCAGAAGTAAAAGAAGTTGGGGAGCAACACAAGCATGAAAAATGTTCTTGGGGTGCCAAATAAGTGCTGTGATCGGCCATTTTGTAGCCCCTATGTGGATTGTCAACCTACATTGAGGTTCTGTTTGACAGTACATCTGGTTTTTATACAACCAAAACTTGCCACCAAGCCTTGAATTCAAAAATAAGCACCTGCTTTAAAGGCCACTGGGAGCAACATCCATGGGGTCGGAGAGCAACATGTTGCTCACGAGCTACTGGTTGGGATCACTGCCATAAAACATAGAGCTGCCCTTTTTAACCCTTAAAACATATATGAGGTTTGTATGCCCAGGGCAACTGTTGAGAAGCCAAAGTTATGAGTCGGTGGACATCCAACATCAGTGGAAAATAAGGTCTATCTGTTGAAGCTGATGTTACAGGGATGATTACAAAATGCAGAATTCACTGGTTTCTGGGCTGTTATGTAAAATGATTCTTAATTAAATATAGGTGTGGACCTGTTATGAAGAATGCTTGGGACCTGGGGTTTTCTGGATAATTTGATCTTCATAAATTAAGTCTAATAAAAAATTATTTAAACATATTAATAGATTAAATAAACCCAATAGGCTGGTTTTACGTCCAATAAGGTTTAAATATACACTAGTTTGTATAAGCTAATGTTTTATTATTACAGAGAAAAAGGAAATATATTTTTTTTAAAATTCCCATAATTCAGTGCTTTCTTTATAATGTGTTTTTGGATAACTGACCCCATACCTGTACTAATTAAATGTTGTATATAGAATGTATTTTGAGTTGACCCCTAAGGTCAGAAGGGTGAAAGCAGCCCAGATCATGTTCTGATTCCCCATCTTCTTTCCTTATTTGTAGAACATGCTCTGAGCTGCTTTCGCTCTACTGGAACTTCAGAGTCACAGATCTTCCCTGCTAAAGGGCTGTGGTCATTTTTGGATGGTATAAAAACCCAACATGGGCAGGCCTATTTATCAAGATTTGTTTAATTTTAGAAGTTTATTTTCCTTCAAATAGGATTTTTTTTTTTTTTTTAAAAACTAAATGTTTGCTTATTTAATAAAGAATCAGAATATAAAAACACCATCAAATAAAGCCATGAACAAGAAATACAAAAACCTCAAACCATATTTTATTCATCAATCGGAAACAAGCTCAGAAACAAAAAAAAATCTTGGCAAGCTCAAATGGAATAAATAGTTAATATTTTGCCTAGGACAGTTCCCATTGACTTCTGCATGACCTTGAAAGACGTGGAACATTCATATTTTAAAAACAGAATTTTTGGAGTAAAAAGATTTGAATCATGTGAATGCTGATAAAGCTTTAGTTTTCCTTTAAGAATATTTGACTAAAATGCAACTGAGTTGAGTCTGATGCTCTTGTACACATCCTAAAAGTTTGAAGTGCAGGTTTTTTAACCTGTAATTCTAAAACAAAGTTGTCTCATATATTTTTAATCTTCCTGCAGGTTAGCCAGTGAGCTTCTCTCTATCTGTAGTAGCCAAGCACCTACTTTGCTAACCACAAACTGTCCTGAGTTGCAATCTCTTTTATGTTTCCTAAATGGCTCGAGGCAGAGATATTACCGAGAGTCCCGGCTTCCAAGTGCTTCCGCTTCACTTTATCTGATGTGCTGTAATGCAAAGTAATTGGGAAACATTTCATTATTTATATTCCTTTTTATCAGATGGGAAACCTGTTATTGTTATTGACGAAGATAGCCCTGCTACTAAAAAAAAAGTACTGAATAGGAGTAGCTTTTAAACTTGAGTTGAGTTGGAGAGGTAGATATGAAAATAGATGAAATGCGAGATGCATTAGTTACTGGCAGAACACACACAGCAAATCATGAGGAATAGATTTCCATTCAAACTTTTATTTCCAAGAAGCCATTAATAGCAGTGATTTACATAGGGGTGCAATGCGGAATCAGTAAAATGGGGGAGCCTCTTCTTTCATCTGGGCAGCTTTCAACTTTTATTTTTGGAATTAACCTTATTTTGGTTTGATTTATTTGTAGGTTGAATGAATTGAAGTTGGCAAAATATTCATATACAGAGGGGTGCAAAATAGGGAAGGAAAAGGTTATTGGGGAATGTAATGAACGTTATGGGATGGGACGTGTTATCCAGAATGCTTGGGACCTGATGATTTTTGGATAAGGTATTATTATAAGATGATTATTTTGGATCTCCACACCTATACTCAAAGCACAACACACAAAAAGTAGAGCGCTCGAACCTCATCTGCCGATTTTTTTGGAAAAGCTGTACACAGTTATAATGCACGTATTGGGCAATTTTAAACGCCAACTTTCACATAAATTATTGTAAGGCAATTCAAATAGCTCAATGTGGTTCGGGTGCTCATGCTTTGTTAGAAACAAAGAAAAAGGGAGAGGAGCAAACTGGTTAGAGACCACAGGCACATATGGGTGTGGGGCATCGCGGTTGCGACACATTATTCAAAAACATTTACTGTAGAAGCAGCAGGACCCAACGAGAGTTTAATATCGACAGTTTCATTAACTGCAACACGAGTTATGTGGTATACCTGTTAATGTGTACGCATTGCGGTGTCCAATATTTAGGCTGTACAACTCGCCTATTAAAAAATAGGATGGAAGAACATCTAAATCAAATAGAAGCAAAGAGTGATGCTACGACGGTTGTAACCAGGGAGATGTGACATGCCTAAAAATTCAGGGAATAGATAAAAGTAAACAATCGGAGTAGAGGCGGAAATAAAGTTAAAAAACTTTTGGAATTGGAGGTTAAGTGGATTTTCATCCTAGACAGACGGGAACCTAATGGTCTTAACGTGAGGTGGGATGTTAGTTGCCATGTATAACGTCCATTAACAACTACCAACCAATAATAATCTGAAGTGTACCCCTTCTATCTAATAACTACCAAATAAGGGAAATTAATAGAAATCAAGAAACACAAAATAAAAATCGCTAAAATTGTTAAGGTGAGCTGGGGACTCTATCCTCTAAATAAATGCTTACTATAGAAGATATATTTATAAGAAAATAACGATAGTAAACTGCAGTTTAAAATAAAATAAGCTCCACCACCTCTTACCTTATTTATTCATGTATCGCTTTGAGAAGTACTAATTGACGTGAAAATGCTACAAGGTTACCAATGAATGTATATGTTACTTGAGAATTTTTTTTTTGTCAGAAATAAAGATACAGAATAATTACAAATGTTACAAAATGTTTAAGCATTAAATAACCCCAATAGGCTGGTTTTGCTTCCAATAAGGATTAATTATATCTTAGTTGGGATCAAGTACAAGCTACTGTTTTATTATTACAGAGAAAAAGGAAATCACTTTTGAAAAAATTGAATAAATTGATTAAAAGGAGTCTGTCATGATTTTTATGATGTAGCTTTTATTTCTAAATGACACTGTTTACACTGCAAATAATTCACTCTACCATATAACATTTCATTCCTGAACCAGCAAGTGTATTTAGTTGTAATATTGGTGTGTAGGTGCATCTCAGGTCATTTTGCCTGGTCATGTGCTTTCAGAAAGAGCCAGCACTTTAGGATGGAACTGCTTTCTGGCAGGCTGTTGTTTCTCCTACTCAATGTAACTGAATGTGTCTCAGTGAGACATGGGTTTTTACTATTGAGTGTTGTTCTTAGATCTACCAGGCAGCTGTTATCTTGTGTTAGGGAGCTGCTATCTGGTTACCTTCCCATTGTTCTGTTGTTAGGCTGCTGGGAGGGAAAGGGAGGGGGGGTGATATCACTCCAACTTGCAGTACAGCAGTAAAGAGTGACTGAAGTTTATCAGAGCACAAGTCACATGACTGGGGGCAGCTGGGAAAATGATAATATGTCTAACCCCATGTCAGATTTCAAAATTAAATATAAAAAATATGTTTGCTCTTTTATGAAATGGATTTCAGCGCAGAATCCTGCGCTATTTACTGATGCATTTTGAAAAGGACATTTTCCCCATGACAGTATACCTTTAAGATAGAGTCTATGGGAGACACCCATCATGTAATTTGGAGCTTACTGGATAACGGGTTTCATGATAAAGGATCCCATACCTATTGTGATACTAAGCTCTATAGTTAGTATAGATACATGGGTATATAGAATGTAATTAAAAGTAGGGAGGGGTGTGTGTATGGAAGCTGGGTTTTCATTTGGAGGGGTTGAACTTGATGGACTTTGTCTTTTTTCAACCCAATTTAACTATGTAACTATGTAACTATGTAACTATGTAATACCTGTAATGGGAATACTAATGGGAACACAATGTATAATCAGTATCTGATTGGTTTATGTTTTGGACTAGATTAAAAAGCATACAAAATCTACCCATGGACCAGCTCCAGTAGGGATCAAGGAGAACATTATCATGAACTCATTCAGACTCGGACATAATATACCCCTTACCATTAGAAAATTCCTTTTAGATGTGCTTCATCTCAGTTGTATATATTGGAAAACAATACAACATTGTTTAACAGTAATGAACATGTTAAAGCTGATTTACCATAGGTGCAGCTTCAAGTCCTGCCCTGCCATGGGGAGTCTATACACAGAGCACTTGGATCAGTAAATCACAAAGGAGCAAGTGAACCCTCTATATAATGTGCACTTTTTTTGATGGCCATGTGCAAGGCTCTGCTGGGATTCTGGCTCCATACCCTCTCCTCTGGACCAGATGAGCAGCTCGCATGCATGATCATTATATATCACTTGCCTTTACTATCTGGTCCCAGCTACCTTATTGCTTGGATAGGATCAGCCAATCAGGGCTGACCCTGCATTATATAAGCCCAGTCCTGTGTCTGAGCAATGGAATATGCTACTGTGGCATGTCTCTCTGTCTCTAGCTCTGGCTCTTGTTTGCTCCCCTGCTGAGTCCTGTTCTTGCTCCTATTCTTGCTCTGTTCCAGTCCTGTTCCAATTATTTGCCCGGACCATCCCTATCCTTTTAAGCCTGTTCCTGATTCTTTGTCCACACTGTCCCTATCCTGCCAGACCCTGACTCTTTGCCCTCATCACCCATCTTATTCCTAACCTTCAGTCACCCCTTTTCTACCTTTGGTATGATACCAGTCCTTGCCTGAAGGACTCACATGTTCCCCACATTCCTCTACATAGTATCATTTACATTCCAAAAATAAGCACCTGCATTGAGGCCACTGGGAGCAACATCCAAGGGGTAGGATAGCAACAAGTTACTCATAAGCCACTGGTTGGGGATCACTGATTTACACCATGATGCAAGTCTCAATAACTTGTATGTGTCTCCCTTTACCCCTATATCACCTGTCCCCTTTTTACACTCCACATACCCCTCCCAAAGTCTCCCCAGGTTACATATAATGGTGACATTTATGGATGGCTGAGACTCAAGGTCATAGAAGAAAAGGGATTTACGGTAAGAAGGTCAGTAATATTCTCATTCTTTTTCCTAAAAAATCTATGTAGATAGATTCCTGGTAGGGTAACACCTTGAGTTTACAGTGTAGTTTTAGGACCAAATCCTTAGGAAAAATATTAATGAGCGGGAACGAGTGCAAAGACATTTAACTAAACTGGTATTGGATGAAAGAATGAAACTATGAGGAAACACTATACAAAGTGGGATTGATATATCTGGAGAAAAGAGGCTTGCAAGATTACATGATTACATATACTATATGTTTGTGTTTACTGTATGTTTGTGGATAGACATTAACAGAAGCTCTTAACATATAAAACAGCAAAGGACCTAATTTAGAAAACAGAACTTTCATTTGATGAAAACAAAGAGTGCACTACCACAGTGATCCCGCTAACAGTGGCTTCCTTGCTCACCAACCCTTTGGATATTGCTCCAAGTGGCCTCAAAGCAGATGATTATTTTTGAATTCCAGGCTTGGAAGCAAGTTTTGGTTGTATAAAAACCAGATGTACTGCCAAAAAGAGCCTCCTGTAGGCTGCCAGTCCACAAAGGGGCTACCAAACAGCCAATCACAGCACTTATTTGGCACCTCCAGAAACTTTTTTTCATGCTTATGTTGCTGCCCAACACTTTTTAGATTTAAATATGGAGCGTGGGTACAAAATGTTGGGGAACACTGCTCTACTAGATGATTTTGTGATGGCAGCTCCATTTATGCTTATTAGATGAATTTGGATTATTTCCTGGGCAGTATAATGCACAAGGCCATACTGATCTCAAAAGCTACAGTTAGTAGTTAGTTAGTATATATATATATATATATATATATATATATGTAAGGATTCAGCGCGCATGAGTGCACGCACCAAGATGGGCACCGACGCGGACGCATGTGCATCATCTTACGTCGCGCGCCGAAACGGACGTAGCGTCAAAAATGTCTGTTAACATGAACATGCATGGCGTGATGACGCATGATGCAGGACGCAGGCATTATTACGTTTGGCGCCAAAACGCCTCTTTAAAAGGACGCTCAGGGGAAGGCTCTGTGCTTGTTAATAAAAACCTGCTCCTGTACCTTTTGGAACCCTGACTACTTGATTCTGGTTTTGACTTTGGATCGCGACTTTGACTGAACTCCGCCTGCAACTGACCCCAGCCTGTTTATCTGTTTACGATTGAAAAGTTAAGCCTGCAGTGTTGCTATTTAACTTTCAAGGAGCTCAACATGGATAGACACTGTATCTGCAGAGATTTTAAATGATCCTGCAATACAAATGCAGAAAGTCACTGTTTACATATGAGCTTAACATCATCTTTTTGCAGGAGCAATCTATTCTTCCTTTTTATCAATGCCTTATTGGGATTATGTCTTTCCTGGAAAGGACACCGAAAATAAATGTTCAGTGTTTAAAAGGTTATAAAAACCTGAACCTGTAGATATAAAGCCTTAAGTAAAGAGAGTAAAAGAGATAAATCAAAGTTTGTCCAAACAAAAAGGAAGGGAAGGTAATAAAGTAAAAGTAGGCATTTGGCTTGCTTAAATCCAAGGGGACGGAGTCAAGAGAAAACAAAATAAAAGCTGTAAGAGGGTCATCAATTTGGCTACAATTGGAAAGGAAAGATCCCATTTGCTAAAAGCTTACAGTTCAGAACTAAATAAAATAGAATTGAAAGGGGAAATGCATGTAATAAATACACTTCTAACAAGGACAAATCGCTGGCAGACAATTGTTAAATTAAAATATAAATTAAACACACTTACAATGACTGACAATAGAAGGGAATAGTAAAGCCTTTGAGGTATGGCGGACAGTATGATTACCTATCAGACAGGAGTGCAAGATGGGCAAACTGTGCAAAGCTGAAAAGAAAGCTGTTCATCTAGGCAATGAGTAAATTTAATTTTCAGAAAACAGAAATATGTCTCCTGCAATTTACCAGAAATTGGAAAAAAGTGCAGTTGTCTATAGCAAGGGTAGGGGACTGATAAATAATTTCACCATTTATTGTGCAATCCCATAAACTTTGGCAATTGAAAGTCCCGTTAGTTTATATAAAAGCTAGGCTCTTCTTCCTGGGTCATATCATGACCTCCAGAGTTCTATAGTTTGGCCACTAGGTGAGAGCATGCTGTAGTATATAAGCTGAACACACATGTGCTCAGGGTCCATTTTGCCAGTCCCCTTTACTGAGCAGGCAGGAAGGATGCAGTGGAACCTAGACAGGTCAGGTCTAAATAGTGATAGGCTATTCAATTAAATAGATCACTCAAGGAGTGATAGATAGTCAGGGCTATTTATCCAAGCAGCAGAGGCTCCACTGAGGATTGTGAGTGGGACTGGGATTCCGGGTACTAATTAGGGACTAAGTGTCAGAGCTAGGGTTTAGCGAGACACCCTTTGGGTTTCACTTAGGGTAGCGGCTGAAAGGTGGGAGTACCTCTGTATATGTTGTGTGTTCTCTCTCCCTATGGGGAAATGTACTGACCATTGGTGCTGAGAATATATACCTATCCTTGAAAGTTCCTTGTTCCTGTATTATTTCAGTGATCTCCTCTGTGGAAACACTATATATTCTTGAGGAAACTCTTAAAAGTTACAGTTGCACTACACCCTGCCTCCACACCATTGTGAGGGCCCACACCTGAGTGTCTTGAGTCTCATCCAGGCAGATTTATGGGAAAGTTCATCGTTCTGGAGGGAAGGTGCCTTACACAAGTAATTATGTCTTGGCTTTTTTTTTTTGTCAGAGAATTTCACAATTCAACCCAAAAGGTGCCCATGATTAAAACTTAACCCAACCATGCAGCTTTTTTCTCTGTGCTATAGCCTTTTCCCTTTCATTGATATATGTTAGTTGTAGCAAAATCTTTTTGAAAAAAAGTCTAAAATCCAAATATCGAAATTTATCATGTACTGTTTCTTTAAAAATTCGACTTTGACTATTCACCATCTAAAACCTGTCAAATTGCTGTTTTAGCCTATGGGGACCTCCTAGAACCTATTTGGAGTCATTTGGTGGACTATGAAAAATCAAAGTTTTTTTTGGAAAATACTATAATTTGAATACGATCGAATGCGATCCGAAATCAAATCGAACGATCGAATACAGCCAATTAAAGTTAAAAAAAATTAATCTTTATAATACATTTCAGTTGGTCTTTTTTTATTCGAATTTCGAGGTGATGGGAGTTTAAAAAAACTCCCATCACCTCGAAATTTAAGGATTAATTATATCTTAGTTGGTCTCAAGTACAAGCTACTGTTTTATTATTGTAGAGAAAAAGAAAATAATTCTTAAAACATTTGATTATTTCAATAAAATGGAGTCTGGACAAGGCCTTTCTTTAATTCAAGGCTTTTTTGATAACGGATACCAGATCCCATACCTGTACTTACAAAGTTAGCTGCAAAGAGAAAATGTCTACTGGAAAGTCAACAATGAAAATGGATCACAAAGGCACCGCTTATTAACCCTTTAACTGCCAAGAACGTAGCTCCTACGTTCTTTGAAAAAAGGCTTTAAGTGCCAAGAACGTAGGAGCTACGTTCTTTACTAAAACAGCTCTCTCTCTGCACACACTGCAAAATCAGCGTGCAGAGAGGAGCAGCTAGCAGCAGAACCCCCTAGGCAACGAGCTTACCTGAAAAAGATCGGCGATCCTCCACTCCAGAGTCGCAGAGAGACGCAGCAACAGCAGCAACCGATTCAGCAGCTTCCATGTCCCAAGCATCAGCACAGCACATGTTCCTGCTCCGCCCACGCACTTCCTGGTGCTGTGACTCAGCGTGTTTCAACTGAAAAGCACTGAAAAGGACTCCTCTTCATCTAGATTTGGTAAGTGCCCCTTATTTTACTTATTTACAGGTATTTACAGGTATTTACAGGCATATACAGGCATTTACATATACACAGTACACATACTAGTAAAAGTAGTTTTTTTTTTTTTTTTTGATTTTCAGATTTTTTTGATTTTTCAAACTTTTGCACATATATTACATACTCAAATACATATATGCAAATATTTATACACTTTTTAGAGCTGTACATCCATGCATACACAAACACACACTTATAGGGGTTTTTTTTTTGTTTTTTTAGTTCATTTTCTAAGTTTCCCTTATGTTATTTCCCTAAAAACTTTAGATTTCACAGCATGACTACTGGATCAAGCATTCTGACCTCTAACCACGCTGTCGGATCAGTTATTTTGTTATTTCGTTGATTTTCCTAATTGTATTTGCTTTTTTGTGATTTTTATTGCAGTTTTATGCTTGCATTGTTTTTCCTTATGTAATGTTTTAGCCTCATTTACACTTTGATAATTTGGGATAGAAACATATTTTTAGCAACTCTGTGTTCATCAGAATGTGTACTTTCCAAAAATATATGGTTTTGGGGGGTCTTTGTACTGTTAGGGGGTCTTACGGCACATTATATTCAGTCAGAGTGCTATGTTCACAGGAGGCGAATTGACGGCTGAGAAAATTCTTATGCACTGTTTTTATTTGGGGTCCGCACGTGCCCACCTGCTTTGGTTTATCTATGCATATTGGGCATCAAACTGTTCAGTAGACCCTTAGTGTCAATATTTATGGTGTTTTCTAATTGTATGTAAGAAATTGGGTGAGATAAATGCGACCAACTGCAATATTTTTAGGCGATTTTCAGAAATGTCATAAAAACCGCTGCCTTTAGCATAGTATTGCAGTATGTAAGTTTGGAGTAGAAAGACAATTATAGCAAATTTTTATTTAGCAGAATGTGTACTTTCCAAAAATATATGGTTTTGGGGGGGTCTTCGTACTGTTAGGGGGTCTTACGGCACATTACATGGAGTCAGAGTGCTATCTTCACAGAAGGCGAATTGACAGCCGAGAAAATTCTTAAGCACTATTTTCATTTGGGGTCCGCACGTGCCCACCTGCTTTGGTATATCTATGCATATTGGGCATCAAACTGTTCAGTAGACCCTTGGTGTCAATATTTATGGTGTTTTCTAATTGTATGTAAGAAATTGGGTGAGATAAATGCGACCAACTGCAATATTTTTAGGCGATTTTCAGAAATGTCATAAAAACCGCTGCCTTTAGCATAGTATTGCAGTATGTAAGTTTGGAGTAGAAAGACAATTATAGCAAATTTTTATTTAGCAGAATGTGTACTTTCCAAACATATATGGTTTTGGGGGGTCTTCGTACTGTTAGGGGGTCTTACGGCACATTACATGGAGTCAGAGTGCTATCTTCACAGAAGGCGAATTGACAGCCGAGAAAATTCTTAAGCACTATTTTCATTTGGGGTCCGCACGTGCCCACCTGCTTTGGTATATCTATGCATATTGGGCATCAAACTGTTCAGTAGACCCTTGGTGTCAATATTTAGGGTGTTTTCTAATTGTATCTAAGAAATTGGGTGAGGTAAATGCGACCAACTGCAATATTTTTTGGTGATTTTCAGAAATATCATATAAACCACTGCCTTTAGCGTTGCTTTGCAGTATGTACATTTGGAGCAGAAAGATAGTTTTAGCAAATTTTTATTCGGCACAAGGTGTACTTTCCAAAAATATATGGTTTTGGGGGGTCTTCGTACTGTTAGGGGGTCTTACGGCACATTATATGGAGTCAGAGTGCTATCTTCACAGAAGGCGAATTGACAGCGAGGAAATTCTTAAGCACGATTTTCATTTGGGGTCCGCACGTGCCCACCTGCTTTGGTATATTTATGCATATTGGGAATCAAACTGTTCAGTAGACCCTTAGCGTCAATATTTATGGTGTTTTCTAATTGTATATAAGAAATTGGGTGAGATAAATGCGACCAACTGCAATATTTCTAGGAGATTTTCAGAAATATCATAAAAACCACTGCCTTTAGCGTTGCTTTGCAGTATGTACGTTTGGAGTAGAAAGACAGTTTTAGCAAATTTTTATTCGGCAGAAGGTGTACTTTCCAAAAATATATGGTTTTCTGGGGTGAACCTAGTTTTTTGTACCTTTGCCTGTTGCAAAATGCTGTAT
The DNA here is from genome assembly GCF_017654675.1 of Xenopus laevis. Classification (NCBI taxonomy): domain Eukaryota; kingdom Metazoa; phylum Chordata; class Amphibia; order Anura; family Pipidae; genus Xenopus; species Xenopus laevis. The sequence goes on from NC_054371.1 coordinate 221,596,670, forward strand.
ATGTGCTGGTTATGCAGTATCTGGAATTACAGAACTCGTATGGGGTGTCTTCTTTCTGGGGCCCCTATACGCCACATACTTAGGGGTACCTATGCATATTGGGTATCAAACTGTTCAGCGTACCCCAGACTTTCATGTTTAGGGAGTTTTATATTGCTATATATTGATATGTAGGAGATACAATGCTTTAGAGTTGGAGTATTGAGGAGATTTTTGTATATGTCATAAAAATTGCGAAATGTAGGAAAGCTTTGCGGCTTGGTACTTTGGAGTAGAAAATCGTGCCTACCCATTTTAGATTTGTCAGAATGTGTACTTTCCAAAAACATATGGTTTTCTGGGGTGAACATAAATTTTTGTACTTTTGCCCCTTGAAAAATGCTGTAAATGTGCTGATTTTGCAGTATTTGGAATTACAGAACTGTCTTCGTTCTATGGCCCCTATATGCCATATACTTATGTGTACCTATGCATATTGGGCATCAAATTGTTCAGCAGACCCTTGGCTTTCATATTTAGGGTGCTTTTTCTTGGTATATAATGATATGTGGGAGATACGATGCTTCAGGGTTGCAATATTGAGGTGATTTTCTGTAATGTCATAAAAATTGCCAAATGTAGGAAGCTTTACGGCTTGGTACTTTGGAGTAGAAAGACGTGCATACCCATATTAGATTCGTCAGAATGTGTACTTTCCAAAAACATATGGTTTTCTGGGGTGAACATACATTTTTGTACTTTTGCCCCTTGAAAAATGCTGTAAATGTGGTGATTTTGCAGTATTTGGAATTCCAGAACTGATAACTCGTATGGGGTGTCTTCGTTCTGGGGCCCCTATACGCCACATACTTAGGTGCACCTATGCATATTGGGCATCAAACTGTTCAGCGGACCCTGGGCTTTCATGTTTAGGGAGTTTTATATAATGATATGTGTGAGATACGATGCTTCAGGGTTGCAATATTGAGGTGATTTTCTGTAATGTCATAAAAATTGCCAAATGTAGGAAAGCTTTACGGCTTGGTACTTTGGAGTAGAAAGATGTGCATACCCATATTAGATTCGTCGGAATGTGTACTTTCCAAAAACATATGGTTTTCTGGGGTGAACATACATTTTTGTACTTTTGCCCCTTGAAAAATGCTGTAAATGTGCTTATTTTGCAGTATCTGGAATTCCAGAACTGATAACTCGTATGGGGTGTCTTCGTTCTGGGGCCCCTATACTCCACATACTTAGGTGCACCTATGCATATTGGGCATCAAACTGTTCAGCGGACCCTGGGCTTTCATGTTTAGGGAGTTTTATCTTGGTATATAATGATATGTGGGAGATACGATGCTTCAGAGTTGCAATATTGATGTGATTTTCGGCAATGTCATAAAAATTTCGAAATGTAGGAAAGCTTTGTGGATTGGTACTTTGGAGTAGAAAGACGTGCATACCCATATTAGATTCGTCAGAATGTGTACTTTCCAAAAACATATGGTTTTCTGGGGTGAACATACATTTTTGTACTTTTGCCCCTTGAAAAATGCTGTAAATGTGGTGATTTTGCAGTATTTGGAATTCCAGAACTGATAACTCGTATGGGGTGTCTTCGTTCTGGGGCCCCTATACGCCACATACTTAGGTGCACCTATGCATATTGGGCATCAAACTGTTCAGCGGACCCTGGGCTTTCATATTTAGGGTGTTTTATCTTGGTATGTAATGATATGTGGGAGATACGATGCTTCAGAGTTGCAATATTGAGGTGATTTTCTGTAATGTCGTAAAAATTGCCAAATGTAGGAAAGCTTTGCGGCTTGGTACTTTGGAGTAGAAAGACGTGCATACCCATATTAGATTCGTCAGAATGTGTACTTTCCAAAAACATATGGTTTTCTGGGGTGAACATACATTTTTGTACTTTTGCCCCTTGAAAAATGCTGTAAATGTGCTTATTTTGCAGTATCTGGAATTCCAGAACTGATAACTCGTATGGGGTGTCTTCGTTCTGGGGCCCCTATACTCCACATACTTAGGTGCACCTATGCATATTGGGCATCAAACTGTTCAGCGGACCCTGGGCTTTCATGTTTAGGGAGTTTTATCTTGGTATGTAATGATATGTGGGAGATACGATGCTTCAGAGTTGCAATATTGAGGTGATTTTCTGTAATGTCATAAAAATTGCCAAATGTAGGAAAGCTTTGCGGCTTGGTACTTTGGAGTAGAAAGACGTGCATACCCATATTAGATTCGTCAGAATGTGTACTTTCCAAAAACATATGGTTTTCTGGGGTGAACATACATTTTTGTACTTTTGCCCCTTGAAAAATGATGTAAATGTGCTTATTTTGCAGTATCTGGAATTCCAGAACTGATAACTCGTATGGGGTGTCTTCGTTCTGGGGCCCCTATACTCCACATACTTAGGTGCACCTATGCATATTGGGCATCAAACTGTTCAGCGGACCCTGGTCTTTCATATTTAGGGTGTTTTATCTTGGTATGTAATGATATGTGGGAGATACGATGCTTCAGAGTTGCAATATTGAGGTGATTTTCTGTAATGTCGTAAAAATTGCCAAATGTAGGAAAGCTTTGCGGCTTGGTACTTTGGAGTAGAAAGACGTGCATACCCATATTAGATTCGTCAGAATGTGTACTTTCCAAAAACATATGGTTTTCTGGGGTGAACATACATTTTTGTACTTTTGCCCCTTGAAAAATGATGTAAATGTGCGGATTTTGCAGTATCTGGAATTCCAGAACTGATAACTCATATGGGGTGTCTTCGTTCTGGGGCCCCTATACTCCACATATTTAGGTGCACCTATGCATATTGGGCATCAAACTGTTCAGCGGACCCTGGGCTTTCATATTTGGGGTGTTGTATCTTGGTATATAATGATATGTGGGAGATACAATGCTGTAGACTGGACACTTTGAGGTCATTTTTCAAAAATGTAACACATTTTTATAAAAACTGCTAACTTTAGGAAAGAATTGCAACTTGGTAGTTTGGAGTACAAATATATATTTACCCATTTTGAACTCGTTGGAATCTGTTCTTTCCAATGAGGGGTAGTTTTTTAGGGTAAACCTACTGTAAGTGGAATGTTTGGCCTTGAAATCAGATGTATGCTGTTTTGTGGAGCGGTGCTTTGGAAATTTGGTAGTTTACTGCTTCAGAGTTTTCAACTATCGAAGTGAGAAATCTCCATAAAATTATATATATTTGGTATTGGTTTGTTCGGGAGACACAGAACTTTCCAAATCTGCCATGTTCTCATGCATAAAATAAATTATGCTTCTGATATATGCGTTTGTATCATGTGAAACTGTTTTTTTTTGTTTTTTTTATACACTTAGAAGCCCATATCTTTTTACAGGACTGGAATGACAACTAAATTCTAGCATATTTTGAAAGCTTAGGTTGTCCTGAAAAAAACAATATCTTGTTTTCATGGGTAAACTAAAAGACCCCCCCAGGAAAGTCCCCTAAAGTGAAAGAGCAAAAAATGTTCAAAAACGGTCTGGCAATAGAAGTTCCAACTTGGCCAAATTGGCTGGCAGCGAAAGGGTTAAACTCTGTGAAACAAACCTAGGTTGTTGACACCTCACAGATATCTATATACACAAGATACTGGTTCAGTATACTGGGAACACATGATACACCCAATTGGGTCCTGACAGCATACAATTTATTAAAGGGACAATATAATTTGTTTTTATTTTTCTCAACACTACTTTATTTAGAGTAATTTTGCTAAATTGTATGTATATTTTACCTTAACCTTAAACTTGAATATATTTATTGCACCAAATCCAGGATTGCCCAGATCATAGCACTTTTTGTAGAACTCTGATCAAATCAATTTCAGCAAAATCTTGAATATTCAGCCAAACCAAACATTTAAGATATAGCATTTTAAAATGCATTGTAATATGCAATTTATAGCTTTGATTGGGTTTGGTATTTGGCCAGATGGTTTTGGTGAAATACTAAAAAGATAATATTGATTTCTATATATCTATGAATAGATGATGGATTTTGCTACTATGGGGATCATAGAGTGAAAATTCTCTGCAGTATGTGATTTCAAATTTATAAGCAAATGATCCACTTATGCCGCAACCCAACTATGGGGCAGATTTACTAGTGGGCGAAATGGCTAACGCTAGTGACTTTTCTCCAGAAATCACATCCACAGGGACATCGACAATTCCCAAACAGGCACAGGCGTCAATTCTCTAGCGAAAGAGACCGTCACTAGCGTTCATTCACACTCTATCGCCTGGTGACTTTTCACTCTGGCAAATGGTTATTACTCTGCAAATTCAGCAAAGTGAGGATTTTACTGACCGTTACCTCTTTTGCCAGATTTGACTTCACCATCTCAGACCAGGTGAACTGCTTAAATGAAGCTAGATCTTCCTCAATCTCTGTCACTTACATGGCGACTTTTGCTTTTTTTAAGCGGGATTGCCTACAAAAGTTCTCACAAACTTTTTTTGGGTTACCGATTTTCTCCAGACATTTCATAACATATGGAACATTAATTTTACAGTGGGCTCATGTGTAGGGCATTATATTAACTCTCTTGTCTTTATTAAGGTTCCCTGGATATTTGTAATAAAAAGTGGTAACTTCAAACATGAGCACCAACATTTATAATAAAGACGTCCATACAACTTTAAATTACCCGCCATATGCAAATTGACCTGAGCACAAGATCACTAGCGAATTCTCGCTAGGCACAAACGAACGCGAGTGCATCTTTGCTATGAAATGCTCACACTGATGAAGTAACGTTAGCGAAAAGTCACCAGCGTTTGCTGCCCAGTGCGCAACTTCTCATATTAGTGAATTAGCGAAGTAATGAATTTGCGCCTGGCAAAGTGGTGCGATGTGTGCAAATTGGTCACTGGCAACAATTCACCCTTTAGTGAATCTGCCCCTATGTCATCTGTAGGTTTTCTAAATGAGAACAGGATTTAGCTGTAGAAATGGATATGCTAGTTTACTTCATTCATAGGGACAGAGAACCTACTGTGAATCCATTGTGCTATCAACAATAAACTGATTGTGTCCTCACCTCAACCCAGATATGTTACTTCTCCATGATTGCTCAGACTGCATCTCAGTTTAACTCTTTTTTTTTTAGTCCTGCCCCACTTTCATACATGAAACAAAGATCATAAAATGATTTAATCACTGCGGGAGATATTTCACTCAAGATTGGAAATAGATTTATAGCCTGGGGTGTGAGGCAAAAGTTTTATGCTACAGAACAGAACTACAATATAAGTTCTTAAAGAACAAGATGGAACATTAAGCGGTAATGTATAAAGGTTTTTACATCTATATATATACAGATCTTGTATATATTCTTATATATATATATATATATATATATATATATATATATATATATATATATATATATTTATATATATTTATATATAAGCTTTTTCAGCAACCCTGGAAAGCAATAATCATTCTCAGCCTTCATTTTCATTTTGGGATAGTATAATTTTCTATCTCAAGACACGGTAGGAAGTGATAAGGCTGGCATGAAATTGCATCCAACAGTCTGCTATCTTAGCTTGTATCAAGATAAAGCAACTTTGACATTCATATCTGCAAATGTCGCTGATGCTATTTGACACATAATCATCTTGAATTTTAGCACTGCTGCTTTTCTAATGCATGAGGAGGCATCGTTATATTATTGTGCCAGGATTCTGGGTTTGTCCAACTGTGATCAGATTTTCTCTTCATACAGTATAAGACCACAAGGCTAAAGGGAATGCAAAAAGTTGTGTTTAGCTGCTTTCTTTTTACATTATAATTTATTTTATTTTTAAATGTATTGCATTTACATTTTTTTCAGTTCCCATTCCTTAAATGTGGGGTCAATTTGGTCAGCTGGAGCATTCATATAATGACTTCTAAGTTGGTTGCAGTTTCTGCTGAAGTCTCCTGAAAGCCGTGAATGCCACTAACTCAATTGAAATAGTAACCTTTCATGCTATTCCAGTTCTATATTGAATAGCATGATACATTCCTATGCAAAGATTCTGCAAACAGCAAATATACATTTTTTTGAGAACTGCCCATGTTATTTCGGTAGATACCAAGACAAAAGGTAGAGTCTCATGAAGCATGGTAGATGTAAGGCGACACCCCGCATGCTTTGGAAGCTAAAATGTTTCATACATTTGGTTTTTTTTGTTAGCCCAGGAAAAATGGAAGAAGGAACTCCCTTAAAATTCTATTCACTTACTTGTTATCTCCACCAACCCAGAGTATTCACGGAGAACATCATCTTCTACCATTCTTCCAGATGTCTTCTACAAGAAGTTCTGCAATGAACACCTTGTAGGATGAAAGAAAATGACACAGTAGAACCAGGCAATCAAAATGTTTCCATCTCATTAACACATTATATTAGTCTCTTACTTTTGTAAAAATTCTACATTGTTTAAAGAAAACAGAATACAGTATTTGTACCTGGCCTGGACATTATTGATCATTTCTGAATATTTATAATCTAAACTCCATCAAGCACAATATTTTTTGGAAAAAAGATAAAAGATGATTAAAAAGAGTAAACCATCCAGTAAAGAAACAACAAACTAACTTTTTACAAGGTCAAAATAAAATAAATGAGAAATCAAAATAAAAAAATTTACAATTTTTTGGTGTCCTCTAAGGTGATATTTTTTTTAAATGTTTGAAGTATCGAAAGATAACAAATAGGAAGGTTCATGACTATTTAAGAATATAGTTAAGGAAGATTGTTTTGTTTTTTTTATCCAAATCTCCATGGCCTTCTATAATTTTTTAATCATTATTGTTGGGATGTTGGAGGGTTTTAGCAGAGATGAGTGCGATGATATAACTCTATCCAAAAATTAAAAACAGTTCCACACCCCATTCAGGATGTAAATGTTTGGATATATATGATAAAAACAACTGAGTTCATTAAACAACTTGCATGCCCAAGATAAAAAAATTCTAAAAGGTCAGTTTCATGTACACAAGCTCACTTGGTAACCCTTCATTTAACATTCTTGAGGCCATAAAATATAAAAAAAACATAAAAATTAAATAATGACACCATGCAAAAATGCAAGAAGCAATTAAGAAGCAATTTAGCCTATATATCTAGTAAACTGATGACTGCAAAGATTCTTGCTATCCCTTTTAAAATACAAACAGACCAAAAAAAAAGTCAGTAGGAGGGAGGAAAGAATAAAGACTTCAACCATCTGAAACTCGGTTAATGAAATACATATGGTAAAGTATATTTATGCACCCAAGAACAAGATTTATAATGACATTACTTATCTCTATATTTACACAGGAACTGTTTTAGGTGTTCAAGGTTAAAATAAAAGATGTTTCCTAAAGTAACTTGGAGTGAAAAGATAAAACATTTTAGATTGCTCATACAAATAGAACTTGGGTTGACTTTCTTTTAAATCCTTGAGGAGGGATTCTTCTTGTTTTTTTCTATGGTAGTTTTAGTTAGAGCTTTTAAAAATTACAATTAAAAAATTTTCTCTAAAACCATGAATGGCACCAAACTCATTAAATATCCAAAAATGTGAAACAGTAAACTGAGCGGATGAGCTAAAAATTACAAAAACAAAAAAATTTAAGTTTTTATTACTAGCTAAATAAATCCGAAAAATAGGGATACACCGAATTCAGGTTTTGGTTCAGTGTTAGGTCTGGTTAAGTATTTGGCTGAATCCGAATCCTTAAAATCACATGACTTTTTGTCACACAAAAATGAAGGTTCTTGTCCCTGATTTGTTAATTACTCTCGATATTCGACTGGGAATGAAAATCCTTCGACTTCGGAAATCGAAGTCGAAAGGATTTTGCGCAAATACTGCGATCGAACGATCAAAGGAATAATCGTTCGATCGAATGATTAAATCCTTCGAATCAAACGATTTGAAGGATTTTAATCCAACGATCGAAGGATTATCCTTCGACCAAAAAAATTTAGCAAAGGCTATGGGGACCTTCCCCATAGGCTAACATTGGGTTCAGTAGCTTTTAGGTGGCAAACTAGGGGGTCGAAGTTTTTTCATAAAGAGACAGTACTTCGACTATCGAATGGTCGAATGGTCAAATAGTCGAACGATTTTTAGTTTGAATCCTTTGATTCAAAGTCGTAGTCGAAGGTCGAAGTAGCCCATTCGATGGTCGAAGTAGCCAAAAAAACACTTCGAAATTCAAAGTTTTTTTTCTTCTATTCCTTCACTCGAAGTTAATGAATTGGCCCCTTAGAGTTTTAGAGATATTTTTTTTTTTATATAAACACACATTTTCAGGGAAAAAAAATTGAAATCCAAACGTTAATCAGCCCCTTAGTAATGGGCCGACCATTATTATGGGAAGTGGTATGCAGTGTTTTAGGTCTTTACATCAAAAATAAAAAATGTGTCCAAATCATTGGCATCTGCTTTATGAGTTAACATTTCTTAACTCAATACTTTCTATCAATACTGTGTTTTTTTGTCTTGTAAGGACTATTTGTGAAATTCTGGGTTGACATTCCTATTTCAGGTTGGCCAGCAACCCCACAGCTGTACTCACTAGTGATGGTCGAATTTGCCAGGTGCAAATTCACAGCGAATTTCAGGGTTTCATGGTGGTGAATAAATTCGGGAAACTGCAGCGAAATTAACGTACGCTCATTGACTTAAACGCACGTCAAAATGGCGCTGCCATCGGAATTGCCACTGGCGTCTTGACACAAGCATCGAAATTCATGTTCCGCTAATTTTTCGCTGTTTCACGGACTTCGCATGAAGATTTGTAGATTTTCCGGCGAATCGAAATAGGACAAATTCACCCATCACTAGTACTCACTACACATGTTTACCATTATTTATTCATAAGCTTTAGTTTCATCAGATATAATTTGAACTCTTACCCTACTGGGTCCTCCAAAGACCATTGTCAGTTCTAGGCATTCTGCCTAGATAATGAATGTTCTGCTTTGTTCTCTTTAGTTTTTTTTTCATTGCATTATTTTTATCTGAGCTATTAAGACCTTTTACAGTTGGGAGATTATGGAATTTAAAGCATTCCATTCCCTAGAAACCATTCCAATGGGATATTCGAGGAAACTGATCTGCTGTGTAAACCAGGCAGGGAGATTAGGAGCTTTAATGAGCAAATATTATTATAGTTTAGTGTCCTCTTGGAAAATGCCTATTATGCATAATTAAGAAAGCCTAATTAAAAGTACTAGTTTATCTTTAGAATAGGATATTTAACAGTGAGCACCAGAATTAGGGTTTTTTTTAAACTAAAAATGAAGATGACTGACTTAGATGTTAACCCACATTTACATATTAAGGGGAGCCATTATAAAACTCCTCCTGCAGTAAATTGTATTTTTTCTTACAGCAGTTTTTTTTATTATCATTTTAGCCATTTATTTTGAGTTCTTCAACCTAACATTATTTTTTCTAGCTGCAAACTACAATCATGCTGTGAGTTAAAGACAGATTTCACCTGCTCAATAAGTTTTGCAAAGTAATTTTTTCTTAGTTGTATATACTTTTAACCATTTATTATGGTTATCATCATAATATTATTTTTATCAAACAACATAATCATTCTTTGAGTCAGTGAAAGATTTCAACTGCTCTAAGGGGCAGATTTATCAAGGGTCAACGTAAATTCGAGAAAAGTAAAAAAATTTGAAATTCAAAGTAATTTGTTGATACTTCGACCATCGAATAGGATACTACGACTTCGAATTCGATTTGAAGTAAAATTGTTCGAATATTCGACCATACGATAATCGAAGTACTGTCTCTTTAAAAAAACTTTGATTTCAATACTTCGCCAAATTAAACCTGCGAAAGTGCTATGTTAGCCTATGGGGACCTTCTAGAGCATTTACTAAGTTTTTGGAAGTCGAAGTAAAATCATTAGATCGATCGCTGAAATCCTTCGAATTTTACTTCGACTGCAGGATACCCAATTCAATGAAAAAAACTTTGACTTCGATATTCAAAGTCGAAGTATTTCAATTCGATGGTCGAACTTCGAAGTATTTTTAACTTCGAAATTCGACCCTTGATAAATCTGCCCCTAAGTGTCTAAGTATGTAATGTATTAGACTAGAGCATGGTTGAGATTAGTGATGGGTGAATAAATTTGCCAGACACGAATTTGCTGCAAATTTCCACGTTTCACCGGAAGCAAATTAATTCATGAAACTGCGGCGACAATTCGCTGCTGAAAAATCTGAAGCATCAAAGAAAATTGCCACGCATCAAAATTATTCGGATGCACTTTGACTTTAATGCATTTGGACAAAATAGTCACGCATATAAAATTGACGCTCGCATCAAAATTGACGGGGCATCAAAATTATTTTAACACCCATTGACTTCAATGCATTTTGGGAATATTGCTGTAAATTTGCAAATTTTTCGGCAAAGCAAAACTGCACAGATTTGCCTATTACTAGTTGAGATGTTTGCAGTTGAAAAAAATTGGAAACACACTAGAAAGCCATTTATATCTTAGAAAGTATAAGGAAAAAAATAAAGCTTTAACGTTGTTAAAAATAATTAAGCATTTAGGACAAACTGGGTGTGTGACATTTGCTCTTTACTTTTTAATGATAGAGTGCATTATTTAAGATGCCATAGAGTTTGTTGGCTTTATTTAAAGATTTTTTACATGCCATAGATATCAACAAAAGTAAGATCAGTCAATAAAAATGATGACATTTTCTAGCTAACTGCCATTAATATCAATTAAACATTTGTGGCAATTCTGACCCCTAAATCCTAAATTCTTCTTAATCCTGTCCCTGATCCAATTTAACTCTGTCCTTTATTTAAGTCATATTTAGTGATGTAGCCCAGCCCCAAGCCCTGAAGAGGATTTTAGGCTTAAAAACATCCATGGCTGCATCATAGTCATCACATGGGGTGGGTTGATGTCTCTGAAAAGTCTAGGACTTCTGTGTTAAAAATAGGAGCGTTAGTGTATCCTCTTGTTGTCCATTTTGGGATTACAGGTATGGGAAATCTGTTATCCAGAAAGCTCCGAATTAAGGAAAGGTTGTCTCCCATAAACTCCATTTTGGCCAGATAATCAAAAAAAATTCTCAGTAATAATAAAACAGTACCACGTACTTGATCCCAACTAAGATATACTGTAATTAATCCTTATTGGAGGCAAAACCAGCCCATTTGATTAATTTCATGTTTTAATGATTTTGTAGTAGATTTAAGGTATAAAGATCCAAATTATGGAAAGATCAATAATTTGGAAAGCCTCAGGTCCCAAACATTTTGGATCAGAGGTCCCATATTTGTAAAAGCTCTTCCTTTTTCCTATGGTATTTACAAAGCTTGCTCCAAACTGCAAGTTATACCAAAGGTATTATGTATATCTCTGTTAAGGCCCCCCCCCCATTAGCTTTTTACTCTTCATCTAAGAGGTGCATCATGGTGGATGTTTAAGTGAATTAGTAATGCACATTGAGGTCTGAAACCTATGAAATCCAACTGACAAACTAATATTGCTGGTGGTGGGCTTGACTTGTACCAGGTCCTTCCACTCATAAGCCAACCCCTCTGGTGACATCACTGCCTATACCCATCCAATGTCTCCACCTATACCCTGCATTTGTCTCATGTGACCAGTGGGAGGATGGTCAGCTTCGTTCTAAAATACATCTGGAAATTGCAAGCTAGGTGCTAAAGGAGCAGCAACATGTTGCTCACCAACTCCAATAGATTTTTCTCCCATTGGCGTCAAAGCAGAAGCTAATTTTTAAATTCTTGGCTTGGAGGCAAGTCACAAAGACACATTTGTACAAAACAGAGACTGTTGCAGACTAGTAGTACTCACGGGGCCTTATTTAGCAGCCACTAGGAACTTTATTCCCACTGGTATGGCTCTTCAAGACTTACCTGATTTAAATGTGGTTCATGAGCACAAAAGGTTGGGGACCTCTGCTCTAGATAAAGCAAACCAGGAGTTTTCAGTCTGTGGTAGCCATGGAAATAATAGAACAGCTTGGTTCCAACTGTAAGGGACCCATTTATTAAACCTAGATTTTTTCTGGTCAAGGCTTTTAGGGGGAAAAAATTTTTCTTGAAAAAAACCCTAACATTTTTAGAGATTTATCATACCCCAAAGCTGCTAAAAATCAGAATCCAAAAATACACCATCTCAAACCTGTTGAGGTCATGTAGAAACCTAAGGCAGATGTCCCTGAAGTTGTTTCCTGATTTCGCAGTCTGCGCTGGATAATCTGAAAATGTTGAGGTTTTCATACAATAATCTGAGCTTTCAGAGCGTTTTCAAAAACAATTATGGATAAATGAGTATAAATCATGGAAAGGAGTTTTGTTTTCATAAAAAAATGGTTTTAGTGAATGTGCCCCTAAATGTTCAGAGGAGACAATTATTGCAAAATAAAAATCATCAACAACGAAGATGAAAAAATAAAGTTGTAGCTAGTCTATAAATCTATACCAATATCTATCTATCTATCTATCTATCTATCTATCTATCTATCTATCTATCTATCTATCTATCTATCTATCTATCTATCTATGTCTATCTATCTATCATCTATCTGTCTATCCATCTATCTATCTATCTATCTATCTATCTATCTATCTATCTATCTATCTATCTATCTATCTATCTATCTATCTATCTATCTATTAACCTATCTGTCTATCGATCTATCTATCTATCTATCTATCTATCTATCTATCTATCTATCTATCTATCTATCTATCTATCTATCTATCTATCTATCTATCTATCTATCTATCTATCTATCTATCTATCTACAGTATCTATCTATCTATCTATCTATCTATCTATCTATCTGTCTATCTATCTATCATCTATCTATCTATTATCTATCTATCTATCCAGTATTCTAGGAGCTTTTCAATTACCTACTAAAATGGTTAATAGACATGTTAATGCCAAAAATAAGTACAAAAAAAACTTCAAATGACAATATAATTTAAACAATATGTTTTGACAAATTTTTGGACAACCTTTTAAGAGGTCTGTGAAAAATGTAGTGGGCATATTAAAATGTCAATAATAAGTGGGAAATACAACCACCTTTGTTGTGATCATTAACATTTTGGCAGCAAACCCATAATGCGATATTTTAGAGAGAAGCATGATTTAAACAAACTCCTGTAAGGAAATTGCTTATCCTTGATTTTATCTCTATGTTATCCCTAGGACAAGAATGCTTACAGCCTGTTAAACGTTAAATCACCTTACCTGGTCAAGTACTGACAATTGTCAGCATCTGTGCACTCTAGTTGTTAATTTACCAACTTTGTAAAATGCATCAAATACTTAGAGGGTTATTTATCAAAGTCTGATTTTATCTCAACATTTTCTGCAGCAAACTCCAATCAAATCCGCTTGGGTTTTTTACCCTTATTTATTTTTTACATTTTCCTGAAAATTTGCTTTGTGGGAAAAAATCAGATTTTTCAAGATTTCTCATACTTTTTGCCCATAAACTCTGAAAACTTCAGGATATTGCACTAAACCAAAAGTTTACAAAAGTTGTTTCTGTCAAAGCGGATCAAACTGGGTAAATATGCAGGTTGCGATTTGGGTCGCGGGCTGCGGGTTCAGATCGGGTCCGGGTCTAAGAAATTGGTTCCACGCAGGACTCTAGGTCAGACTGGTGGGAAAATGACCAGCAGGTGGCGCTGTTGTAACAAAATTCATTCATGTTAACAGTACATATAATCTTTAATATTTTGGAATTAATAAAATAATAATACTGAGTGTACATCGCAAAAATGCTTAGAATGGCATCCTCATCAGTTTTACATACACTGATTTTTAAGGTTTACTTATCCTTTAAATGAAAGAAATGCATTCAATCAGAGGGGACAAAGTGCTCAAGTATGGGCTGAAGTTGCTTTATTCAGTATGACTCTTCTCTATTAAAATGTGTATGTTCCCTGCTGATCAAACAGATCAATGCTAATGGAAGAACCGAAGAACCCAGCTGACTTGGTTGACTATGAAGATAAAGAAAAAATTTAAAGCCAACTGCATTATGCTTCTATCACATAACTAGCTGACAGATTGGGCACCTGCAGTTCAAATTAGTCATTCTAAGATGCTAAATACCAATTTAATATGTTGCATCTGAAACTTGATAAATGTATTTTGTGAAGCCTTCTCAAGCAGATGACTTAATGATTTAAAAGCCTTTGAATAACTCTTCCACGAGGGCTTGGGTTCTCGGTGTAAATCCATCTTGCTTTAGACTTTAAAGGCTTTGTGTAAACATGTTTTGAAAGAATTCAGTCTTGATGTCTTGAGATGTCTGTGAAGATATAATAGTAAACAAGCCTATTTGCACTTTGCCTGCAAGGTAGTTAAATTATAAGATATAAATCATGAACTATATAGAATATTAGATGCAGTAGAAGGAATAGGCAACTTCATTCGGAAACCAATTATGTACCAGTCTTATCTAGGTAGAGGGACTATAGCAATGTTATGCCTCCAGCATTGCTTTATTGTTTGTGTTGTGCCAACTAATGGTTCAGCCAATGGTTTATGTGTATTGTTATGAAAATGTCTTTCTTTGCTTTCCATACTTGTGACAATGTGTAACATCAGGAAATGATCAGTATAACTGCCATATTCATACTGTTCACAACTAAGATAACACTATCTGTAGTAATTTTACCCCATCAAGCCTTGTGGTAGCATTGTTGGTTATTTCTCAGTTGTGTACCTTTATAACCTGTTATCTAACATCACATCATGGTCCTACTATATACCTTTTTGATCAGGCATCTAGCCTTACTTGCACACAATACCTCTTTTTTTATGCATCCATATATGTTATGCTTTCTCTATACTTTGCACAGTCTTTAATGTGTGTTATGATGATGACCCCCCCTTGTGTGGCCCCCACCTGAAAGTCTGCTTACCTTGTGTGTGTAATTAAGACGATACACTCCTGCATTTTTCATACATGTAACACCTCTATTGTTCATACCCTAAAACCCTTTACTGTTCACACCTCCAACCCAGACTGAAACTGCAGACATAGTTCACCTGTTCACACCTTATACAAAACGATGAAGGGGCACCAGCACTTTGTCACTGTATCTAGTACATCTTATAGTGGTCCTGATAGGTTTCCCTGTCCCTTGCTCTGTTCTGCCTTCCCTATGCTTCCTGTGTGTGTCATACTCTGCCTGCCCTATGCTCCATGTGTGTGCCATACTCTGCCTGTCCTATGCTCCATGTGTGTGCCATACTCTGTCTGCCCTATGCTCCCTGTGTGTGCCATACTCTGCCTGCACTATGCTCTCAGTGTGTGTCATACTCTGCCTGCCCTATGCTCCCTGTGTGTGCCCTACTATTCCTGCCCTATGCTCCCTGAGTGTATCATACTTTGCCTGCCCTATGTTCCCTCTGTGTGCCATACTCTGCCTGCCCTATGCTCCCTGTGTGTGCCATACTCTGCCCGCCCTATGCTTCCTGTGTTTGTCATACTCTGCCTGTCCTATGCTCCATGTTTGTGCCACATTCTGCCTGCCTTATACTCCCTGTGTGTGCCATACTCTGCCTGCCCCATGTTCCCTGTGTGTTCCATACTCTGCATGCCCTATGCTCCCTGTGTGTGGCATACTCTGCATGCCCTATGTTCCCTGTGTGTGCCATACTCTGCATGCCTTATGTTCCCTTCGTGTGCCATACTCTGCCTGCCCTATGCTTCCTGTGTGTACCATACTCTGCCCGCCCTATGCTTCCTGTGTTTGTCATACTCTGCCTGTCCTATGCTCCATGTGTGTGCCACACTCTGCCTGCCTTATACTCCCTGTGTGTGCCATACTCTGCCTGCCCCATGTTCCCTGTGTGTTCCATACTCTGCATGCCCTATGCTCCCTGTGTTTAGCATACTCTGCATGCCCTATGTTCCCTGTGTGTGCCATACTCTGCATGCCTTATGTTCCCTGTGTGTGCCATACTCTGCTTGCCCTATGTTCCCTGTGTGTGCCATACTTTGCCTGCCCTATGCTCCATGTGTGTTCCATACTTTGCCTGCCCTATGCTCCCTGTGTGTGTCATACTCTGCCTGCCCTATGCTCCCTGTGTGTGTCATACTCTGCCTGCCCTATGCTCCCTGTGTGTGCCATACTCTGCCTGCCCTATGCTCCCTGTGTGTGCCATATTCTGCCTGCCCTATGCTCCCTGAGTGTGCCATACTCTGCCTGCCCTATGTTGCCTCTGTGCCATACTCCTGTTAAACATATTGATTTAAGGGTATGTCTTAATATGACTAAACATTTTTTTTCACATATCAGTGATACATGATATCCCTGCAGTGAGCACCAACCATTTGGTTCTTTGGTGTGCTATCACAATTAATGTAGACATGATCTTGTAGTAACATGGGTGTGGTTTAAAGTGGGTGTGGTTTATAGTGGATATGGTTTAAAATCAGGGAGTGGTTAACACTGTTTTCTGTTATCGGCCCTCCACCATTTGTAATGGCGCGATGTGCCAATTCGCCTGTTGCCCTTGACACAAGAGAATCCTTAAAAAGATGGTAATGTATTACTCCCATGGGCCCTGCCGTTTGTCCAAGTTGAATTTCACATAAGATTGACATAGCACTCTATTACCTTGCTGCAAACTGACCCAATTCCAGCTTAGAAGTATATATCATCATAAATAACCCACTATAAACTGCAGTCAGACAAATGTATGATATTCCCTTTGTTTTAATTTGGGGTTCAAAATGTTGGCCTTATGCTTCATTGCTCCATGTCTCAACAAGTAAGGGTTCTAAAAACTGCAGTTATCCAAACAATGTGTTCTCTTATAAAGAGAAACTAGAATCTTTAGAAATATAGAAAACAATAATCTTGCAATGCTTTTCAAATAGGATCTTTGACCACTGTAACCTAACGTTATTTATTAAAGGTCGAGTATTAGAGTTACTTTTGCCTCAAATGAACTCGAATACACTCAAAAGTAGAATGGTATTTTATTCAAGAAAAAAAACAAATGGCAAAAAGCTGAATATGCGCAATCAAGTCCCTCAACCTGAAAACTCAAATTGATTGAGTTTTCTGTCAAAAAAATCCTGAACCACTCAAATCATTCAAGATTTCAAGCAAAAACACTTAAAAAAAAAAAACCTTGAACATCAAACAGGCTGTTTAAGGGGAAGCAAAGTCTAAAATAGAATAAGGCTAGAAATGTTGTATTTTGTATACTAAACATAATCATGAACTTACTGCACCACAAGCCTAATCAAACAAATGATTTATGCTTTCAAAGTTGGCTACAGGGAGTTACCATCTTGTAACTTTGTTAAACATCTCTGCAAGACCAAGATTGTGCACATGCTCAGTGTGATCTGGGCTGCTTAGGGATCGTCATAAATTATCAAAACAGCACAAGTCAAATAATATCTGCCAGAAGCTGATACAGCGAGACTGATTAATAATCAGAATATGCAGACTGCACTGTGTCCTGTGTTGTCATGTAATCTAATGTGGATTTTACAGTTTTTGTATTGTTTATTACAAACTTTTTCCAATTCTGCAGAACCAGTGGCTGTAGCAAAATAATCCTCCAAATAGAATGCCAGTTTATCTGTTTACATCTGGCTCCATAATCTTTGTCCCTGCAGCTGGAGTTGGAAACAGTAAAGGGGATGTAAAGGCAAAATAAAATCCAATACCAATCTCTACACAGTCGCCGACTGCTCTACAGGGAAACAAACAAAGCTGCTTGAGTTCTAAATGGCTGGGAAGTAAGGCTGGTGCTCCCCCTGCAGTTCATAAGTATGATTGTTTCCCTGCAGAGCAGTTAGGAACCATCTGACAATTCTTATCCATAGCAGTAAATGAAGGGAAAATTTCACTGCATACAGCAGGTTTCTTATAAAAATGGTACACATTCTTTAATTAAAGTATATTGGAGATAAATAATTAAGATTAATAAAGCTTCCCCTCCATATCAAAGGATCTGAAACCTCTGTGATAAAAAAAGTTCTGTTAGGATCTCAGCCTATAAATCAAGTTAGGACTTCTGCTCTTTTGAGATAAAGGACACAGCCACACAAATAACAGAAAGATCACTCAAAAACTGTCACGGCATATAAACGTCCACAGAAATTTATAAATCCATTTGGTCATCTATTCATTTCAGGAACCTGAACTCAGAGAGACGTTCCATTATCAGACAAGCTTGATCACTGACCTACTGTGATAATAGTCCCCAAAATAATAGCAGCCTTGGCAATATGTAATTAAATATCACATAATGATCCATCACTGCATTGCTTTCCACTAAGAACATCTATTCCCGCTGTTCATGGCTTCTGGGAAATTATATACCGTAATCCTCCTTTTTTTCCACACAATACTTTTATTCTGTCATAAACCTTTTTTTACTTCTGAAATATCAAACATTCTTCAATTCTCCAGGAGAAACTACTGTCAAGAAAGACGGATCCCTGACAAAAAGTGTCAAGTAGACAAATTGTGTAACATTCAATTTGTTCATCATTTCCCAAGGCTGTCAAACCAAAATGCAATGAGACAGTCTGTTATTCGACAGCCAATACCTATAGCTTTTCCACTAAGTGATTAGGCCATCAATCTTTAGGTTATCTGGCTGAAAAACCTTTGAGATCCTAAAACACTGGTGTGTTGATGAAATTAATTTTAGTTCTTACAAAAACTTGTTTTCTATAAAAAGGACTGCTCTTCGTAATACTCTGCTCTGTTTTATGCACAGTTTTGTATATGAAGCATCGTCAGTTGTGGGATTGTACCGTGTTTTCCAAGCAATTGACTAGTAATTCCAAAAAGGTGTAAAAGTTTGTGTAAATAAATGGGGTATTCATAAAGCTCTGTGGGTATCCTCACATGTGAATTAACATTGTATATGGAGACCATGGAAATCCATTTTATGCGGGTGGCTGGATTTTTACACCACATTGATGCCTAAAACGCTGCCATTAATTTATACTACATGTAGAATGCCATTTATTAAGGGTTGAATTTTATTGGTATTAGAGGTTTTTGAAACCAAGATTAAACTCTATTTCTCTAAAAAGACACGAATTCCATGAAAGTTATTAAAAAATCTGTATCTAAAAAGTACAAACAGAAAAAAGTGCTGAATGATCAAGAAAAAAATACAAATATCTCTAAATCCTCTAAAAATTTGAGTTTTTCGGATAATTTCAATTGAAAAAACAATCCAAAAAACTCTAATGGGTTTAAACCTTGATCAATGTTTTTAAGGGGAAAATTCAAATTTTTCAATGGAAAATAAACTTTTAGAGATTTATTATATCCCAAATCCCAATTTGAAAATACTCCATCTCAAACCTGCCAAGGTCATGTAGAAGTCAATGACAGATGTTCCTGAAGTTGTTTCTTGACATCATGATCTGCACTGGATAATCCGATAAAGTCAGGGTTTTCGTCTGATATCCTGAAAAAAAGTTGAGTTTTAGCAGCGAAAATTAGATAAAGTTAAATTTTGGGAGCGTCAATAGTACGATACAAACTGAAGCTTGATTTTGTTACAAAGTTTTGTTGTTCTGTTTTTTTCAAGAAGAATCATTTATAAATGAGTTCAATGTGTAGAAGAGAGTTTGGACAACGTTGTTTTCATAAAAAACTGAGGTAAATTTGAGTTTTAGTAAATAACCCTAAATTTTGCTTAAATTTTATTGTATTAGAGGTTTTTGAAACCATGATTAAACTCTACTTCTCTTAAAACCATGAATGCCATGAAAGTTCTTAAAAGATCTGAATCTAAAAAGTACAAACAGAAAAAAGTGCTGAATGATCCAGAAAAAAATACAAATATCTCTAAAACCTCTAATAATCGGAGTTTTTCGGACAATTACAAGTGAAAAACAATCTGAAAAACTGTTACGGGTTTAAACCTTGAATTTGTCTGGTCGAAGTTTTAAGGGGAAAACTCAAATTTTTCATGGAAAAAAACTAAACTTTTTAGAGATTTATTATACCCCAAAGCTGCTAAAAATCCAAATGTGAAAATACTCCATCTCAAACCAGTCGAGGTCAAGTAAAAGTCAATGGCAAATATCCCTGAAGTTGTTTCTTGACATTGTGATCTGCTCTTATTATCTGATAAAGTCAGGTTTTTCATCCAATAACCTGAAAAAAAGTTGAGTTTTTGCAGCGAAAATTCAATAAAGTTTAGTTTTCCGAGCATCAATCATACAATATGCATTGAAGCTCGGTTTTGTTGCGACTTTGTTTTCATAAAAAGCTGAGATCAATTCGAGTTTTAGTAAATTACCCCCTAAAATCTAAAAGGTCCAATAGCATCAGTGCTTTGACTGCTTTTACTTAGCAAAGTTTTGTATTAGAGAGTTTCGTGGTTTTTACACTTAATAAATCTTTATTTTTTTGTGTTTTAGAAAAATTTTAAACACAAAATTTTAGAGAAAAAAAATACTATTTGTGAAAAAAAAGCCTTGCATAAACCCGTAAACCCTAAGCATTAAGTAAAGGTTGAATTTTTCTAGTCTGACTTTTTGTCAAAAAAATCCGAAAAAGTAATGGAAAAAAAAGTGCAACTTTTTTGGAATTTATTATGCATCAAAACTGAGACACCTCCGAAAATACTCCAGCTAATACCTGTGGAAGTCATGTAGAAGTCAATGGCAGATGTCCCTTTTACAGTTGGAAGATGTTTCCCGAAAAAGCTGCGGCTTTCGAGTGACAATTTGAAAAATTAGCATGATTCAAAGAGTCACACAATTTTGTAGTGACTTTTCCTGTATGCAAATAAATGTGTAATTTTGCTGTGGTGTATGCCTCCACTTTTCTAACTGCAGTTAAAAGTCTAATTAAAGTCACATGTCTTATTCAAAGGGGATAAAGAGTTAATATACACAGTAGTCATGTCCCAAAGTACCCCCAGTCCAAGGGTTGTACATAAGGATGGGCAAATTTGACCTGTTTCATTTCGGCAAAAATTTTCCGCAGGCAAAATGTCGCAGGCGTCCATTAAAGTATATGGGCGATAAAAAAAAATTGACGTCTTTTTTTTTTGACGCACGACACTATACAAGTCTATGGGTGTCATTTCCATGGCGAAACAAGGCGAATAAATTTGCTCATCCCTAGTTGTACATAGTTAAATAATTTCAAAAGGCAAAAAACTAGAAAAACTTACTGTTTAGTGAAGAAGGAGCCCAAGTATTATAAAAATGAAAAAACATTATTAGGACATAATCTAGCCTGACGCATTTCATGCCAAGGTGGGCACTTACTCATAGGCTGTGTAAAGGGGAGACAGCCTATGAGACAGCCCACCTTGGCACGAAACGCATCAGGCTAGATTATGTCCTAATAAAGATTTGTACTCCGTCTTCACTAAACAGTAAGTCTTTCCCGTTTTTTGCCTTTTGACTTTTCCTGTATGTGCTTTTTTCATTCTGATTTATTAGTACATTTAAAGGCCATTTGTACGTGGGACTATGGTCAAATTTTTTTTTATATAAATTATTAATAAACGAGAAAAAAAACAAGTTTTAACAAATACCCCCCAAAAAGTCAATGGGACAATTTGGGACAAATTCAGACTAGTGGCCTATTTACTAACATTCAAATTTCTTTTTTTTTTTCAAAAATCTCTAAAAATTCATGTTTATTTTTACATTTGCTTAAAACTTTAAAAATGTGAGATTTATTAAGTGCAAAAACCATGAAAAACTCTATTTTTTTCATTATTAAGGTTCCTTGGACATTTGTAATAAAAAGTCTATACAAATCTAATGTACCCGCTCTATTTTTGAACTAATTATAATTATAAGATCCCTAGCGACTTTTTGCTAGGCATAAATGAACGCTAGCGAATCTTCGATATTGAATGCTCGCACTGAAGAAGTATCGCTAGCGAAAAGTCGCCAGCGTTCGGCGCCCAGGACTCAACTTACCATTTTTCTGAATGAGTGCAGTTGTAACGAATTTGCGCCTGGCGAAGTGGTGCAAAGTGTATGCATCGGTGGCTCGCGATAATTAGTAATTAGTAAATCTGCCCCTATGTGTTTTACAGAATCTAAAACATCATAGTGTTTCAATAGGATTTGACTTTTTGTCTTTTCAAATTGTCTTTCAAAGATGCTGTTTGGATCTCTTTTCAGGTTGGTTTGAAAATCCTTTTTTGACGGTACTTTTAATAACAGGGTATTTTGTCAGTTGGCTTTAAATGGTGGATGCAGATACACTATTGATATAAAGTTGGTCTTAAATATTCCAATGCTGTAATAAAGTTTGCCTGGTTTAGCTTTTGAATACCTCTAGTCTTTATTTCACTGCTTCTTACAAACTTCTTATTTAGCATCAATTTGGCTTTGGAAGGTTGTTCTTCAGCTCTCAGGAGAACAATCTGGCATTGAACTGCTTCACTAAGCACCTATGGCTTTGTTCCAGGCAGCTGGAGATGATTGGTCAATACTTTAAATCTTTTCTAGTAGTAGCCAAAATAAGACTTAGAGGACCATATGAAGTGAAAAATCGATGCCATTTTTGATATGAGATTTTTCAGTTGAGCTAATGCAGAAAAAGTGCAGAAACACTAAACTAAACTTAACTTCCTGAAACAAATGCATTTTTTATACAGATTTTGCACAGATTGAAATTAAATCCTGAATGCTCACTGGAACCAGTTTCGCACCCCCCTAAGGCTCACGGTGTAATGCAACCTCTCTCTCACTTTGTTTGTGAAGCCACAGATTGACATGAAGTCCCTCAGCTTTCCATAAAGGGTGGTGCTGTAAGTAGTGATGGGCAAATTTATTCAGCAGGCGCAAATTCGCGACGAATTTGCGCGATTCGCCGCCAGCGAATAAATTAGCGAAACGCCCGTGAACATTCGTCCGAAAATATCGCCGGCGTAAAAAAAAATGGACGGACATCAAAAACGTCTGCCGGCGTCATAAACGGGCGCCGGCGTCAAAAATGAGTCGCCAGCGCCGTTTTGCGAATTTTTTGCTGTTTCACAAATTTTTTGCCGTTTCGCGAATTTTCCGGCGAAGCGAAACGTCGCAAATTCGCCCATCACTAGCTGTAAGAATACTCCCGCCGCCTGGTTCTCCTTGTTGCCGCTCCTGAACGCCGTTTTCCAATGTAAAAGGTATTTCCTGAGTTCCTGGGTGCTATTCTAAGTTGTGTATTCCGGTTCGATTCTTGTCTGTCCCTGACCTGTCTATCTGCTGCCTGTAACTGACCCCTGCCTGGTTTTGACTATTCTTTGGATTCTGATTGTGTACCTCACCACCGTTTTGATTTTGGCCTGTGACCCCGACCTTGCTTCTGCTATCTGATTTGGTACCACATTGCCTGTCTGGTATTGACCCTGCCTGTTCAAGCCTTAATGACTGCTCCCATGTCCTATCGGCTTATGTTTGGTTCCTCTGCTTGCAGGCCCGAATTTGTGGCGAGGCCAGAGGCTTCGGGCGCCTGGGAGAGAAATTAGCACTACGTGCTTGCCCACAACTCTATCCCTGGTTCACCAACAATAAAACCTGGTGGCATCTGAGTAGCGGAAGCCAAAGGCGGCTGCTATAGGCAGAAGAGTGGGCCGTGGCAGGAACCTTGGAGTTAGTTCTGGGTTTAGGATACGTTACGTTACAGGTGCACAGATTCTCTGGAAAGCAAAGCGACTTCAGGTCCCAGAATCCATCAATTTTCCCTTTATTTTGTTAACTTTCCAGTAATAAAAGTTCAACACAAATGACATTCTTTTTAAGTTGCTCTATATCTTCTGAGAAATTTGTTAATTCATCAAATTGTGTATGAACAAGAAATTTAGATAAATGCTATCCAAAAAAACATTTGCTGAAACATACAGTATCTACCATTCCTAAATAAAGTATTCTCTTCAAACATGAACAGTAAAACAAATTGCATTCCTTTTTTATTGATAAATAACAAAATAAACACTTATCTAGTTTACTTCTCTAAGTTACTTTTTCAAACGCTTTAGTTTTATTTATGAAGCACAATTAAATCATGCCTCGGAAAGCCCTGAAATGGTTGTGATAAATGTGATATTGTATTTAAATACATTGCCTACTTTATTGGTGAATTCTTTTATTGGTCCTGAAAATCAGAGGAATTGTTAAGTTCATGATGAACAAAAATCTCATTATTTCAAGAGAATGCTTTAGCATCACTATGACATTCAGTTTGCAATTTACTGTTCAGGATATTTATCCGCGGCCAAATATTTATTTTTGTTCAACGTAATTTACAGTGTGAATGGTTTCATGCAAATTTGTCTGTTTGCAGATTTCTCCTCTTGAGGCAACATTGTTAATTGGCTTCAGTGGGGCTTTCTCTGCTCATTTATCAGCAAAAGAAGTTTATGTGAAAACGGAAAATAACACTTCTTAACCATATCAGCAAACTAGTAGGTTGTTATTTGATCCTAAAGGTATTCATTGTTTTTAGAACTGACGTGACATAGTAACATAGTAAGTAAGGTTGAAAAAAGACACACATCCATCAAGTTCAACCTTTTTTAACCTGCCTAACTGCCAGTTGATCCAAAGGAAGGCAAAACATCCATTTGAAGCCTCTCCAAATTGCCTCAGAGGGAAATTCCTTCCTGACTCCAAGATGCAATGGGACCAGTCCCTGGATCAACCTGACCGGTTTTAGGTGTAGTATTTTCAGATTCAAGCTATTTCCTTGGTCAGGGAATAATAAATCTTGAATATTCACATTGTTTTTAACCATAAAATATGAGTTTTGATCAAAAAATACAACTCAAAAATTCTAATTTTAGTAAAAACTCGAACTCTAGAACTTTAGAAAACTCGAACCTTAATAAATCTGTCCCTCAATATCAAAGGATCTGAAACCTCCGTGATAAAAAAGTTCTCTTAGGATCTCAGCCTATAAATGAAGTTAGGACTTCTGCTCTTTTGAGATAAAGGACACAGACAACAGAAAATTCACTCAAAAACTGTCAGAAATTTACTGCGATCCATAATAAATCCATTTGGTCATCTATTCATTTCAGGAACCTGACCTCAGAAAGACGTTCCATACCTTTTACTAGCTTAGTTGCCTTTCTCTGTACCCTCTCTAATACAATAATGTCCTGTTTGAGTGATGGAGACCAAAACTGTATGGCATATTCTAGATGGGGCCTTACCAGTGCTCTATACAGTGGAAGAATGACCCCCTCCTCCCATCAATCAATGCCCCTTTTTACAGCTCAAGACATGACATTTAGATTGCTAATCTTTCTTCTTCAGTGGCAGAAAAGGAGACCTTTAGTCCCTGGATGGTTCTGAAGACACATGCTTTCTCCATGCCCACCATCCCAATAACAAGAATATTCTTTATATCTTTCTGGGTTGCCAGAGCCTCATCCCATTTATCTTAGCCACTTGGTAAATGACAACTTGGTTATAGCATGGACAGAAAAGACTATTAGGGAGCGGAGTGATTTACTAACAGATGGTGCAGAAAGCAATTTTAACTTAGACTTAAAGTGTAACTTAACTTAAAGTGTATAACCCAACCACACGTGGAGCACTGCCATTTGTGGCACATACTGTAATTATTTATCTTAAATGTGATCATTCAAAGCAGCAGGAGTATATTTACAACATTGGGGACCTCACCTCTCACTCAACAAAGCACTCAGGCTAAAGTTCCTTTGGAACCAAGTAGACGCTTATTACTACTTTTTAGTAAAACATGAAGAAAAATTAAAAAATATATGTTTTTAAATTAATTCTCTGATTAATTTTATCAGGGGCTTGAAATTCTGAAGTTGATGTACAGTACACACAGGTTTCAAATAATGTCTCTGTTACATGTATGTTGCCTTAGAGCATAAAAGAATTATTGGTTCCTGAATAGTGATGGGCGAATAGATTTGGCAGGAGCGAATTCATGGCAAATTTCCACGTTTCGCAGCTTTTTTTTGTTGCGTGTCAGTATAGTCGTGCGCATAAAGATTGTAAAGATGTTTGGACCCCCATTGACTTTAATGCATTTGGACAAAATAGGCGCGTGTATAAAAATTGTCGCGGGCGTTGAAATAGATGCTCACCCATTGACTTCAATGCTTTTTGCTAATTTTTCACCTTTTCACGAATGTCACCTTTCTCTATACTGGTATGGGATTTGCCTGGAATGCCTGAGACCTGGGGTTTGTTTCTTAAGAAGTCTTTCTGAAATGTGGAGACCTGAGACCTGGGGTTTGTTTCTTAAGAAGTCTTTCTGAAATGTGGAGTTTAGGGCTTTAAGTAGTAATGGGCGAATTTCGAAACAGAGAAATATTCTGTGGCGAAAATGCGACAGCGTCCAAAAAAACAGACACCGGCGTCCATTATTTTTGATGCTGGCAAAATTTCACTGGCGAATTTTCATGGCGGTTTTGCGAATTTATTCGCCAGCGGTGAATCACGGGAATTCGCTGCAAATTCGCGCCTGGCAAATAAATTCGCCCATCACTAGTTTTAAGCCTACTAAAAACATTAAGAAGCAAATTGATTAAATTAAAATCACATTTTTCCAAACTCAGATTTTTCAAACTCAAATTTGTGAGATTTAGAAATCAAAATAAATCTCAAAAATTCAAATGGCTTTGGCATATAAAACCTGAAGCTCTTCTATGGAATTATAGATTATATTATTGTTCAAGTTTTTTTCAAGTAGTCAATTTTCAATAATGAATAATTGATAAAGTGATAATCATTGCAATCATGTATTTTATCTTTAATTGTAATTGTAATCTTAATTGTAATTTCCCTGTGATTGAGTTAACAACAAATGTTTTGTCTTTATAGATTTCTGCCTTCTACGTTAACTGCTTTATTACTGAGAACAAGCTAATCAATCAATGCACACTATTTGCTCAGAACACATAAGGAAAAGCTACTGTCATATTTTAGGGCTCTCTGGATAACCGATTTCCAAAAAAGGGGGCTGTGACAAGGGGCTAGAATGAAATTCAAAGCTATATTCCTAGCAAGAAAAATAAAGGTCTATCTTGCATTTTAAAAAGTTTTTGTGAATTAACTGCATCTTAAAATTTTTTTTTTTTTTAACAAGTTTTATACAAAACAACTTATGACCCATTAGCTCACCTTTTATAATACCAGTTCCAATAACCATGATTTAATGGCTAGCCAGCTAAGAAGGCAATGTGTCACAGAGTGTAGGGCATTTCTGGCACCAGGGACCTCCTGCTTACTGACTGCCCTTCTCTAACCTCTGGGTCAGGATTGAAGGTAGCATGAAGGTTGCTGAGGAATTTTAGGTTGTAATAATCCTTCCCTAATCTATCTACACAATTGCAACAGCCTTATTAGCTGGACCTTAGCAGCCAATCAGAGTTCAATCTTTTATATTTAGGTCCTTCTGTTTTATCATTTGCTGGCCTGAGCATTGAACTGGGTTTGTCCCTGGCTCTTGATCTCCTGACCCTTGTTCTGTCTTGGTCTTGTTCCTACAGTGCCTTGCTTCTCTTCTCAATCCAGTCTGTCTTGCAAGGCCATGGTATTTTGACACCCTAGGCAAGGGCTTCAATCAGTGCCCCCCCACCCGGTCCTACATTACCATTTCCCACCTTACCATTCATATTGCCCCCTGTATCTGTGCCAGCAGCCATTATGTTGCCTTATGTACCTGTTCCAGCACCTTATTGCCACCATTTGTATTTGTGCCAACGGCAGTCAATCCCTCAGATTACTCCCAAGATCCCAATCTGTACCTGTGCCAGCATAAATCAATTATTGTTAGCCCCAAACTGTAACTTTGCCAGCGGCAGTCAAAAAAAAATCCATCATAATGCCTCTAATTTGTACCTGTGACAGCAGGAGCCAAAAATCCATCATATTGTCCCAAACATCTGTGTACTTGTGCGAGCAGCCACCATATTGCCCCATGTACCTGAGCCAGCAGCAGCCAATCCCTCATATTGCCCCCGATCTGTATCTGTGCCAGAAGCAGCCAATATATCCACAAAATTGCCCCCAAATATGTACTTGTGCCAGCAGGAGCCAACAATCCATCATTTTGACCTCAAATATGCACCTGTGCCGCAGCGGCCGAAAATCCATCATATTGCTCCATATTATTTGTTTACCTGTGCAAACTGCAGCCAAGATATTGCCCACAAATATGTACCTGTGCCAGCAGCTGCCAACAGGGAGGTGGGAAGTGCTTCTGCTCACAGTACGAATCACGGGCAAGAACAGGCAGTTTATAATATTGAAAAACTATTAAAGGTCAAGCAAACCAAAAAATTCCCCTTAAAAGGGCAACCGCCCATGATGGCACCCTATGACCTACTCTGCCTACCCCTAGTTATGGTCCGGCTTCTCCATCCACTCTGTCCAACTCCAGTCGGTCCTGCTTCTTCTGTTTAGATCTTATGCCTCTCCACCTTGTCTGGCCCCTAATTTTCCTGAATTTCTCCTGACCAGTTCATGGGTTGTGTAAAATATTACTTATGACCAACACTGCTGTGTTGAGAATTCTCATCTATCTAATCATATGTTACTACAATCTCTGTTTATAAAGTAAGCACTTGCTTAACGTGACTGTTCCAGGTCATGTTCTGCAATACATCTTCTCTTCTTTGTAGGATAATCAGATTACCATAGATAACTATATATGTTTCCCTTTAATTTTGGGATTCCCAATTATTATTATTAATAAAAATTATCTCCCAAATGCATGTTAATAGGAATAACCATCTGATAGAAAGATGCATCACATATTCAGGAAAAAAGGAGGAATAAAATACCATGATCCACAAGAACTTCAATTCCTAAAATAGAATTTCATTCTTGTTATGATGTGCA
Organism: Xenopus laevis; assembly: GCF_017654675.1. Classification (NCBI taxonomy): domain Eukaryota; kingdom Metazoa; phylum Chordata; class Amphibia; order Anura; family Pipidae; genus Xenopus; species Xenopus laevis. The sequence goes on from NC_054371.1 coordinate 221,625,586, forward strand.
CCCAGGAAGGGATAATGCTAGCCTGAATTACCATGTAGCCTCAGGACATAGCAATAACGCAAGCTTATTCTAGTTCTATATATTCTAGAGACAGGTGTTTGCGAGTCCTTAAATTAACATTTTAGATTTCTTATGATGTTCCTAAGATGCTGCCAACAGACTTTTATTTTCTTTCCTACACAGCTTGTTCTTCCCATCTCCAATAAATAGGACATATTTAAGGAAACACCTTTGCGTGGGCTCTAGAGGTCCTATCTTTTCTAACGGAACCGTGCAGATGGTACAGTTATTTGCAGACTGTGCTTCTTTTACATATTTCCACCCTTTCCCCACTTTTTCATTTTAATAAAAGTTAGTCTGCATCTTGGGATAATTGGCTCTTGTAAAGAACACCTGCGACTGTATTTAGTAGCGCATCCGAAGCTCGCTGGTGTTATCGCGCAAGGGAGCCTTTCTGTTATTAATTAAACCATTAATTATATATTATAAAAATGGTTTAAATGAAGCTTCCTTTCAAACATGTTCTGCAAATATTTATAGCTGAACTGAGGGTTTTGCATTTTGCCTATAAAAGTGATTCTTTGTAAATTCTATGAAAATACATCACATTTATCAGCCAATTGTAAATAACTAGTAAATCATGTTAAAATGTTATTTCACCCTCACCTTCTGTTCGTTTTTATATTTTTTCAGTCTGCCAATCCTACTCACTTTCCTCGTAGTGTCCCTTGTGTTCCTTTCTAGTCATATGGATAATTTAGGGGATGGGCTTTTTTTATTTGTACCTATTGGTCGAAGTCAACCTTAAAGAAGAATGAAACCCCATAAATTATGTTCTTAAATATTGCCCCCCACAAAGGGCCTTCTTTTCCCTCTCCAAATTTGGGGTCGGTGACCACGTCAAATTGCCTCCTGTTGTTGATTGCAGAAGAGCAGCACCAGCACTGGAAGATTAAATACTGGTTCCCAGTGTTCATGCTCTAGATCAGGGGCCCCTAATCTTTTTTACCTGTGAGCCACATTCAGAAATGAAAAGAGTTGGGGAACAACACAGACATGCAAAAACCTCCTGGGGTGCCAAAAAGGGCTATAATTGTCTATTTGGTAGCCCCTGTGAGGACTGACAGCCTACAGGAGACTCTGTTTTGCAGTACATCTGGTTTTCATACAACTAAAACTTGTCTCCAAGCCGGGAATTTAAAAATAATCACCTGCTTTGAGAGCAACATCGTAAGGGTTGGTGAGTAACATGTTGGAACTTGCTGCATGGGAATCACTGCTCTAGATTTACCGAAATAAAGCTGGCGAGCTGGTGCGGCTGCAAACGGATGTGATGTGAGTTGGTAGCCAACTCTGCAGCGCTACTATGCATTGTTGGGCCAGATTTGGGGGGGCAAGCCATGGAAGAAGATTACATGTTTGTCACGGCCGGCACCCAATACTAGAACAAGTGCCAAGCACCCTGGTCTCGGCTCGGCTTCACCAGTAGTGTGACCACCGTTGGGCTTCGGGAGGAGCCCTCAGCTTACTTGGGTGCCACCTGGACTTAACGAGGGGTACAAGGTGAGATGTTCTGGCTGGCAAAGGGGCACAGCAGGAAGCAGAGTCTTTTGGGCCGAAGGTCACAGTACAAGAGGATTAGGCAAGCGGATGGTCAGACAGGCTGGGTCGAGGCAGGCGGATATCAGAATCGTCAGGCAGGCAAGGGTCAAAACCGGGTAGTCAATCAAGGGGTTAAGCAGGAGAGTAGTCGTAGGCAGGCAAGGGTCAGGATACAGATTGGAGAGTAGTCAGGAACAGGCAGGGTCAAACACAGATAATCAGATCAGAATTTTCAAGACAGATGCACAAGGCTCAGAAAAACCACTAGAACAAGTTCTATCAAGGGCAATTACAAACCGCAAAACTGGGCTTGAAATACTATTTGAATTTCGCGCCTTTGCGCGCTGACGTATGACGTCAGCGCGCCTGCTCCTTTAAATACTCAGGAGGCGCGCCGCGCGCGCCCTAGAGAGGAGCTAGAGGGAAGAGCGGTGCGGTCCGCCGCACAGGTATTCTGACAATGTTGCTGTGGAAGGGGACCTATTAAAAAAGTGATCTATGGGGTTTAAATGATCTTTTATAAACTTGTGTAAAAAAAACACCACATATTGTCCCTTTAACTTGTGACCTGGTACCTTTTTTCAAAAGATAATAAAGACAAAGTTGAGAAAAAAATGATAGTGGCAAAATGCACTTGATTTAAAAAAAAGTGCACATTTTACACCTTTTTTTGTGTATAATATTTTACATTCCTTTATAAATATGGCCCTAAAAGCCAAGAGGTGTTTGGATAGATTGCCTTGTCCATGTAAAAGTTGAGCACCACTTATAGACACTCTGCACAAGTTTATCCCATAAAATCCTATGGCATAAATATAGTTTAAGATAAAAGCCATCAAAAAAAACATTTAGAAATATTACCCTAACAAGCCAAAGCATAGAGGAATAAATGTAACATTTTGCCTATTTAGATAATGTTAAGTAAAAATAAAAAAAAGAAGCAAAACGAAAAAAAAACTTTATCGGTTGATAAAGTGAAGGTGGATAGATTATGGGGGTTATTTATCAAAGTCTGACTTTATCTCAACATTTTCTGCTGCAAACTCCGATCAAATCCGCTCAGGTTTTTTACGCTTATTTATTATTACATTTTCCTGAAAAATTTGCTTTGCTGGAAAAAAATTTTTTCCAGATTTTTCACCCGAAAACTCAGATTTCTTATGTTTTTTGCCTGAAAACTTCGGGGTATTGCATGAAACACAGCGCACATCAAAAAATCATTGGGACTTCTCCAATTGACTTATATGCAACCTTGACAGGTCTGTGATACCGGATTTTCTGATTCAGACTTTTCCATCCTCGCGGTTTAATAAATTTCAAAAAATTTGTGATTTTTGATTAGTAAATAACCCCCTATGTGTATCTCTCAAATACTGTATCATACATCCAGGGAAACATACCGTATGAGGCAAATAGTGTAGCACTCAAGGGGATCAATTTCCTCATCTACAACAATCCAGGATTGACAGAAAGAGAATGGAATGTCATTACTCACCAATGAGCAGTCAATCTCAGCCTGGTAATTATAGACTGGGAGCTGTGACATTGATAGAGAAGAGGCAGAGGAAAATGTACTATAGGGTCAAATTGTGAAATATATTTCAGGCAATTAAAGTGTTAGTAGAAGTCAACTTGGCTCCCTGAAGGATGGAATGTGTTGTGTCTACAGGCAAGGCTTGTGTTCTGCATATCCATAGGTGCAAGAGATTTGGGTAAATAAAGATCCTGCTGGCTATATTGATGCGCAAAAAGGAGTTTTAGGCCTAAAACCTGTGGATGTGCCACAGAAAAAATTTGCCTGACATCCATTAGAGCTTGAGAATGTTGCTTAAGGGAGAACCAAACCCTTTATATTAAAATCCCCTATGAGGGGTAAGTAAAGAGTTAGGGGCATTTACCAAGGGTAACACATAGAATGGGGGGGCGCAGGGAGGGGGTTTATGTAGGGTAAGGGGGGTAGGGGATTTTAATATAAAGGGTTTGGTTCTCCTTTAACTCTTTGATCAGTCATCTTGAACTAGTGCCTTTCTAGTTGTGGCTTTAAAAGCACCGAATGGAGTTAAACAGGAACACCAAACATTTTAATTATGTAATAAACTACTTTTACTTCTAGAGAATTCTGGATAATGGATCTTTCTGTAATTTAGATCATCAAGCATGCAAACATTAAATAGGCTGTTTTTGCCTGCATTATATCTTATTTGGGATCAAGTACAAGCTCCTGTTTTATTATTACAGAGAAAAAGGAAATCATTTTTTAAAATCTCGATTATTTGGATAAAATGCAGTCTATGGAGACAACCTTTCTATAATTCAGAGCATTCTGGATTATAGGTTGCAGGATAATGGATCCCATACCTGTACTACCAATTCCCCTAGCACTCTGACCAACTGTTAAAAGACAATTCCTACCAGTTAAATTTAGGAACATTTGCCTGCCAAACTAAAAAACATGTTGTGATCAATAGAAAGTCATAGTCATTTTAGAGTGACTATCAAATACTGTAGTCATAATAATAGAGGGACTTCCAGAAATGTAAATATTAATGGGGTAATAAAAAAGATTTCTAAAGGTCTAGTAACCCATAGCAATCAATCAGCCGGTAGCATTTACTGGTCTGCTTTGATTTTGTATGAGCTTTACTACAGGTATGGGATCCATTACCCAGTGTGAGGGGCCCGAAGGCTCAGACAGGAGTAGCAGACCAAGGAGGAAGCACCAGTCCAACAGATCGAGGTACAGCCAAGGATTTAGAAAGTGAGTGGTCAAGTCCAGGCAATATGGTTGGTTCAGGCAGCAAGGGTTCTGTAAACAGGAACAGGCAAGGATCAATACACAAAGGTCAAGACAATAACAGTAGAAGCGCACCCAGGAACTCACAATGAAGAAACTTTTGTAGGGCAATGTGAGCAGTGTCTCTTTTATAGGCCTCCTTTGGCGCCAAAATTAGACTCAGTGACATCATGACGCTGGCGTCCTCACGCATGCGTTTTCGACGCTGGCGTCCATTCTGATGCTGGCGCTTCAGCACCGGCAACCAATCTGACGCCGGCGCCGCATTTGACGCTGGCATGATGTCACTGAGCTGCGACCAGAAGGGACCACATGGAAGATGCCGCCATCTTGGGACACGCCATCTTGGGACGCCAGGTAAGATTTCCTTACACCCAGAAAACCATTAACCAGAATGTTCCAAATTATGGAAAGGCCATGTCCCAGAGACTCCAAATAATTCACATTTTTAAAATGATTTTCTTTTTCTCTTTAGTAATAAAACATTACCTTTTACTTAATCCAAATATATAAAATATAATTAATCCTTATTGGAGGCAAAACCAACCTATTGGGTTTATTTAATTTTACATGATTTTCTAGTAGTCTAAGGTATGATGATCCAAATTAGGGAAGGATCAGTTATCCCGAAAAAACCCAGAGTATTCTGAATAACAGCTCCCATACCCCTATAACTAATTTAGAATATATTACTCCTCCTACTATAAGAGGAAATAACCCAAAGTCTTTTAGTCTCTGTGGTTGGATTGTTGCTACAAGACGATTGATTCCCTGGACATAGTGTTACATATTTTATTTTATACTACGGCTGATAATTCAGAAACAATGGTCCCACACTACATGAGGGTCTATTCTGGAGAGAAAGCAAGGAAATCTAGCCATTGGTGTTCAACTCCCACAAGTTCAGAGGGATCATTATAGCACCACACAACTCCTGCCTAATTCAGGGGAAAGTCAGGATTATTAATGACTTGTGTAAGGATATACAGTAGGTCATAGACAATAAATAACAAAGTCTAGGGGGACCTACTGCAGCTTAACTAAAATATAACCAACTGTCATATATTATACTTGTATACAATGAAACATTCCCATGATGGAACCAGCCCTTATTAGATTACCCAAGTTAAAATTCACCCTTCTGTTCTGAGCTATTGACCTTTGCACAGATCTGGTTACAAGTTAAAGTATAAGTAAACCTTAAAAAATAAGTGAATGTAAAATTGAGCACTTTTGCAATGCACATTCATTTTTTATTTATTTATTGTTAATTCCAAGATATTAAAGGATATGTGTACTATTAACGATTGAATGTTGTTACAACGGCGCCACCTGGTCATTTTCAGTGTCGGACTGGGACACAAGGGGCCCACCCAAAAACCTTAGACCAAGGGCCCACCAGAGAACCATATACCAGGGGCCCACTCTCAGTGCTATTATTCTTCTTCTCCTCACTCAACCTCTATTCTCCTAGTCTCTATTCTTTAAATACTATAATCTATTATTCCATCTATTAGCCTCTTTGAAATAGGAAATGTCCATGAAATAGGCTAAATGTTTAGCAGCACAAGGGCCCACTGACACCTGGGCCCACCGGGAGTTTTCCTGGTATCCCTGTGGGCCAGTCCGACACTGGTCATTTTCCCACCAGTCTGACCACTAAGTAGTCAAGGAAGTTGTCAGGAGAGAGAAAGAGGCTGCTCTGATCCTCAGTTACTCAATGTAGGGTCAGTATAGCAGAAGAGAGGGTCAGTTGGGAAGCAATAACAGTTAATAATATTGGTTAAAATAAAGCTCAGAAGCCTGGAGCTTCTTGATAGGAATGTTTACTTGTAATTATTAAATATTGTTCTATATAATTCTGTTTTGTGTGCATTAAGGTATAACATTAATACTCTGGTAATGTATAATATAATTTTTAAATATGGCAATCTATATGCCACCCATTGGCAGATGACCACCACCCCCTTGGATATGTGATGGTGGGAAAAAAGAAGCATGGAGTTACAGTTTCAGCTACCGCATATTTAAAGCACAGGTCCCTGTGTAATGTAATGTGTAATGTTGAGTATATTTGTACAGTTGTGTAGCGATGGCTCAGCTATGGTTGAAATGCACCATCGAAAATCTGTGCTAAAGAGGAAACTTGCATAGAAACGAGTTTAGCACATGCGTCAGCTTACGCCAAACTCATTGCTTGTTGTGTTTTTATGCTCATTGATCCAAATGGACTTTGCCAAGTGGGTGTTGTGTAAATTTCATCTTAGCTCTGGCATAACCATTTGTATAATCAGACACACCAAAACGTGTTGTGTATGGAAATTATGTGTAAGTTAAACATTGTAATATTTTTAAAACAAATATTTAAAAATTCATATCCCAAAATGTCACCAATTTGTTCTTCTCTCCATCATTCCCTGCTGTCTCCATCTTGGACTACTGTTACCTTGCTCTTCTGTTACCATCTTGTTCTACTTTCTTGCCCTACTCTCACCATATTTTCCAGCTACTGTATATCTTTCACTATAGTTGTCATCTTGCCCAACTGTCAACCTCTTACACTTCTGTCACCATCTTCCTCAGCTGTTGCTGTCCTGTCCTACACTCTCCTGCTGTCTACATCTTGCAGTATTGTCTATGCTGTGCTGTCTAAATCTTGTCCTGCTGTATCATTTGCTATTGTTGATTGTTACCCTTCTGTCCCCATCTTGTTCTATTGTTGTCACGTAGCTCTACTGTTGTCATGTTGCCCTACTGTCACTATCTTGCTCTACCAGGGCTGCTTCGCCAATGAGGCGAGTTGAGGCCAGGTACCAGGGGCAGCAAAAATGCTGCTCCTGGTACTTTAAGAGCGAATTTCCGGGGGAGGGGGGGGGCAGCAGCAACTGCTGCTGCCTCAGACGGCGGAGGGGCCAGGATCGCCCCTGTGCTCTACTGTCATCATCTTGGACTACTGTCATCATCTAACTCTACTGTGACCATCTTTCCCTGCTGTCTCCATCTTTTGGTATTGTCACTGTCCATCTTGTCCTAGTCTCTCCATCTTGTCCTTCCATATCTATCACTATTGTCAATGTCTTGCCTTACTGTCACTATCTTGCTGTACTTTCTTGCCCTACTCTACTGTGACCATCTTGCCCTGCTGTCTCCATCTTTTGCTTTTGTCAATGTCTTGCCCTGCTGTCTCCATCTTGTCCTACTCTCTCTATCTTGTCCTGCTATATCTATCACTATTGTCAATGTCTTGTCTTACTGTCACTATCTTGCTACTGTCACCATCTTGCTCTGCTGCCATCTTTCCCTACTGTCTCCATCTTCCCTGATGTTGCCATCTTGTCCTACTCTTTCCATCTCACCCTGCTGTCTCCTTCCTGCAGTATTGTCTATACTTTGTCACTCTGTCTACATCTTGCCCAGCTGTACTTTTAGCTGTTTTCAACATTTTACCTTACTGTTAGCACCTAGCTCTATTATGCAAATATTGCCCTACTGTCACCCTCTTGCCCTACTGCCACCATCTTGCACTATAGTTGTTGCCTAGCTCTAATGATGCCATCTTGCCCTACTATCACCATCTTGCCCTACTGTTGTCATCATCTTGCACTACTGTCACCTCTTGCTCCACTGTAACCATCTTGTCCTACTATTGCCATATAGTCCTACAATGGCAATTTTACCCTATTGTTGCCATTGTTGTTACTTTCTACATCTCTCTCTCTGTGGTCTCCATCACTTTCCAGCTCCTGTGAAGATCCCCACTATGTGCAGGCCCTTGAACACACCACTATTTGATCCTCCTGCCAGCTCCGGACTGAGAATTAAAATAAGCCCTGGCATTTTAGGTACACAGAGGCCCAATCAGCCTCCACCAGCCACTAAATACTGACTTTCTATGGCACCTTATAGCAGCCCCTCTGGCATTTGCCAGAACCCACAGATTGCCAGTCCTGGTCTGCCTCCTGCGCACAAGTCTGCCTTTAATGTTTAAACTCTGTTCTAACAACAACACTCTTTAAATTCAGCACTCATTTATTGGAACTAAATAATGACAAGAGCAGTAGCACCACATGCAAGTAAAATTAAGAGAGATGAATTAAAAATGTAGACGATAAAATGAAGTATCAATGGAACACATTGCACTGAGGAATTAAGTCATATGAAATGAAAATAAACCTCTGTGCAATATCTATAGAGCTGCACAGACATTCAGGCCACTTACAGTATGTGGACACAGATGCTGACTTAAGGCTACACTGAACCTCACTTGATTAAAAGCCGCTAGCATGACTAATGAATTTAATATCCAATTACTGGGACTGTGCAAAAAAGAGATTTTGCAGCTAAAAAAAACCTGTCAGCTCTGCTTAAATAAAAAGGTTTCTCTAAATCTAAGAGGGGAAAAGGGTTATGAAATACTTAAACATCTATGGGGCAAAATTACTTACCGGCGAAGTTGCACCAGCGTTGGCTTCGCCGCACTGCGCCGCACTTCGCCAGGGCGCCGCTAATTCACTAAAATCCAAAGTTGCGCTCAGGGAGGAGAAAGGTAGCGAAGTTGCGCTAGCGTTAATTCGTCAAGCAAAGCGAAGTTACGCTAGCGATGCCTAATTTGCATACGGCGCCAAGTTAAAGTACAATGGACGTATATGTAGCAGCAAATACATTACACTACACAAGCCTGGGAAAGCTTCATTAAATAAAATAGAGTTGATATTTTACCCTATACATGTGCCCACTGTATAGTTTATGTGCCATATGTTAGGAAATGTAGGGGGGAAGGAGGGTACCCCAAAAAAAAATTACGATCTTTTTCAGCCTATCAGCCTTAAAAAAGTCTAGACTTAGAAAAAATTTCAACTTTTTTTGAAGCAAGTCCTATTTGCTCTATTGCACTTCACCTGGTCTGAGGTGGCGAAAGCAAGTCTGGCGCAAGAGGTAACGTTCAGTAAAATGCAGAAGTTAGTGAATTTAAATAGTTACGTACCTTCGCCATAGCACAACTTTGCCTGGCGTAAGGGTTCGAAGTAGCGCTAGAGTAGGTCCAGTTTGCTAGCGAATTTACGCCAGCACCCGTTAGTAAATCGGTGAAGTAACGAAATGATGTCACGCTGGTGAATTTGCCCCTATGGCTTTTTATTCAAATAATTTTTATTTAATTTGGGGTGTTTGAATTATAACAGAAAAGTAAAATATTTTAGTTGTGCTCATTTTCACTAAACGTTTTTGTCGCGTCATTTTTGCAGCAAACTACATTAGAGTCTATGGGTTTTTTTTTGGCACCTTGTTTCTGCTTTGGGAGAGCAAAATCAAATGCATTTTTCACTCAGTTTCCTGCTACACACAGGCCCTACATTGTTACAGGACTCCTATCCGCCAGGAGAAAAAGACTACCATGTTGCCAGTTTCTTAAAAACATGTCTGTGATTTTTTTATATTACCTCTGGTCGACTGGTAATGGTATCTACTACTACACTATGTTGCTGTTTAAGCAAAAAGTACCATCTATAGTGTATATATTACTACTAGCTTACAAACACAGGCACAACTAATAATAAATCTAACTACCAACATAATATCTGGGTGCTTTGTATCCCACATTAAAATGAATAAACCGTATATTTATGTGAATGTCCTTGTTTAGACAGTGGGACGGCTCAGATCACTTTGGTTGATGTGGAAGGATAAAATTACATATGCATTTGTCGAACGTCTTTTTTCCTGTTGTGCGTCACTTTTGTTTTGTCGATCAAAGCGAAACAAATCGTGTGCTGAATTTTCGACACAGTTTCGCAAAAATTTTTACTGCTAGAAAAATTCAACATTTTTCTTCTTATGGTGACATTCTTTGCGACATTTTTGTTCAATGCAATTTTCCCGCTGCTAATTTTTGCCGCAGTTTCGCAAAAAAATTTGATGGGGTAATGCAGAATGTACTGTTGCCCCCGCACTAGTAAAACTGATCTGTTTGCTTCAGAAACACTACTATAGTTTATATAAAAAAGCTGCTGTGTAGCCATGGGGGCAGCCATTCAAGCACAGGATACACAGTAGATAACAGATAAGTACTACTATAGTTTATATAAATAAGCTGCTGTGTAGCCATGGGGCAACCATTCAAGCACAGGATACACAGTAGATAACAGATAAGTACTACTATAGTTTATATAAACAAGCTGCTGTGTAGCCATGGGGGCAGCCATTCAAGCACAGGATACACAGTAGATAACAGATAAGTACTACTATAGTTTATATAAACAAGCTGCTGTGTAGTCATGGGGGCAGCCATTCAAGCACAGGATACACAGTAAATACAGATAAGTACTACTATAGTTTATATAAACCAGCTGCTGTGTAGCCATGGGGCAACCATTCAAGCACAGGATACACAGTAGATAACAGATAAGTACTACTATAGTTTATATAAACAAGATGCTGTGTAGCCATGGGGGCAGCCATTCAAGCACAGGATACACAGTAGATAACAGATAAGTACTACTATAGTTTATATAAACAAGCTGTTGTGTAGCCATGGGGGCAGCCATTCAAGCACAGGATATACAGTAGATAACAGATAAGTACTACTATAGTTTATATAAACAAGCTGCTGTGTAGCCACGGGGGCAGCCATTCAAGCACAGGATACACAGTAAATACAGATAAGTGTAGCCAATGTTATCTGTTATCCACTATTTAACCTGTGCCATATAGAATTTTTTCAATTTCTGCCATTTCTTTTTTATATGAACTATAGTAGTGTTTCTGAAGCAAACACAGGTCAACGGTTTCCGGATTATAGATCTTATACCTGTATTGCCACTTTGAGGTCCTGCTCTGCATGCAAGGGTTTATAACTGTTACCCACAGACAACACATATAACACAGGCTACAACAGCATTAAAGTGAATACTAGCATGCTCCTTCACTGTCATATAGTTATACAGTTATGGGATCCTTTATTCGGACACCAGAAAACTTCCCATAGACTCCAATAGACTCCATTTAATCGAAATTTTTGAAAATGATTTTCTTTTTCTTTATAATAATAAAACAGTAGCTTGTACTTGATCCAACTAACATATACAGTAATTAATCCTTATTGGAAGCAAAACCAGCCTATTGGGTTTATTTCATGTTTATATGATTTTCTAGTAGACTTAAGGTATGAAGATCCAAATTACAGAAAGATCTGTTATCCCGAAAACCTCAGATCCTGAGCATTCTGGATAACAGGTCCAATACCTGTAGTTAAGGTTGGTTGAAAAAGACCAAAGTCATCAATTTCAACTCCCTGTCAACATTCTTATACCAACACACACAATGTTTTTCTATAATAATAAATAACAAAGTTCTGTCTAAAGCATTATTATTATTGGGAAACAGTAAGGGGCCCATTCATTAAGTTCGAGTGAAGGAATAGAAGAAAAAAAACTTCGAATTTCGAAGTGTTTTTTTGGCTACTTCGAACATCGAATGGGCTACTTCGACCTTCGACTACGACTTCAACTTTGAATCGAAGGATTCAAACTAAAAATCGATATTCGATATTCAAAGTCGAAGGATTTTCATTCCCCAGTCGAATATCAAGGGTTAATTAAACATTTTAAGTGTATAGAAAATGTGTATTTATTTATTTTCATTTGGGAGGATGGGTGATCATTTAATGCCCATGATGGGGATTTTACAAACAAATAAACATTAACAATGATATCTGTGCTCAATTAGCCGATGAATTACAGACAGAGAGCAGCGATTAAATTCATTATTAATACATGACAATGGAAAAAACAATTAGTTGGATAAAGCATAAACTGCACCACAAAGTCAGTAGAACAGAAATTCCATTGAACAAAGACAAGCAGAGAGAGACAGAGATAACTGAAGTCACAAAGGAGAGTTCCTGCATATCTAATGTGTATAAAGGAGCCAGGGACTGGGAAATGACAGGGTTAGGAACAGGGAATGGGAGAGGGTAAGTGATTGGGACTGTGGAGGTTGTAGTTTAAATAAATGAGTATGTGGGGAAGAGCCATGAAAACTTAAAAGAGAAAGAAAGTAAAGTTAGAGGTCCCCGAGCACCGCGAGATGGGATAGTGGGGGACAGGAATCACATTAGTATTGATATCAAGAGGCATCAGTTGGAGGGGCTTTACTGGGAGGGTGCAAAGAGGTGGGGTAACATTTTTGGGGTGTAGCAGGGGTCAAGCCAGGGGCCAAAGTGATGGAAGGGGGTCTAGTGAAACGGTGTGATTTATGGGGGTCAATCTGACCTATGAGTGAGCAGGCTGACCCCTCCCTCCCCAATGTTACAAGGCAGTTACCAGGGTAGGACTGAGGTAGAGTCCTGCACGGGTCCATTTTTTGGAACCCATACCTGCAACCCGCAACCTGCAATCCACAACCCGGACCCACAACCCGCATTCTTACACAATTGGACCCGATACCCGACCTGCAAGTACCTTGTCTGCAACCCGGACCCGCTAACCATCAAGAATCAAGAAGTGCTGTCATTGTAAACCGGACGTTACATCATCGGAAGTAGGCGTGGTCTGAAAAAAAAGGAGTAAAACAGGAAGTGCTGTCATTGTAAACCAGAAGTTACATCATCGGAAGTAGGCGTGATCTGAAAAAAGGAGTAAAAATTGCTATTGGCCTGATCCGTGACCCACAAACCTGCAGAACCGCCGACCCACGTCTATACCTGCACCCGGAACTTCTACCCGCAAGGTAGCGCAGGTTTTTGAGGGTAACCCACAGGTACCCAACCCTAGACTGGGGTATCTGGGGCCTGCTGGAGATAACTGCTAGTGCCCTCTTCCTGCCATCTGCCCTCCTGTGTGCCCTATACCTTTTACCTCTCCTAAACTTTCAACCTGAGGGGACAGTTCAGGCAGGAGTCCAAGAGTTGGAGGGGGCTTGGGAATCCGGGTGGTAGAGTGGGCATAGGTTGGCAGTGCCCATCAAGTGCCTACCCAAAATTATTATTGGGGGGATGGGTTATGAGGTTAGGGGCCAGTAATCGATCTTGCCCCTGTTATGGTTCTTTTTAAAAAGCCTCTTATCATTTACCCTCCCAAAGACACCCATACTTCACATCGATGCTATACCTTACCAAAACGTATTAAATATCATCAACCAAAGGTCCCACAATTTTAACACACACAGATTTTATCTACGATTAAAGGGAAAATTAGAACAGGATACACTCCTAACAATTGGGCCTGACTATCCAACTGCTCTTCTAATGCTCCAACAACTGCGCATGCACTGAGAGTCAGGAGAATTTCCAAAAGACACGAAAAATTTCCGAAAAAATTTTCAGAAATCTTCATGACTTTCAGCACATGAGCAGTTGTTCGGGACCAGAATATTACTCCAACTGTGCATGCGCAGAAATGACGCTCTGCTTCCGAAGTTTAACGAAGAAAATAAGATGGAGGCCGTGAACTCCTGAGGACAGAATCTGAAAAGTCAGGGGCATTTGCCCTGGGTACAAGGTAAGCTGGGGGGAGGAAGGAAGGGGTCTATGTAGGGTAGGGGGGTAGGGTTTTTTTATGTTACGGGTTGAATTCTCCTTTAAGCCCTATTTCCTCAAGCATCTGCTAACTCCTTGGGCTTGGGGGCAAAGGAGAGAAAAGGCAAGGGAATTCTTATAGATTCATTTGAAAACTAAGCAAAATGTAAGTTACGCACTGAATTCCAAGAAGCTTTCATTACAATATCCACCTGAGTTTCTGAATTCTGAATTATCAGTGTGTGTCTTTCACTGTATTTTATTTTCAGACGTTACATGGGCCAGAAAAGTGAGATCTCCTGCTCCTGCTCCCCAAACAGCCCCTCTTGCATTTGCACCTGACCTAAAATTATCATCTCAGAAAGGCCAGAGATTCGTGTGTTTTCTAATGGTACCAAGGTCGATGTGCCTTTTTCAGCATTACACATTTTTCTTCACATCTACTTCAAAGACATTTTTCTTGCAAATGGTATATCACCTTCTAACTAACAAGTAAGCATATATCATCATCTTCCCCTAATTACTTTCCAATATTGGTCCTCACCGTGGCCTGAAAGTCTCTTCAGCCTTTGCAGATAATTTGTCTCTCCGGCCTTGCTTCTGAGGTTTAAGTGCTATAATAAAAGGGTTAATGATGCTTTTCATCGAAATGTACACTCTATTTGTGTGTGTCCCACAAGACTCCACTTGCTCAGGAATCCATAAAGCCTATAGAGAAATATAAGCAAGATTAACTGTTGGATTGTACTTGGTACTGGTAAAGCAAAGGGGAACTATCATGAGAATAAAAATTGTTTATTTTGTAGCATAGTGTAACATCTATAGACATCAGGCTTTAACGTTAAATCCCTTAACTCATCCTTGCAGCTTCATCCATCCACTTTCTCTGGGCAAGCAAGATCCTAGAGCTGCTCATTATCAACTATTACGGTTGCCACCTTTTCAAATCATGTTATCCATGGAGAGGGGCAAGGTTATGCCTCTTCTGGGGGGCAGTGACAAGAGGGGCGGGGCTATGGCATGGCAATTGATTATTTGCTGCATCGTTTAGTTTAGAGCCCTGACTTGATTTCCTGAAATCTGGAGAGCCCTTCTGAAAACCTGGTAATTAGTGATGTGTGGGCCGAGGCAAAACCAACAAGACCAGTGATTTTACAGACATTCGCTCTGTATTCTTGGGTCATGGTGGGGCTGGACTAAGCTCTTCCTGCCAATGCCCTTGTCCATGACCTTACTCTGCCTGGATTTTGCCTCCAGCATCCTCTATTTACAGGCATGTGCCTGGAATGCCCCACTGCCACCTATTTTATGACATCAGAGATGGGTGGGTATGGGTCAATAAATAGAGGGACTAGCAGGCACTGGGTCCCCCTGCAAAATATCCTCGGAAGAGCCCAGTGTGCACAAGGTGCTCCTGACCGCACCAAACTTCGACAACCATCCCCTCCACTCACATGACCACTTGCATATGTATTTAAAGAGGGCCAACGTTTCCATAATGTTGCACAGTAACACAGAGCAGGTAAAATCTTACTGCAAGTAAATTCTACGGGGGAAATGTAAAAAACATTTGCAAAGAGCAAAGTTTTGCGAATAAAAATTTGCCTGTTTTTATTGCATTGTAAAATCGTTATTTCGCATTGCGAACCTTTAACACCTGCCAAAATGTATTACATACACTGGGAATGTTTGCAAAAGCAGTTTGGTTGCAAGCTTTGCGAGGAAGTCATTGAGGTCTTTAAAGGGGGTCAGTAGCTGCTCTGAAGGAAAACAATCATACTGAGGAACAGCAGGGGGCAACCCCCCACCTTACTTCTCAGCTGTGCAGAACTCAAGCAGCTTTGTTTGTTTCCCTGTAGAGCAGTCGGCGACTGTGCAGAGATTCATATTGGATTCTATTTTTGCCTTTATTTTTGGCTTTATTTGCAGGATCTTCTTTGCACGGGATAGGCGAATTTGACCCATTTTGCTTCGCCAAAAATGTCGGCGATGACCATTAAACTCCATGAGCGACAAAAAATGTTGACGTGTGGCGAAATTTTTTTTATGGGCGTCATTTCCGCAGCGAAACAAGGCAAAAACAATCGCCCGTCCCTAGGTCCAGTGGACCTAAGAAAACCAGCCTTCATCATAGTCTGTGGAGGACACTGAATATTTTAGACCTCGCCCAACAACACAACCAGTGCATGTTCAGGAAAATGAGTTCTATCTTAAAAATGAATGAGGAAGGAGTAACAACTGTTGGATACCTAATATGAGGATATGAAATAGTAAGAAGTGGCTGGAAGTTCCATAGGATTGGCCTTTGCCCTTTGGGAGCGATGTATTCATCATTGGTTCAATGAAATTATGGGATGACCTGTCATCTAGTTGAAAAGGGAATGTCCTGTCCCCTAGGCTCTTGGTGTTACAGGTGGGAGTGCTGAGAGTCCAGAGACGGCCTCCCTATGGGACTGATTAAGTGACCAGGACCTGTGAGTGAGTATTTGCTTAGTAATAGTTAGACCAAGTCAAAGTACACCCCAGAGGAAAGCTTATACATAAGATCTGCATGTTTGGCGTGGTTGCCAACACGAAATGCCCAACAATGGCAGGGCTAAACTATTGGATTATAACAAAGGAAATGGGAGCCGACGGGTCGTAGGACTGCATCAACTAGCTGATGTTGTCCTCGGTCGCAGGAAAAAATCAAACCTTCTTGATCGATATCAGGCCGATTTGAGGCCTGATATCGATCGGGGAGACCCGTTGGAAGCCAAAGATGCCAAATTGGTCTAAAGGACCGAAATCGGCAGCTTTAATCTGCCCGTGTATGACCACCTATCTTGTGTTGGAACATTATACCACTTCCCTGTGAATAGGACTTTCCTTACACCTTGAATGCTGGCAATGTTTTTTTACCTAATTCACCTAATAGTAAATAAAGTTGTAGAAAAAAATGTATCCAGCATACAGATATTCTGCATAAACCCCATATACAGCACAGCTCCCCTTATCCAACAATTCAGTGCAGGCAATTCTCTGAGCCTTCCTAAAGTGGCAAACCATACACGGTGCCTAATTGATTATTAAATAGCATTTGTAATGATGAACAATGAAAGTGACATTTTAGGTGTGAAATTGGCTAATTGCAAGTTGCACACTTCTCATCTTGGAGACATTAGCCGCCAGCCTCGTGTCTCGGGCCAACAGCTGTCTTGTTGGCATAATATCAAATAATAAGGTAATTTCAGTGGCAGATTGCACCTGTAGGACAATAACAGGAAGCTTCTGCCCAATATATCATATGTGTGTCCTTTTCATAAAGAACAGCTGTTAAGATCATTATATTAATGAGGCTATCTGTAGTCTGGGTGGTTAAAGAGGATTAAAAGGAAGAAGAGGACAAATTGTTTAGGTTAAATTTTTTAATAAAGCTGTATTTTCCGTCTTATCCTTTACTGCAATGATACTGTAGATGAAGGCAGTACATTTTGGGGGAACAAAAGACTCATCTGATGGGTAGAACAAGTGGAGTATGGGTGTTTAAATAAAATCTCTTCTTTGTTGCAGTTGATGAGCAATAGAACATTGTTACCCTCTCCCTCAGGTGGGCCCTAACCAAAAGTCTCTGGAGCAAAGGCGATAAAGTTAAAGTTCAACCTGTAGTCGACTAAATAAAGGGTGTCCATGGTTCTTTACAAGGAACATGATGTTCAATAAACATAAATGAGGCACCACATTTAGCACTACAGCAGTAGATATGATAATAGATAGTCAACCCCAACTATGAACTCCAGTGGTTTGTCCAGTGGTGCTTCCAGGGAATACTACTACCCATTGAGTCAGTTATCAACACAACACCATTCACTTCAATGTCTTCAAATGTTAAAGGGATACAGTCATGGGAAAAAACATTTTTTTTCAAAATGTATCAGATAATAGTGCTGCTCCAGCAGAATTCTGCACTGAAATCCATTTCTCAAAAGAGCAAACACATTTTTTTATATTCAGTTTTGAAATCTGACATGGGGCTAGACATATTGTCAGTTTCCCAGCTGCCCCAAGTCCTGTGACTTGTGCTCTGATAAACTTAAATCACTCTTTACTGCTGTACTGCAAGTTAGTGTGATATCACCCCCTCCCTTTTCCCCCCAGCAGCCAAACAAAAGAACAATGGGAAGGTAACCAGATAGCAGCTCCCTAACACAAGATAAGAGCTGCCTGGTAGATCTAAGAACAACACTCAATAATAAAATCCCATGTCTCACTGAGACACATTCGGTTACATTGAGAAGGAAAAACAGCAGCCTGTCAGAAAGCATTTCTCTCCTAAAGTGCAGGCACAAGTCACATGACCAGGGGCAGCTGGGAAATTGACAAAATGTCTAGCCCCATGTCAGATTTCCAAATTGAATATAAAAAAATCTGTTTGCTCTTTTGAGAAATGGATTTCAGTGCAGAATTCTGCTGGAGTAGCACTATTAACTGATGCATTTTGAAAAAAACGTTTTCCATGACAGGATCCCTTTAATATAACCCCAGGTATCTACTCAATGGTACCAGATATTCAGTAGTACTCGAAGGGACAACACATGGGGAATATTAATAAAGCCATAGAAATATGTAAAAAGAAAGAGAATGGATTGCCAGTGTCTTCTAAAATAATTATGGCACCAGATCACAGACAAATGGGCAAACAGTTCTGTCTCTTCTACCCTTTTCCTTTGTTTTGAATCAGGGTGCAATACAGAGGAATATTCTGAATGAAGGGGCCCCATCTTTCCCTTTTAGATCTCTGATCAATTCTTCGAAAGGCAACGCATTCTGCTGGCCCAGACCCCACTAGTTCCGCCACTGGCTCAGTAACCACTAGATATCTCATATATTTGTTTATACAATATACAGTTTGTTTGGCTTGATATTTGTCTAATGGAATTACTAAGGGGCAAACGTATAATTATTATCCAGCTGCTTTGTTTGTTCTGGCTTCAGTATGTCCGTTACTGACTCAGCCCAATGTTTTGGTCTTGCTTATAGGGGTCGTTCACCTTTATATTTACTATGACGCGGTAATTAATATTCTGAGGACATTTTTTGGTGTTGTTTTTCAGTTATTTCTCTTTTTCTTCCACAGCTCAACAGTTTGTGATTTTAACAGCTTTATCTGGTTGCTTTTTTAACCTTAGTGACCACACAGTGTTTTGAATGAGAGTCTGGAATATCAAAAGGAGAGGGACTGAATAAAAAGAAAAGTAATAAAAAGTAATAATAATAAAACTGTAGCCTCACAGAGTAACCGTTTTTTGGCTGCCGGAGATCAGTGACCCCCATTTGAAAGCAAAAAAGATGTTGAATAGGAAGGCAAATATTAAAAAAAACAAACATAATGACTACCAATTGCAAAGAACAGCATATTCTATAACCTACTAAAAGTCAACTCAAAGGTGAACCACCCCTTTAAGCTGCCATTGTCTCAGATTGACCACAACATACACCTCTTAGTTTGATATCTGATATCTCTTCAAGCTGTATAAGCCCAATATCAAAGTGCAGGTTATTAAATCCCATTGGACAGGGAGCTCATTGGCACGTTGGCCCCAATGGATGATGTCTAGGGCCAACCCTAAAGATCTTTGCACGCCCACAGATATACAGTAGTTATTAATGGTTGGTGCTACTCTGTTGGGGTCCAGTGCTCAACCAGCAATGATATTCATTCCCACCATAATAAGCACTGCAGTGCATTTGCACAGGGTTCATCATGGACTGTGAGCTATGGTCATTGGAAGAGATTGACTGAGTTCAGTGCAGGGTACACAGTGCAAACAAACATGCACTTCATGCCCCATTTTTTGCACTTTGCACCTGTCCTGCATTCTGAAGAATAACTAAATAACTTTTCATTTGGGGTCAGGGGCAAACTTAAAGGAGAACTAAACCCTAAAAATGAATGTGGCTAAAAATGGCATATTTTATATAGTGAATTTATTGCATGAGGCTAAAGTTTGAGCTTGTCAATAGCAGCAATGATCCAGGACTTCAAACTTGTCACAGGGGGTCACCATCTTGGAAAGTGTCTGTGACACTCACATGCTCAGTGGGCTCTGATTGGCTGTTGAGAAGCTAAGCTTAGGGCTCGTCACTAATTATCCAGCAGAAAATGAGCTTCCCCTGTAATATAAGCTGATGCTACAGGTTTGCTGATTATTCAATTCTGATGCTAATTGCACTGGTTTCAGTGCTGCCATGTAGTAATTATCTGTATTAATTACTAATCAGCCTTATATTGTGACATTTCTATTCTGGGGGGCAGATTCATGAAGCTCGAGTGAAGGATTCGAATTAAAAAAACTTGGAATTTCGAAGTGTTTTTTGGGCTACTTCGACCATCGAATGGGCTACTTCGACCTTCGACTACTACTTTGACTTCAAATCGAACGATTCGAACTAAAAATCGTTCGACTATTCGACCATTCGATAGTCAAAGTACTGTCTCTTTAAGAAAAACTTTGACCCCCTACTTCGGCAGCTAAAAGCTACCGAAGTCAATGTTAGCCTATGGGGAAGGTCCCCATAGGCTTGCCTGAGATTTTTTGATCGAAGGATATTCCTTCGATCGTTGGATTAAAATCCTTCGATCGTTCGATCGCAGGATTTGCGCTAAATCGTTCGACTTCGATATTCAAAGTCGAACGATTTTAGTTCCTAGTCGAATATCGAGGGTTAATTAACCCTCGATATTCGACCCTTCATACATCTGCCCCTATGTGTACTGTATATTGTGAGTGGGTCCCTAAGCTCAGTAAGTGACAGCAGCACAGAGCATGTGCAGTGAATCAGCAGAAAAGAAGATGGGGAGCTACTGGGGCATCTTTGGAGACACAGATCTTTACTGCTAAAGGGCTGTGGTTGCCTTGGGCTGGTACAGAAGCACAAAACATAGGGGCACATTTACCTAGGGTTGAATATCGAGTGTTAATTAACCCTCGATATTCGACCGTTGAAGTTAAATCCTTCGACTTCGAATATCGAAGTCGAAGGATTTAGCGCTATTCCTACGATCGAACGTTCAAAGGAATAATCGTTCTACGAACGATTAAATCCTTTGAGTCGAACGATTTGAAGGATTTTAATCCATGGATCGAAGGATATTCCTTCGTTTAGAAAATTGTTTGGAAGCATATGGGGACCTTCCCCATAGGCTAACATTGGCCTCGGTAGGTTTTAGGTGGCGAACTAGGGGGGTCGAGGAATTTTTTAAAGAGACAGTACTTCGACTATCGAATGGTTGAATAGTTGAACGATTTTTACTTCGAATCATTCGAAGGTTGTAGTCGAAGGTCGAAGTAGCCCATTCGATGGTCGAAGTAGCCAAAAAAACCTTTCGAAATTCGAACTATTTTTCCTCTATTCCTTCACTTGAGCTAAGTAAATGGGCCCCATAATGTACAACATTTCTAGCTACTTCTTTAGTTAAGCTTTAGTTATACTTTAAGCTCCTCCTAATTTTGCGTTGTTTGGATACAGGGTCGGACAGGTCCATCGTGTTCGGAATAGCAAGTAGGGAGCACTGATATTCACTGGCCTTAACTGAGCCCTGTACTCACCACCTGCCTTGTAAAAGCTACTGATGTTGGATAAATCATTCCCCATTGAAAGTTACTTATAGAATAAAGATATTTCAAGTGGCACAATCAGCTTATTTATGAATAGAATCTAAGCAGACAGGATAATGCTGGTACCAAATAAGTGCAAATGTGGTTTTATGGTTTATATTGTTGCAGTCTAGCAGACTCACTTTTTATAAGGCTGTTAATTACCGAGCTCATTACTTTAATCGTCAGCGCATATAAACTTATAGCATTGCCGGCTTTCTACATAACCTAACATTATATTGGTGTAGAACAGTCGTACCTTGTACTAGAGCCTCCCTGCTAATGGTTGTTCTACCCTTTCCATCTCACGTTATTCTACTCCGACATCGGCACAACAGCATTACCCATTTATCCTGATCAGATGCTCAAATTTCAGATTTCCCCCCCTGTTGCACGCCATCGAGTGATAACCACCCATTTTACTGATTGCTTTAGAAGCAACAGATTGTCATTAATAATTCAGGCCTCACTGCTGTCATTAGAAGTTGGAGCGACAAAGTTCTCTGAGCTCGGTACTTGAGCAAGTTTTATTATACGCAGCCCTTCTTCAAATATTTAGCAGCAAAACAACTGGAAAACAACAGCAATGTGGGGGTGTATATTGAGAACAGGGACTTGAATCTATACCACAAGTCACAACTTTTAGAATCCATTCACAAAGGAAAAAAACATTGTGGGGGTTATTTATTAAAGTTATGAAATCTCAAAATAATCAATTTTTTTCACTAGAAAACTAGAAAAAAACCTTGAATTTTTCGAGATTGATTATACCCCGATGCTGCAAAAAGGCCCGAATCCGAAAATCCTCCATCTCAGACCTGTCGAGGTCCTGTATAAGTCAATGGGAGAGGCACCGATCCTAATTCTAAGTTATCATGGTTTACGCCTAAAAAGCCAACATTTTTGGGGGTCTTGGCAAAAGAACTTCAAAAATTCAAGGAAAAAATACGAAAATTTTTTATGATGCGAGTGTTTGATTAATTTTATTGAGTTTCTTCAAGATCCGATTTAATCGAGTTTCCCTAAACAAATATGCTAAAACCGTGCATGGGAATTTGGTCAACCTTTAATAATATGACATAAATGCTGATTATAGTAAATAACCCCTTGTATATATAGTACACTGGTGCGGTACAGGTATGCAACCTGTTCATCAAAATACTTGGGACCTGGGGTTTTCTGGATAAGGGGTCTTTTTTTCCCGCTGGCGGGATAGCACTCGGATTGCTTCGGTTTTCCGAAGTCGCCCGAAGAAATTTGGGAAAACGAAGCGTTCTGAGTGCAATCCCGCCAATTCACATTCTTGCCAGCGGGAAGGCATTTTGGGGAGATTTTTAGCCCCGACGGAAAGGAGGAATCTTAGCGTGTGCCACCACCCTTAGACTGTATGCTTTATAAGTAGACTGGTTTTGCTCAAATAATTTTCTTGTCACAGTAGCTGAATTTAGTTCCTTTGTCCACTTTCTCTGAACAACCACAACTTTGTCTTTATATGAACATATAACATAATATATATACTGTATATAAATATATATTGCATTAATGCCCAATAAAAGCAAACTTGCATTCCATTGTCAGTTGACTCGGAGTGTTGGTCCATCCACCGCTCACCCCTCAGTCTTGTAGAAAAGCTATTCGGTCTCCATAGCAGTTCCACGGTTGGCTGGTTTTGAATGATATCATTGACATTTCTGCTGGCTTTCTTCCATATTGCTCATCCCTCTGTTTGGAAAGCATTGTGAACAGCTTGTTTTCATGTCCAGCAGCATTTCCTATGAGCATTGTTATAGCTGGAAAAATGAAAAAAGAAATGGTAAACATTCCAATTATCTTCATACAGAAGCAATGAACAAGCAGTGGGAGTTTTACACTAACTGGTGTTTGTGTCTTTTATATAAAGTTCATCAATGATTGCCACAACTCTCAGTGCTCTGGAACATTATATCATTGCTGGTCTCACAGCTCCACTGCTCCAGGGCATGAGAACTTGATATTGTTTGACATGCTTTCATACTGGTCTTCCAAACGAAGAAGACTTGGAATACTGAGATCATATAAGGCTAGTGATGGGCAAATTTTTGCTGGTCTGAATTCACGACAAATAAATTCACGAAACAGCCGCGAAAATTCGCCAGCGTCAAAAAAAATGGACTCCAGCGTCCGTTTTTTTGGATGCCGGCGCCGTTTCGCGAATTTTTAGTCATTTTGAGAATTTTTTGGCAAAGTGAAAAGGCCCAAATTCGCCCATCACTATATAACGCATGTTTTTATGCTTGGTCAAGCCAAGTGTGCAATGTTACTGTATTTAGAATGTTCGGGACCTGGGGTTTTCCAGATAATTGATCTTTCTGTAATTTGGATCTTCATACCTTAAGTCTACTAGAAAATCATTTAAATATTAAATAAACCCAATAGGCTGGTTTTGCTTCCAATAAGGATTAATTATATCTTAGTTGGGATCAAGTATAAGGTACAGGTATGGGATCTTTTATCTGGAAACCTGTTATCTAGAAAGGCCTTGTTCCATAGACTCCATTTTATCCAAATAATCCAAGTTTTTAAATGTGATTTCCTTTTTCTGTGTAATAATAAAACAGTACCTTGTACTTGATCCCAACTAAGATATAATTAAACCTTATTGGAAGCAAAACCAGCCTATTGGGTTCATTTCAAGAAAATCATTTTTAAAAATGTTGAATTATTTGGATAAAATATAATCTATAGAAAATGACCATCCCGTACTTTGGAGCCTTCTGGATCCAGGGTTTCTGGGAAATGGATCGCATTCCTGTATTTTGGGGACCAGTGATCTAAATAGCCTAAAGCTGGCCACACACAAACTGTAGTTTGGGGCATCTGACCGAGTCCCACCTGCACAATGTCAGCAGCAATCTGCTTCATTCCCATGATGACATTGCCAAGGCCATGTAGTGACATCATCACTTTATATTGTGAGGTGTGAAAATTATAAATAAAAGGACGCCAGATACCCAGGTTCAATGCCTGAATATAAGTCTTTCCTGGTAAAGTTCCTGGGTGCTCCTAAATTGCTATTTTGACTTGACCCTTCAGTTCCTGACCTGCCGTCTTGATCCTGAATTCGCTATTCATTGCCTGCCCTGATCTGTTGCCTGGACAAGACTAAAAACTTTCCAAACCCTTTAGATACTGTGAATTGGACTTTCTCTAGACATCTTCCTCCTTGGTACAAAAACCTTATCAGACAATCTCCTTTGTTGCTTCATTTCCTAACTGAACAAGTGTCTCGCAGGGCCGTCAGTTGTTCCACGTTGGCCTATGTTGGCTACGGCACAAAAACACCTGATGCATTTTGTGTATTTCCAGCTCTGAGCTATTTTGTCGAAGTGACAGAAAAACACCCAACATGAAAACAATGCATGAAACATGCATTTTATTCTAAATCACTAAACTGCTTTAAAATTCTATCCATGCGCCCAGGATTACATGACAAACAAGACTTGTTCCCCAGTTAAACAGCAGCTATTTCCCAAAGTATCAATTAGTCCTTAAGGTTATTTGTACTTATTATTGTATTAATATGTAATTCATTAATACAATGCACTCCACAGGCCACATGTGCGCAGCCATCAGATTTAATTCACTTCTCTTCTTTTTCTTTCATTTATATTCTGCTTTTATAAACGCTCCGAATTCAACCTTAAAAACACATCAGTTAATAGTGCTACTCCAGCAGAATTCTGCACTGAAATCCATTTCTCAAAAGAGCAAACAGATTTTTTTATATTCAATTTTGAAATCTGACATGGGGCTAGACATATTGTCAATTTCCCAGCTGCCCCTGGTCATGTGACTTGTGCCTGCACTTTAGGAGAGAAATGCTTTCTGGCAGGCTGCTGTTTTTCCTTCTCAATGTAACTGAATGTGTCTCAGTGGGACATGGGTTTTTACTATTGAGTGTTGTTCTTAGATCTACCAGGCAGCTGTTATCTTGTGTTAGGGAGCTGCTATCTGGTTACCTTCCCATTGTTCTTTTGTTTGGCTGCTGGGGGGGAAAAGGGAGGGGGGGTGATATCACTCCAACTTGCAGTACAGCAGTAAAGAGTGATTTAAGTTTATCAGAGCACAAGTCACATGACTTGGGGCAGATGGGAAATTGACAATATGTCTAGCCCCATGTCAGATTTCAAAATTGAATATAAAAAAATCTTTTTGCTCTTTTGAGAAATGGATTTCAGTGCAGAATTCTGCTGGAGTAGCACTATTAACTAATTCATTTTGCAAAAATTTTTTCCCATGACAGTATCCCTTTAAAGGAGAAAGAAAGGCATATCAATTGGGGGTGCCAAAAGGTAGGCACCCCCAAATGATTATATATTCTTACCTCACACCCCAAGCCAGTGTTCCTTTCAGGAGAAAACTGCACCCTTACCCTTTTTCACCAAAATCTATTTAGTCAGGTTCTGACTGGTGAAATAATACAATGACGCTACATCCTCAACATTATTACGTCAGTGACATCATATCCCGTATTCCAAAAAAGTAATAAGCAAAAGTCTAAATGCTGACGTTTTTTTCATATGTAAAGTGGGATTATGTTTACAAGTTGTAACTACTAAAAATATTGTTTTTACCCATTTTTTTTGAACATTTGAAGCTCATGTCACATATGTTTTAGGGTGGGCTCATGTCTAGTACTAATAGTACTAATAGAGGATCTCTGTTAGTAAAATTAGGATTCAGTTCAGTATTCGGCCGAATCGTTCATCAAAGATTCTGGATTCAAGGAATTCCAAATAGTGGATTCGGTACATCCCTAGTTTTAAAAAGTTTAATTTGTAAGTATATGCACCAACATTTAACATAAAGGCGTTCATACAACTTTAAATTTCCCGATGTATGCAAATTAACCTGAGCGCAAGATCACTAGCGAAGGCAGAAATTAACCCTAACGCATCTTCACTATCAAATGCTCGCACTGCTGGAGTAACGCTAACGAAAAGTCGCCAGCGTTCGTCGCCCACGACAACGAAACTCCGTATTTTAGTGAATCAGCGTAGTCTGAGCGAATTCTCGCCTGGCGAAGTGTAGCGATGGGTGCGAAGTGGACACTGGCGAATTTTCACCGGAAATCTGCGCATAGGGGTCTCTGGGGATTTACCAAAGTAGTATGATCAGAGGTATGAGATGCAACACCAGATTGATACACCCGGGTGTGTAAAGTGAACGTCTCACCAACTCCCAGTGGTAACGAATGAGAAATAACTCTTTTACGTATTGGAATATCGTTTTGTACCTTTTAGTGGAGCTGCATTTTTTATTTCATGACTGGGTCAAAATGGTATAAAAGGCAACTGTTATACCGTATTTATTATCATCATAACAAATGCACATGTGTATCAGACTCACTGAGTCCCAAGCACAAAAACCTTCAGCCCCGAGCTGGGAACAAAGGAGAGCAGAGTAAATGAATAGTAAGGAAAAAAAACAGAGCTTTTTTCATCCTGTAACAATCACTTCTCTTCTCTGTACATGTGGGCACGACGTGGAGAAAAGAACAGGGACAAAAGCAATGTCTCCACCAGAGAACAGAGTGGGCCCATGTGATCTGCACAATAGCTGCCCATATATCTGTAACAGAATCAAAGAGAGACTATTAAACACCAGCCTCACATTATAGTGAGAAAAGAATAAAGAGATAAAAAGGGAAACTGACCTTCAGATATGAAACCCATATCAGGCCAGTTTCATGTAGTGAAAAAAAATATGTATATTTTTAACTGAAATCAGAATAAATAAGGATCCTGATTCATATTTATTAACACATCAGTAGATATAAGTGCATTCCCTGTCTCTGTCTCCATTTATAAATTGAGGGGATCTGTAACCATATAAAGACACAAGGCTGCAGACTGAGTTATACAGGGAACTCTGAGTATCACTCATGTATTATAAGGGATAATGTACCCCCTACTGTAAATGATAAGGATATTAGAAGTCACTGAGGGGTTGTTCTGTGACCATATAAAGGCACAAGGCTGCAGGCTGAGTTATACAAGGAACTCTGAGTATCACTCATGTATTATAAGGGATAATGTACCCCCTACTGTAAATGATAAGGATATTAGAAGTCACTGAGGGGTTCTGTGACCATATAAAGGCACAAGGCTGCAGGCTGAGTTATACAGGGAACTCTGAGTATCACTCATGTATTATAAGGGATAATGTACCCCCTACTGTAAATGATAAGGATATTAGAAGTCACTGAGGGGTTGTTCTGTGACCATATAAAGGCACAAGGCTGCAGGCTGAGTTATACAGGGAACTCTGAATATCACTCGTGTATTATAAGGGATAATGTACCCCCTACTGTAAATGATAAGGATATTAGAAGTCACTGAGGGGTTGTTCTGTGACCATATAAAGGCACAAGGCTGCAGCCTGAGTTATACAGGGAACTCTGAGTATCACTCATGTATTATAAGGGATAATGTACCCCCTACTGTAAATGATAAGGATATTAGAAGTCACTGAGGGGTTCTGTGACCATATAAAGGCACAAGGCTTCAGGCTGAGTTATACAGGGAATACTTATAGCATGGAAAACTACGACCTATCTTTTTCTATTTTTTAGAAACCAACAGATGCATATTAATTTTATCATTTGTAATTATATTACATGGTCACCTGTAATATAATAACCTGTTGTGCTGCCCATATGTTGTAATTGTCCAATCAAAATAGCTTCTGTGAAGGAACGGTAGTATTTGGCTCATGCAGGTTTGCTCCATATATATTATTATTATTATTACTATCATGATAATTCTTTTAGTTATATTATATTTGTGCCAATATAATGCAAAAACAAGCCTTTTCTAAGCAATAGCCCAGGACATTTAACCCCTGTTCTGTTGTTTCTATACAGTACAGGCTCCAGTGACACCAGATGTAAAGTGTCCACTATATCACAATCATTTATGTTTGTTTGACAATTCTTTTTCTCTCTATACCCAAGGGACCAAAAATAGATTGTAATCTCTATGAAACATGGACACAATGTACTTGGGATTATACGTGTATCTAAACAGTGTATCTAGCATGCCTCAAAATAAATTAAAATGGATGATGGATTGTTTTACGACAGAGATAGATAGGGCTACTTTATAAAATTCACTGAAGAACAATGTACATTATAACTGCCAGTTCTGTAACCAGAAGTCGTTGGCCTCGCAATTCATTTTAATCATGTTGTGGACCGAAAGAATTGATGGGGTTGTTCACCTTTAAATTCTGAAACAATTTGCAATTGGTTTTATTTTTTTATTATTTGTGGTTTTTGAGTTATTTAGCTATTTATTCAGCAGCTCTCCAGTTTGCAATTTCATTCATCTGGTTGCTAGGGTCCAAATTCCCCTAGCAACCATGCACTAATTTGAATAAGAGACTGGGATATGAATAGGAGAGAGACTGAATAGAAAGATGAGTTATAAAAATAATAATAATTTGTAGTTTTTATAGTCTGCACCATTTTTATTAATAAATAAGCAAAATCGGCCATAGGTAGTGATGGGCGAATTTATTCGACAGGCACAAATTCGTGGCTAATAAATTTGCGAAACCGCATTGAAAATTCGCCGGCGTGAAAAAAAAATGGACGCCGGCGTCTGTTTTTTTGGACACCGGTGCAATTTCGCCAAAAATGGACGCTGCGTCCAAAAAAACCCGTTGTTTTTTTTGCAGAAATTCGCAAATTTCTCTGCGAAATGCCCCAAATTCGCCCATCACTAGCCATGGGAGTTTGGTGGTGGTTTTCTTTTAATAAAATTATAGATCAATTCAGATGTTAGTAAATAACCCCTTAAGTGTGATGAATCGGCCTTCTGAAAGAATTTTAGTTTAGATTTTTACCCCCCATTAAAGTTGACGTTTACTTTTGTAAAACAAATCAGTTTGCAAAGCTTTACTACAAATGTCTTTTTTCTATTGATATTCTTTAAATATTTTAAGATTGTTTTAGTGTTCTCGTCTCCTCTGCTTCCCAGATCAAATGGTGTCAAAAATGACTCTTGACATTTTGGTATTTGATAGAAAATGTTGAACTGATGTAAATGTTCATTCCTCTTGTTAACAATGCTTTTTCCATTCCTCCCATTCCTTTGTTGAATCCGTCTCACTTTTTGATTATAGAGGTATAGAATCCGGTATCCGGAAACCCGCTATCCGTAAAGCTATCCGTACGAGAAGGCAGGCTCCCACAGGCTCCATTTTCTCCAAATAATTAAAAATGTTCAATATTATTTCCTTTTTCTTTATAATGTATTCTTTATAATAATAAAACAGTAGCTTGTACTTGATCCTAACTAAGATATAATTAATCCTTATTGGAAGGAAACCAGTCTATTGGGTTTATTTACCGTATACATGATTTTTTTATTAGATTTAAGGGCAGATTTATCAAGGGTTGAATTTAAAATTTGAATTTTTAAATTTTGATTTTATTTAGGAGGCATATTTATCAAGGGTCGAATCTCGAATTGAAAAAATGTCAAAATTTGAATTCAAAAAGACCAACCCAAATTGACTCTGTTATTTTTTGGCTGAGTAGGTCCATATCGTAGGAATCGAATTAATAGCGCATTTAACATAATTCAATTCAAAGTTTTTCCCCATAAAAACTTTGATTATTCAAAGTCCACCAATTGACTCCAAATAGGTTCTAGGAGGTTCCCCCATAGGCTAAAAGAGTAATTGGGCAGGTGTTAGATGGCGAATGGTCGAAGTCGAATTTTTAAAGAGACGGTACATGATAAATTTTGATATTCTAATTTTTTAATTTTTTTCAAATTGGGATCGAATTTGGACTATTCCCTAGTCGAAGTATGCAAAAAATAGCTTGAAATTCGAAAATTCAAAATTCAAAAAAACAGGAATGCCTTAAAATTCTGTCATCAGTGATGAGTGATGAGCAAAATTTTTCGCCAAGTTTTGCCATGAACTCCAGTGGGTGAAAAAAAAATTGTCACGTGTCAAAAAAATGTGTCGCCCATTAACTTCAATGCATTTCAGTGAGTTTTCATTGTTTCATGAATTTTAAGCAAAAACCAAACGGGTTTGATTCGCCCATCACTAATTATTATTTCTTGAAAAGGTAATAAAATCTCTTTAATCAGTTTATTTTTGAAAGGAAACTTAGGCCAAGCAAGAAACCATAGTACTTGAAAACAATATGCATTTCCTCAACGTCAATTGAAATTAGAATGCATTTATTCACTGGAGATTAGAAATGAAAAATCTCAGCACTGATCCACTAAACGTTATTACCAATTACATCCAACATGTTTTTTATTTTTTCCTCCAGGGCCAATACATAAGTCAATACTTAGCAGTACAACACTATGGGGCATATTTATTAAGGGTCGAATTTCGAATTGAAAAAACAGTAAAATTCTAATTTAAAAAAAAAACCGAAAAGAAGTCAACGTTTTTTTTTGGTTGAATAGGTCCATATTCGGACGCATTCAAATCGTACAAATCGAAGGAATATCGCAATCGATCAAATTCCATTCAAAGTTTTCCCCGAAAAAACTTCAAAGTCCACCAATTGACTCCAAATAGGTTCTAGGAGGTCCCCCATAGGTTAAAACATCAATTTGGCAGGTTTAGTGGTGAGTGGTCAAAGTACATTTTTTAAAGAGACAGTACATGATAAATGTCATTATTCAAATTTTCAAATTTTTTTCAAATTCAAATCGAATTTGAATTATTCCCTAGTCGAAGAACACAAAAAATAGCTCGAAATTCAAATTTTTTTCATTCGAAAATTCACCTCGACCTTTGATTATTCTGCCCCTAGGATCAACAGTGTCCACTCAATATGAGCCATGTAAATGCAATGTCTATTGTCTGCTCTGTAAAGTATCCGCTATACCTGCACTTCATTGTTAGTGGACGAGAGTTATCTTTATTCACTGGTTTCAAGGAGGGAATGTAGAGGAGCGAAGGGAGGGCATTCGTTAGCAACAATCTATAAGTGTAATAACAAACCTATAAATGTAATTACCTCTCTGGAATACAACCAAAGCTTTTAGACATAGCCACAAATCCTGCAGACATGGAAGATAAGAAGTAAGAAGAGATAAGAGTTCTTCCTTATATCTTCTTCCTGAATAATTATCCTCTGTGCACTGGGTAAAGCTTGTATTGGGCTCATTATAACTAAAGAGGCCAGGTACCAGCATCCAATGGAAACTATTTTTTACTCTAAGCTTAAAGCAATTACAGTGTACTGGAAGGCTGATTCATGAACATGAGTGCTAAACGACAATTTCTAATACCAACCAATCAGTTCTTTGTGTAACAATACCTGTGCGGCGGGGTCGCGTGTTTGCGCTGGCGTCGGCTCTCTAGTGTGCGCGCGCCGCGCCTCCTTCCTATTTAAAGGCGCGAATTTCAAACACATAAATAGCTGCTCAGCATAGCAATGGTTGCCCGTGATAGAACTTTGTTTCTAATGGTTTCTGAGCCTAGTGCGTCTGTTCCTGTTATTCTGTTATCTTGATTATCCGTGTTTGACCCTGCCTGTTCCTGACTACTCTGCATTCTGTATCCTGACCCTTGCCTGCCTACAACAACTCTCCTGCTTAACCCCTTGATTGACTACCTGGTTTTGACCCTTGTCTGCCTGACGATTCTGATATCCGCCTGCCTCGACCCAGCCTGTCTGACCATCCTTCTGCCTAATCCTTTTGTACCGTGACCTTCGGCCCAAAAAGACTTTGCTAACAGCCGTGCCCCTTCGCCAGCCAGAACATCTCGCCTTGTACCCCTCGTTAAGTCCAGGTGGCACCCAAGTAAGCTGAGGGCTCCTCCCGAAGCCCAACGGTGGTCACACTACTGGTGAAGCCGAGCCGAGACCAGGGTGCTTGGCATTTGTTCTGGTATCGGGTGCCGGCCGTGACACTTTGCCTTTTTCCCCCACCGTGTAACAGTTTGTCCAACATCAATTGCTCGTCGGTTGCTTTTGCCAATTCCACTGGTGCACTTTAGTCCTTGTGTGTTTTTTATAAATCACATGGACAATGCTGAAATGATGCCAGTTGGACTGTTAAAGAGAATCTTGACACAATTAGTGATGAGCGAATCTGTCCCGTTTCACTTTGCAAAAAAATTCACGAAACTGCGAAAAAATTTGCAAAACGCATTGAAGTCAAAGGGTGGCAATTTTTTTACGCACAAATACATTAAAGTCAATGGGATTTTTTTTCTCATGGCGACTTTTTTGTCCAAATGCTTAAAAGTCAATGAGCATTTTGGAATGGTAATTTTTTCTTATTGCAACTTTTTTGTCCTAATGCATTAAAGTCAATGGGCGTTTTTTTCTTATGGTGACTTATATGTCTCAATGCATTAAAGTTAGAAGAAAAATTACCGGCACTCAGGACTTAATGCAAGCGGGCCGAGCCCTGCGTGTTGATTGAACGTAACATTTCGGGGGCATATTCCTTCATCGGGGGCATACCCCTTGAGTCTGATGAAGGGGTACACCCCCGAAACGTTACGTTCCATAAACACGCAGGGCTCGGTAATTTTTCTTCTGACCTTGTGTTGTTGGGGGTGCCGATCCCCTCCTTTGCTGAGCACCGGACTAAGCTTGATGTGAGAGGCCAGGGTGTGCTGTGGGTTATCTGAATTAATGCATTAAAGTCAATGGGCGTTTTTTTCTCCAAATCCTTTAAAGTCAATGGCTGTTTTTTCTTATGGCGACTTTTATGTCTTACACCCATATGTAATATAAGGCACTAAGTTTGCCCAGGAGAAGTAACCCATGACATCCAATAAAATGATTGCATTTAAACAGGTGACTAGTAAATTCTACCTGCTGATTGGTTGCTATGGGTTACTGCCCCTGGACAAACTTAGTACCATTTATTACATAACCCCAGTAATGCATTAAAGTCAATGGGTGTTTTTTTGTGTGCAAATGCTTTAAAGTCAATGGCCTTTTTTTCTTATGGCGATTTTTTGTCCAAATGCTTTAAAGTCAATGGGTGTTTTTTCTTATAGTGACTGTTTTGCCTCTGCAACATTTTTGTTTTGGTGACTTTTTTGTTGCGGCAAAATTTTTCCACTACAAATTTTTGCCACAGTTTCGTGAAAAAGTTGCAGATGGTGAAATGCAGAAATCGCAGTAATTCTAAAGATGGCCTAAAAAGTCTCTCATCACTGGACACAATGAAGAAAATAACAATGACAGTTAATTTATGATAGCAGAGAAATCTACAAGGTACTGTGCCCTTATGATATTCCTTTATTGCACTGTTTTGTTTTAGTCAATAATTAGTGTTGAGAAAAATTGTGTTGCCACGCATGGATTCATAGTGAAATTCAAAATTTTACCTATTGTGAAAATGGTATCATATCGTGAAAATCCATTGACTTTAATGCATTGGGAGTGAGGAAAAAAAGTCACCCATAGGCAAACAATGTTTTCCCCTGGCCCCCAGGGTCCTTCCTCACTTCAATACACTTATAAGGCCACAGCTAAGAGAAATCGAGTCTATTGGAACCCTGGAGCTATGGAGATGATGGAGATAATGGTAGCTTCAGGGTTTGCACAGCACCGTGCGCCACCAGCCACAGCAGCTCTTAATTCAGAACAGAAGGTAGGAAGGATTGATCGTGTTGATCACAACTATACGGTGCAGAAGTGTAAAAAGTGAATTTTTGTGCAAGTACAGTACCTTTAAAAATGTGAATTCTTCTATTTCACCTGAATTTTGTAGTTGGAAAAGAGGAAGAAGAAAAGGTAACGAACTATACAGCTACAGGCTACCCCCATGTGACTCTGGAACATGGCTTTACATGCCAGTAATTATGTAGATGTGAGATCTTGCCTTAGTGAGCATAACATCTAATAGTTATTTTCTGCTAGCCTGCACTCTAATTACAAAAGGGTTGTTCTATAATTGCTACAAGTGTGAATTGAATAAAAATAAGCAGAAGTACAAAATAACACAAACCAATCTGACTGTTTTAAATGCAATTTACTTTAATTTCTAGCCAGTGTTTTTATTTTCAGATTTCCTAGTACATTGTCTGCAGTGGGTTTCTTAGACTATAAACCTATCTTGGCCTAAATGTGCTTTGTCCAACTAGTGATGGTAAAACACCCTGTAGGTTCTTATCCAGAGGTTCTTCATAATGAAACAAAGGGTTTTTTTTTTACTCATTAACTCATAACCCATTACAGGGCCTTATTGACACCAGGCTCACCAGACACATCCACCTGGTTCAGAAGATGGAGGCCAAAGACAAAATACGTTAAATCGTGTGACAGGAAGTGGTCACTATCTCTAAGATCCAATAATAAAGTTTTGCAAACAGTTAGATTAACAGGATTCTGCGTAGCAGCGAGGGGAATAGCACTTGTAGATTATTTCTTTCCAAAGGGACTTCCCAGAAAGCATTGGGCTGTATTTCTGCATCTTCATCAAATTTTTTAATTCAAATATCAAAGCTACAAATGGTTTTGCTCCATAGAAATGCATCTAATGTATCTTAAAACTAATTCATGTCATCCACCATCACTACTTAAAGGGATCCTGTCATCGGAAAACATGCTTTTTTCAAAACGCATCAGTTAGTAGTGCTACTCCAGCAGAATTCTGCACTGAAATCCATTTCTCAAAAGAGCAAACAGATTTTTTTATATTCAATTTTGAAATCTGACATGGGGCTAGACATATTTTCAATTTCCCAGCTGCCCCAAGTCATGTGACTTGTGCCTGCACTTTAGGAGAGAAATGCTTTCTGGCAGGCTGCTGTTTCTCCTTCTCAATGTAACTGAATGTGTCTCAGTGGGACATGGGATTATACTATTGAGTGTTGTTCTTAGATCTACCAGGCAGCTGTTATCTTGTGTTAGGGAGCTGCTATCTGGTTACCTTCCCATTGTTCTTTTGTTTGGCTGCTGGGGGGAAAAAGGGAGAGGGTGACTGACTTGCAGTACAGCAGTAAAGAGTGATTGAAGTTTATCAGAGCACAAGTCACATGACTTGGGGCAGCTGGGAAATTGACAATATGTCTAGCCCCATGTCAGATTTCAAAATTGAATATAAAAAAATCTGTTTGCTCTTTTGAGAAATGTATTTCAGTGCAGAAATCTGCTGGAGCAGCACTATTAACTGATTCATTTTGAAAAATTTTCCCACGACAGTATCCCTTTAACATCCATCCTGAACAGCGCCCCCACCTCCCTCTGGAACAGAAAGGGGGTTATTTATTAAAATTCAAATGCCAAAATCTCGAAAAATTCAAGTTTTTTTTTTACTAGACAACGCAAATTTTTATAGGAAAAAAATAGAATTTTTAAAGATTTTTATACCCTAATGCTGAAAAAATCCCATATCCAAAAATCTGTCATCTCAGACCTGTTGAGGTCATGTATAAGTCAATGGGAGAGGCACCTATCTGAATTTAAAGTTTCCGTGGTCTGTGCTGGATTTAGCCCAAAAAATTACTTTTTGGAAGTTTTCGAGCAAAAACTCTAATAATTTGAGCAATTCAGGAAAAAAAAGCCAGATAAATTCAAGCAATTCATGAAAAAGCCTGAATACTTTGAGTGATTTGGGTTTTCACTCTTTATTTCTCTAAAACTCTAAAAATTCTAAATTTATCCCATTTAAAAACCACGAAAAACGGTCAAAGCAGTTGTGGTCCTATAGAAGTCAATGGGAGCTGCGCTGATCATAATGGACATTTTTTTTAGCAATTCGGATATTTTTTCGGTAGTAATTGTCTGAAATACTTTAATTTTGGGGATTTTAGAGATGTTCATATTATTTTCAGACAGTTCAACAATTTTTTCTGTTTGTACTTTTTTATATTTGGACCGTTTTATAACTTTCATGGCATTTGTGATTTTAGAGAAAATTTATTTAATCATGGTTCCAAAAAGCTCAAATTCCACTAAAATTCAACCTGTAATAAATGTCCCTCCTCATCGCAATTAAAATCTATTTTAAAGTCTGTTTCCCACCTCCGTGCCTTTTTTTTTTGCACAAAGATTGGTCCAGTAATGGTCGCTGAGCTGAAAATAGGAGTTGCCAGGGGTGAATAATATAAAATATAAAAAGCACCTTCCATGGCCAGAGCTGTTGTTTTAAATGGACAACTGTGTCACTTGCAGTAAATAGGAAAAAATGTATCATTGCTACTGTTCCCTTTTTAGCACTAAATCATCCCTGCAAATATTTCTTGGTTACATTTCAGCACAAAAATTAATGAACTCCTTAAAATAACCAAAAATATTTCCCTTGCCTTTCACTCCGAATATTCCCATTACCCAGAAAACCCAGCACACAACTAGGTCTTTTCTTTCGATAGGCTGTCCTGTTTCTTTTGTAATTAGTTTCAAGCTGAATTATTTATATTATACTATTTGCATCTTTGCAAAATAAAGCATTCTTCTTTCTTAATTTTTATGCTGTCGGAAAAGCGCGAGTGACTATAAAAATGGAGCCTTATTTTCAATAAAAATGAGGATTTCTTCTACTTAAATATTTCAATTGTTTCTGTATAAAAAGGGAATTCTTTTTCTCTATAAACATATACTTTGTTTCCATGCTAAGACCATATTTTTTCCATACTGCTTCCTTTGCTTTTCCAGTAATCTTGCAGGACACAATTTCCAATAGGATTTACATTTTATACACGGTTCCTTGGATAAAAACAAAATGGTAAGGAGGGATTATGGTGCTCACAAAGGCTAAAGGATTATGGACATTGTTTTAGAATGTTTCACTTGCATCTCCATCATATTCCGTCTCTGCTTTGATGACTTTTCAACTGTAGGATTAAACAGACATAATGGCAAAATGAACTTGCTCTGCGCTATAAATATTTAAATGTATACAGAATACCCATCTGAATTATTCTCAGTAGGATTACTTTGAATTGAAAATGCTGTGAATTTATTAAACACATTAATTTCATTTTCTGTAGCAAGCATATAGTCCAGTGACTGCCTCTAGCATTGAATATCGATTGAACTATAAGGATAGTCTGTCTTCCATTAACACCTTTGGTTGATATATACAGATGAAGCCACTTGGATTTGTGAGTTAAATGCGTCATGACTCAGGGTTAATTGAAGAAACTGGGTTATCTAAAGTCATCTTAACTCATTTAATGCATTTAACCTTTTCATTAGCATACCAAAGCACCATTGTTCACAATGGTGAATGCTTTAATTAGATGGGATGTTGTGACACAGTTTTCTGTGTTAAATGAGATAAATGGGATATCTGTGTTTAGTTATTCTGTGTCAAACAGACAAACCAAAGTGGCTGCATCTGTATTGATTAGAGCAGTCTTTAAAGGGCAAAAAAGAGAAACACAGTGGGTTCTATATATAGTGGTGACCATTATAGATAAGAAGACTAAGGAAAGCATGGGGCCTCCAACATTGAGCTATTTGATTTACAAAAATAAAAAATGTTTATTACATCAAAGAAAAAGGCGGTTACAAAAATTACAAAAATAATAATTGGTGAGCCCAATGCGGTTCGACCATAGTGGTCTTTCTCAGGGGCACAAATAATAAATAATTAAAAAGACTATTTATTATTTGTGCTCCTGAGGAAGACCACTATGGTCGAACCGCATTGGGCTCACCAATTATTATTTTTGTAATTTTTGTAACCTCCTTTTTCTTTGATGTAATAAACATTTTTTATTTTTGTAAATCGAGTGTGCAATCTGTTTCTTGGATTCTTGTATGTTAGCTTTGGAGACCCCACATGGGGAGCATCCTATGGATTAGCCCCTCGTAATTAACTTTAAGGGTGTGCGCCTTCTTACTCGACATTTTTAGACATGAGCTATTTGGAACATGAGCAGTTGGAGCCAGACCGGTAGTCGTACCAACTGTGAATGCTTTGAAAAGCTCCCTAAATTGCCAAAGAGATTGACGAGGATCTGATGAAGACCAAAGATGTGGAAGATGGTGCCCATGAGCTCCGGCTGCACTGCATGAATAAGTGAGCATGATATTCAGGGGAATAATCTACTAAACAGAGAGCGGGGACTATGGATTGAACTGTATGGGGCTTTTCTTATAAGAGGGGTTAATTCTCCTTTAAAGTCTCAAGAACCACCTCATGTGTGAGGTTAGCAGAAGGAAGCCTGTGTGCTGAGTAACCCAAGTTAAGCATGTTGCAAGGTGGATTATTAGCAGAAGCCATTTTGAGTGAGCTTGTGATTTAATAATGAAAACATAATAAATGAAAAAAACAATACTGAAATAAGGTGAAGAAGATGAGGCAAGACCAAAAATAACCTGTATAAGTAGATAGGCAAACTGAAGCAAATCCTTAGGCAGACGAGAGGTCTGGGGCAGACAGAGTTCAAATATAGTCTGGGACAGGCTGAGGTCAGAGGCAGGCAGAGTTCAATAGTAAAGATGTCCAGGAAACAGGCCAAGTCAAAATCCAGAGGTCAAACTGGCAACACAAGAACAGGTGCAAGGGTTCAAAAGTAAGGCTGGAACAGGCAAGGGGGCAAAATCAACAACAGAACTTAATGATCCAGCAAAAGGAAACTTAGCCTTAATGAGAATGAGGGTGGAGATAGAGAAAAAAGCAGAGGCAGCAGGTGTCTATATGGAGTCAGGAGCCATAACCTCTAAATGCCTCTATTGGCTCAGCAGGATAGTACACATTTGGAATACATTTGGATAGTACACATTTGTAATACTGTGTAAGCCAGGGTTTATCAGTCAGTTGTACTAAAAACTGTTTTTTTTTAGAGGTTTTAGAGGTTTTTGCATTTAAATCCAAATCTTTAAGAATTTTTTTCATTCATACTTTTTACATTTGTATCTTTTAATAAATTATATGACATTCATGGTTTTAGATTATTTTAAATGTGGTTTGAAAAAGCACTAACACCACTAAAATTTGACCTTTAATAAATAGGCATCTAACACTTAGGGGGTTATTTATCAAGGTCCAATTTTCGTGATTTGTTAAAGTCCAATGGTCTAAAAACTCAGAATACAAAACCCTGGCATCTCTCCTCTAAGTCAATGTTGAAGGTCCCAGTGACTGCGCTGACGTCCGTACTGATATCCAACGAGTTTGTGGTTTCTGCACAGAAAACTACGATTTTTTCAGTGGGGGGGGTTTGCGCAGAAAAGTTAGGGAATTTGCCCAACCCTATTTTTTCGGGCTTTGGGTAGAAATACTCAGATAAATTCGGACCTTGATAAATAACCCCCTTACTGTACCTCAAAGCTGATCCAGAAACTGGTTGCCATCTTGGAGTCAGGAAGCATATTTTTTCCATTCATCAACTAAAAAAGATATCTGGCTGTTGGGGTCAGTGACCTCATCAACCAAAAAAAAATGGACTTTTAGGGTTCAGATTTTCAGATTATTTTCATGATTTATCCTTGCCTATGCATCTTCCATTCTGCCTTCCAACTGCGGCCTGGTTTGCTAGGGTGATTAAGCCACATAACAATGGATATTCCGAACCTGAGAGCTGTACATTTTTAGGCTTTCATGTTTTTTTTTTAAAGGAAAAATTTCGGATTTCAGAAGCTAGTTTTGCTGAAATTCTGTGGTTTGGGTGTGGTTTGAATGTTGGATTCTTACAAACAAAGACCTCTTACTAACAAAAAGGAAAGCAACAAGGCAGTGGAATACAAGAAACTCTGCTATTTATTATGATAGAACAAATTAATAATTTAGTTATTTACTTAAAGGATTGTGTTTACAACATTCATTGATGGAAACCTCCCGACCAGCACATGACTCCCCACCGGGAGTAGAACAGGGTTGATGGATTATATTTACAAAGTGGTTT
Organism: Xenopus laevis; assembly: GCF_017654675.1. Taxonomy (NCBI): domain Eukaryota; kingdom Metazoa; phylum Chordata; class Amphibia; order Anura; family Pipidae; genus Xenopus; species Xenopus laevis. The sequence goes on from NC_054371.1 coordinate 221,665,976, forward strand.
GATTTGAGGGAAATCCAATACATGATTTTTCTCACTCACATAGCAAGATCTCTTTTTTGACATTAATTGGTTTGGTTCTTTAGGCACAAGATGTATACATGTTTGGACACGTTGTATTATCCGCAGAGATGGGGAATAAAATTAGATTCTGCATTAAAGAAGGCAGTATTTCTTACAGCCTAATTGCTAAAAATTAAACGTGTTTTTCTAGCGGTACTAATCTTTAATTGCAAATACAATAATTACCCTCAAAAGGTCAATGAACAAACTGCCAATCTCATGAAAGTATGTCTTTGATGTGGGCTCATATTTCCCAAGCTGCAACGGGGCATCTTCTTAAATACTTTCTTGGGAATGCACACGTTCTGGTGCCCTTTTTAATTGGTAAAAAACATAACAATATTTAAAAATATATCTTTAAAAAGAAGACTGGTGCATTTCCCAGTCTACTGTTAGTGAAGCACTGTGGATGTAGGGAACTGGGGGGCATGGTTCTTTAAGGGTTAGCTCTACTGCCTTGCATATTTTGCATTTTGGGGTCCTAAATTTGATTCTGATCTGGGCACTATCTGCAAAGATATATCTGTAGAAATCAACTGGGCTTGGCTGTGTTTTTCTTAAAGACATTTCACCAGTCATCCAAATGGCTTTTTCAATTCAGATAAGTCCAGTTGATTTGACTTATTTCTACAGATACCATGACCTAGATTAATGAGAATCTTCACAAACATATCTACATAACTAAAGGTAAATAGCTGCACTTGCATAGATACCACTATATTACTTATGAGTCAAGGGACCAGGGAATGCATATTGATCAATCCCCCCTTTTTGAATGTGACAGGGACCTTACATTGTATCTCCAATGGGTCAAGGACTGATATGATGGCCAAACCATCTCTGTAAAGTGCTGCATAAATGTATCCGTGCTAAAAAAATAAAAGATAATACCAAAATCATGTGGTTAGGTACTCGTTAAATATGAATATGAACAAGGTATAGCTGTAGAGAACATTGAGGGACAGCAGGTGCTCTTAATATTATTTGATGCACTTTTGGTTCTTCAAGATTGGAGGGGCATAGCCTATCTCAATTTGAGATGCAATTCAATTTCATCTCACAGTCTATATCATGTGAAAACTCTATTGAAGTCTATGGGAAAAAACTGGAAATGAATTAGTTTTTTTCTCCTGGAATTGAATGACATCCATGACTTTTTATGTGATACACCATCAGATGTCACTGAATTGAATATGGGCCAGATTCAATTCAGTGACATCTCATGGTGTATCACATAAAAACTCATGGATGTCATTCAATTCCAGGAGAAAAAAACTAATTCATTTCCAGTTTTTTCCCATAGACTTCAATAGAGTTTTCACATGATATAGACTGTGAGATGAAATTGAATTGCATCTCAAATTGAATCTTTTCCATGACTTTTCATGTGATGAACCTTTTTCTCACTGAATTGAATCTAGTCCAATGTTTGAGCCTAGCACCCAAATAAGTCTTCAGGTAACCAAGTGTCTGGTGTAGGTAATCTTTTATTTTCAAGTGGTCCTGTATTTCCATGAATATGTTCCATTGAAAAGTTCACATCAATATAACCACTGTTCTAAAATAGCGATGCTCAGTGTCTATTAGGCAGTGAATGTGCATTAAAGGATAAGTAAACCTTAAAAAGAAGTGAATATAAAATTGACAAGGGTGCTATTCTAAGCACTTTTGTAATGTACATTCATTATTTATAATTTTTTAATTCCAAGATATTAAAGGAGGGGTGCCCAAAAGGGGTGCCCAAAAATCTACCAGTAGGCCTTTAGCTGGTGATCAGTAGAACTCAAGACACTGTCAACAAACAGCTTGTCTAAGTAACCCTTTTGTTTAATGCTTTTCATTCAGATATTCTATGTTACAGTTACTTAGAAATAGTTCAAATTTTCTTAAAAGGTCAGCGCTAACTAAAAGCTCAGGGAAAAAAAAGTATGAAAAAAGAGAGAGATAAAAAACTCTTATAGTGTAGTATTTTGTAGGGAGTTGTAGTTCCACAACCAAAAAAATTTTCTATTTGGTGCAATTACCCTTTAAGAATCACCACAGGTGGCTAGTAGATGGGTACTTACAAACGTTCAAAGTTATCAAGTGCACATCACGTTTGTTGAATGATGTAAAGTTGCAAAATGTTTCTTCTATGCTGGAAGAGGTTAAAAGTGCGCAGAAATAGTGTAAAATCCCTTTTATTAAATATCTAAAAAACCAATCGGTTACACTCACATTTCAGTAGTAAAAACCAGGCATATAATCACTTTTCCATGTAAGTCCGTGCTGCTGCAAGTCTTTTTTAACAAGTGCTGTTGGGGTCCCGACCAGCGTTTCCTCCAAGATCAGCTTGCTGCTTGATTCCTTTCTGGACGCTTGGATGTGACGTCTGCTTACTCTGCCTTACGCGTTTCGTCGCTTACCGACTTCATCAGAGGCTTCCGTACCTGTAGTTCCTGCTTCGCCTCTTAAGCAGATATGGTTGTTATGGTTACGCGTCCACTCCTTACTCGTATCTGGACTTCCGTCTTTTCAGACGCGTCTCCATAGCAACCCTGCGCTAACCTCTAATGCGATTTACATTTCTTCCACATGTGTCCCTCAAACTTTCATCTGGCTGCTCTTATCTACAACATAGCTTCTAATCAAATATATATTTCATGAAATCGTTGCTAAGCCATTGTTCTCAATACTTCTTGAATCAAATTGTATGTTTTAAACTATATATTTTTCAGATACAGAATGTGTTTTTATTCTCTCTGAGATGTTTTAGTTAATTTAAATTTAGATCAAAGTTTTTAGTAGTTTTAATAGTTTTTAATAGTTTTTAATAAGTTTTATATGAATTTAGGGTTATTTATAAAAAACAATTTTTTTTAAATTTTTTGACCAGTTTTTTAACAGTTTGTACCAATTTTTTACTTTTTATTGTCAGAAACCTTTTTCTTTATTTTATTTATTGATCCAATGTCTATAACTTGTACTTTATATTTAATCGAAGTATTGAGCATTATGGCGAAGCTCACTATTCATCTTTATACAGTCTTTGGTATCCCAAAATTTCAAATGTTTAAAAAATCTGTACATTAATTTCTCTTACTTATAAAAAAGCTTTTAGATTAAAATCTATATTTAGGCCTTTTGGCTCTAGAGTCTGTAGTGTGTAGATCCACTTACTTTCAATTCTAAGTGTATGGTTTATCAGATCACCTCCTCTCCACTTCTTATTTGTTATTTCTATACCCCAATATTTTAACCCTTTGGGGTTTTTTCCGTGATGTGATTTAAAATGTTTGGAGACACTATGAGTATCGAGCCCTTTTTCTATATTTCTAATATGCTCTCTTATTCTATCGCTTAGCTTCCTGTTTGTTTTACCGATATATTGTAGGCCACAGGGACACTGTATGCAGTATATTACATTTTCTGTTTTGCAATTGATGCATTGATTTATCTTAAATTCTTTTTTGTAACCGTGGATGTAAAAGTTTTTTTCTTTTGTCCATATTTACATGCTTTACATGAGACACAGGGATAGAAACCCGCCCATTCTTCCTTATCTTCCTTTTTCTTTGTTTTTTTTAGTTTCCACGTAGTTTTTTGTTAGAATTTGTTTTAGATTATTTGTCTTTCTAAATACTACTGTTGGTTTTTCGGGCAGCATAGTTTTCAAATCCTCGTCACATTTTAAAACTTCCCAGTGTTTATTTACAATTTTCTTTATGTCTTTAGCCAATGAATTATATGTTGTGGAGAAAACTATTGTTTCCTTGGTTTCTGTTGTTTTTTCTTTCTCTTTTATTAAGTTTTGTCTATCAATTTTTTGTACTTTTTCATAAGATTTTCGAATCATATCTTTGTTATATCCCCTCTCTTCGAACCGGTTGCTAACAAAATTTAATTGTTTAGTTGATATTTCTTCTTCAGTGCAGTTCTTTTTAATTCTACACATTTGTCCAAAAGGTATATTTTGTATCCATTGTGGGTGATGGTTACTTGTGGGGAGTACATAGTTATTGGAATCTACTTTTTTAAAAAACGTTTTAAAATTAATCTGAGATTTTTTTATATAGATTTCTAAATCTAAAAAGTTTATTGATTCTTTACTCTGCAAAAGGATAATTCCAAATTTAAATCATTCTTATTAAGATTTTCTACATAATTAAATAGACTTGTTTCCGTTCCTTTCCATATTAATACAATATCGTCAATGTAGCGCCGCCATAGGAGTAGGTTCCCGCCTGCTTTTATATTGGGTAGTATGTGGCATTCCTCCCAATAACCCAAATGTAGGTTGGCATAGCTAGGCGCGAACCTAGTTCCCATCGCGGTGCCACACGTTTGGAGATAGAACTGATCTTCAAACCAAAAGAAGTTATGCTCCAAGATAAATTCTATGCCCTTTAGTATAAACTCTTTTTGTAAAGTTGGGACTTCTGTATCACTGGCCAAATAATGTGCCACAGCCTTTATTCCTTGATTGTGCCTGATTGATGTATATAAGGATTTTACATCCAAAGTTGCTAGGATCATATCTGATTCCCATTTAAAATCCTGTAATACCCTAATCAGCTGTGTGGAGTCCTTGAGATAGGTGGGAAGTGATTGTACATATTTCTGTAAGAGTATGTCTATATATTGGGATAGGTTGCTTGTCAGGGACCCAATTCCAGATATTATTGGTCTTCCCGGAGGGTTCTCTAAATCTTTATGTATTTTCGGAAGACAATATAATACAGGTATCACTGGATGTTTAATTTTAAGGTATGTCCATTCACTTTCCTTTAGGATCCCTTCATCCTTAGCTTTATCCAATATGCATCCCAATTTTTTATTAAATATTTCCATTGGGTTATTTTGTAGGGTTTTATATGTGTCTGTATCTTGTAAAAGTTTTTTGCACATCACAAGGTATTTTTCTTTGTCCATAATTACCAAACCCCCTCCTTTATCGGCCGCTTTGATTATTATAGTTTCATCTTTTCTTATAGTGTCAAGAGCTAATTTTTCTGTTTTCGTAAGATTTGCTTTCCCATTTTTATTTTTTACTTTGTTATCATACCTTTTTATTAGCATCTCCAAATCTTTTTTTATTAATTCCTCATATGTTTTAATGTAGTTCCCTTTCTCTAGTGTAGGAATATATATTGACTTATTTTTTAATGATGTGTGTGTGTAATTTGACTTATTTTCAATTCTAGGTGTTTCATAACTCCTTTCTATGTGGTTATTTTTGCTGAAGACTTTCTTTAGTGTTAGTTTCCTTATAAATTTCTCTGTGTCAATAAACATCCCAAATTTATCTAATTTATTAGTCGGTGCAAATGTCAAACCTTTTTCTAGTACTTTTTCTTCAACCTGTGTTAGTTTCTTAGTGCTTAAGTTAAATATTCCTTTACTTTTTACTAATTTCTTATTCTTATGTTTTGTGCCTCCTTTAGTGCCCCTTTTTGTGATTGTGAATATGTCATGGTGTGTCTCCTTTCCGTTCCCTCCCACGTGTTTGGGGTTCTCCAATGTTCCTCCCGTGGAGAGCTGGTCAATGTTGGCGTGTATCTGTATTGTGTATCTGTTCCTATTTTCCAATCCTTTTTTAGTTTCCCTTTGTTTGAATCCAGCGTTCTGTCCCTCCATGTTTTTTTCACCTCTTTGTGCATACAGATGCAGCCATTTTGGTTTGTCTGTTTGACACAGAATAACTAAACACAGATATCCCATTTATCTCATTTAACACAGAAAACTGCGTCACAACATCCCATCTAATTAAAGCATTCACCATTGTTCACAATGGTGCTTTGGTATGCTAATGGAAAGGTTAAATGCATTAAATGAGTTAAGATGACTTTAGATAACGCAGTTTCTTCAATTAACCATGAGTCATGACGCATTTATCTCACAAATCCAAGTGGCTTCATCTGTACCTTTGTGACCCCCTTCTAAAAAATAATCCTGATTTGTTTTAAATGTTTTCTTACTTCCCTTTCCTAATCTGTCACTTTCTTCGTCTTTTTGCAATGTGCTTTTTTTTGTGATTAAGGTTTTATATGTAAAATTGTCCTTTTTATATTTTTGACTCTCCCATTTCCTGGTGTGACCTTGTCTATAGTCTTCTAGATCTCTTTTAAATTTCCTTTGTTTAGTGTCTATAATTGAGTCTTCTAGTTTATTTAGTCTTTCCACCATTAATTTTTCACAATTGGCAAACTCATCTACTTCTTTAAACGGTTCTAATCTAATATGTATATTTTTAATTTCTTTGTTATATATCTCAAGTTCCTTATTTCTTTGTTTTATAATCAATTGCATCAGTTTTATAGTACATGTATCAAGAATTTGTTCCCATTCTGTGATGAACTCTTTATCTCCTTTACCGAATGTGGGTTCCTTTTTTATTCTTAAGCCCCTTGGTGTAATTTTATTCTCTATATATTTGCTTAGTGTGATTTTTTCCCACCATGCTTTTAATTCCTTAGACATATTTGATTCTAATTCTTCAAAACAATCAAACATTTCTATGTCTAAAAGATTACTTTCATTTAAAGACGAGGTAAATTCCCCTTTAAATATTGCATCTAGATTATGTCTCTTAGTTTCCCTAAATGCATACATACTTTTCAGAGACTAAATGTCAGGAGAAAAAACAGAGATAAAAACTAAAAATAAAAACTTTTTGTGAAAAAAGTTTAGTTTGACCAAAGTCTCTGAGTATTTTCCCTTTGATTATCCGACCCAACGATCCTCGTTTCTCCTCGAGTACAAAAAACACAGTCCAAATTTTCTTAAAAGGTCAGCGCTAACTAAAAGCTCAGGGAAAAAAAAGTATGAAAAAAGAGAGAGATAAAAAACTCTTATAGTGTAGTATTTTGTAGGGAGTTGTAGTTCCACAACCAAAAAAATTTTCTATTTGGTGCAATTACCCTTTACAAAACATAAGAATAAGAAATTAGTAAAAAGTAAAGGAATATTTAACTTAAGCACTAAGAAACTAACACAGGTTGAAGAAAAAGTACTAGAAAAAGGTTTGACATTTGCACCGACTAATAAATTAGATAAATTTGGGATGTTTATTGACACAGAGAAATTTATAAGGAAACTAACACTAAAGAAAGTCTTCAGCAAAAATAACCACATAGAAAGGAGTTATGAAACACCTAGAATTGAAAATAAGTCAAATTACACACACACATCATTAAAAAATAAGTCAATATATATTCCTACACTAGAGAAAGGGAACTACATTAAAACATATGAGGAATTAATAAAAAAAGATTTGGAGATGCTAATAAAAAGGTATGATAACAAAGTAAAAAATAAAAATGGGAAAGCAAATCTTACGAAAACAGAAAAATTAGCTCTTGACACTATAAGAAAAGATGAAACTATAATAATCAAAGCGGCCGATAAAGGAGGGGGTTTGGTAATTATGGACAAAGAAAAATACCTTGTGATGTGCAAAAAACTTTTACAAGATACAGACGCATATAAAACCCTACAAAATAACCCAATGGAAATATTTAATAAAAAATTGGGATGCATATTGGATAAAGCTAAGGATGAAGGGATCCTAAAGGAAAGTGAATGGACATACCTTAAAATTAAACATCCAGTGATACCTGTATTATATTGTCTTCCGAAAATACATAAAGATTTAGAGAACCCTCCGGGAAGACCAATAATATCTGGAATTGGGTCCCTGACAAGCAACCTATCCCAATATATAGACATACTCTTACAGAAATATGTACAATCACTTCCCACCTATCTCAAGGACTCCACACAGCTGATTAGGGTATTACAGGATTTTAAATGGGAATCAGATATGATCCTAGCAACTTTGGATGTAAAATCCTTATATACATCAATCAGGCACAATCAAGGAATAAAGGCTGTGGCACATTATTTGGCCAGTGATACAGAAGTCCCAACTTTACAAAAAGAGTTTATACTAAAGGGCATAGAATTTATCTTGGAGCATAACTTCTTTTGGTTTGAAGATCAGTTCTATCTCCAAACGTGTGGCACCGCGATGGGAACTAGGTTCGCGCCTAGCTATGCCAACCTACATTTGGGTTATTGGGAGGAATGCCACATACTACCCAATATAAAAGCAGGCGGGAACCTACTCCTATGGCGGCGCTACATTGACGATATTGTATTAATATGGAAAGGAACGGAAACAAGTCTATTTAATTATGTAGAAAATCTTAATAAGAATGATTTAAATTTGGAATTATCCCTTTTGCAGAGTAAAGAATCAATAAACTTTTTAGATTTAGAAATCTATATAAAAAAATCTCAGATTAATTTTAAAACGTTTTTTAAAAAAGTAGATTCCAATAACTATGTACTCCCCACAAGTAACCATCACCCACAATGGATACAAAATATACCTTTTGGACAAATGTGTAGAATTAAAAAGAACTGCACTGAAGAAGAAATATCAACTAAACAATTAAATTTTGTTAGCAACCGGTTCGAAGAGAGGGATATAACAAAGATATGATTCGAAAATCTTATGAAAAAGTACAAAAAATTGATAGACAAAACTTAATAAAAGAGAAAGAAAAAACAACAGAAACCAAGGAAACAATAGTTTTCTCCACAACATATAATTCATTGGCTAAAGACATAAAGAAAATTGTAAATAAACACTGGGAAGTTTTAAAATGTGACGAGGATTTGAAAACTATGCTGCCCGAAAAACCAACAGTAGTATTTAGAAAGACAAATAATCTAAAACAAATTCTAACAAAAAACTACGTGGAAACTAAAAAAACAAAGAAAAAGGAAGATAAGGAAGAATGGGCGGGTTTCTATCCCTGTGTCTCATGTAAAGCATGTAAATATGGACAAAAGAAAAAAACTTTTACATCCACGGTTACAAAAAAAGAATTTAAGATAAATCAATGCATCAATTGCAAAACAGAAAATGTAATATACTGCATACAGTGTCCCTGTGGCCTACAATATATCGGTAAAACAAACAGGAAGCTAAGCGATAGAATAAGAGAGCATATTAGAAATATAGAAAAAGGGCTCGATACTCATAGTGTCTCCAAACATTTTAAATCACATCACGGAAAAAACCCCAAAGGGTTAAAATATTGGGGTATAGAAATAACAAATAAGAAGTGGAGAGGAGGTGATCTGATAAACCATACACTTAGAATTGAAAGTAAGTGGATCTACACACTACAGACTCTAGAGCCAAAAGGCCTAAATATAGATTTTAATCTAAAAGCTTTTTTATAAGTAAGAGAAATTAATGTACAGATTTTTTAAACATTTGAAATTTTGGGATACCAAAGACTGTATAAAGATGAATAGTGAGCTTCGCCATAATGCTCAATACTTCGATTAAATATAAAGTACAAGTTATAGACATTGGATCAATAAATAAAATAAAGAAAAAAGGTTTCTGACAATAAAAAGTAAAAAATTGGTACAAACTGTTAAAAAACTGGTCAAAAAATTTAAAAAAAATTGTTTTTTATAAATAACCCTAAATTCATATAAAACTTATTAAAAACTATTAAAAACTATTAAAAACTACTAAAAACTTTGATCTAAATTTAAATTAACTAAAACATCTCAGAGAGAATAAAAACACATTCTGTATCTGAAAAATATATAGTTTAAAACATACAATTTGATTCAAGAAGTATTGAGAACAATGGCTTAGCAACGATTTCATGAAATATATATTTGATTAGAAGCTATGTTGTAGATAAGAGCAGCCAGATGAAAGTTTGAGGGACACATGTGGAAGAAATGTAAATCGCATTAGAGGTTAGCGCAGGGTTGCTATGGAGACGCGTCTGAAAAGACGGAAGTCCAGATACGAGTAAGGAGTGGACGCGTAACCATAACAACCATATCTGCTTAAGAGGCGAAGCAGGAACTACAGGTACGGAAGCCTCTGATGAAGTCGGTAAGCGACGAAACGCGTAAGGCAGAGTAAGCAGACGTCACATCCAAGCGTCCAGAAAGGAATCAAGCAGCAAGCTGATCTTGGAGGAAACGCTGGTCGGGACCCCAACAGCACTTGTTAAAAAAGACTTGCAGCAGCACGGACTTACATGGAAAAGTGATTATATGCCTGGTTTTTACTACTGAAATGTGAGTGTAACCGATTGGTTTTTTAGATATTTAATAAAAGGGATTTTACACTATTTCTGCGCACTTTTAACCTCTTCCAGCATAGAAGAAACATTTTGCAACTTTACATCATTCAACAAACGTGATGTGCACTTGATAACTTTGAACGTTTGTAAGTACCCATCTACTAGCCACCTGTGGTGATTCTTAAAGGGTAATTGCACCAAATAGAAAATTTTTTTGGTTGTGGAACTACAACTCCCTACAAAATACTACACTATAAGAGTTTTTTATCTCTCTCTTTTTTCATACTTTTTTTTCCCTGAGCTTTTAGTTAGCGCTGACCTTTTAAGAAAATTTGGACTGTGTTTTTTGTACTCGAGGAGAAACGAGGATCGTTGGGTCGGATAATCAAAGGGAAAATACTCAGAGACTTTGGTCAAACTAAACTTTTTTCACAAAAAGTTTTTATTTTTAGTTTTTAACTTAGAAATAGTTGTTTGTTAAATATGGCAATATAAATTCTTTCAAATCAGTATAATATTTAAGCAATATTTTCCATGGAACAGAATACTAACAATGCTTTTATGGATGTAGATTAGGGATCCCCAAGCTTTAGAACCCATGAGCAACACAGGAGTTGGTGAGCAACACAAGCATGAAAAATATTCCTGGGGTGCCAAATAAGGGCCGTGATTGGCTATTTAGTAGCCCCTATGTGGATTGTCAACCTACATTGAGGCTCTGTTTGTTAGTACACCTGGTTTTTATGCAACTAAAACTTTCCACCAAGCCTGGAATTTAAAAATAAGCACCTGCTTTGAGGCCAATGGGAGCAACATCCAAGGGGTTGGAGAGCAACATGTTGCTCACAAGCTACTGGTTGGGGATCACTGAATGGGACTTCATCACCAAAAGTAGACATCACATTAGTAAAGTATGGGCACTCCTGTATTAAAGGAGACATGTACTGTTAACATGAATGTATTTTGTTACAAAACCGCCATCTGCTGGTGATTTATGACCAGTCTGACCACCAAGTAGTCAAGGAAGTTGTCAGGAGAAATAAAGAGGCTGCTCTGATGTTCTTCTGCTTAGGAAAAAAAATAGAAACCTTTCTCAAATCTTTCCTAAGCAGAAGAACATCAGAGCAGCCTCTTTCTTTCTCCTGACAACTTCCTTGACTACTTGGTGGTCAGACTGGTGGGAAAATGACCAGTAGGTGGCCCTGCTGTAACAACATTCATTCATGTTAACAGTACATGTAACCTTTACTATCTTGGAATTAAAAAAAATAATAATAATGAGTGTACTTTGCAAAAGTGCTTAGAATAGCACACTCATCAATTTTACAATCACTTTAAGGTTTACTTATGCTTTAATTCAAAGTGTCTATTAGACTCCATTGTGTTAAAGCTCGGTTGGAACAGGTGCATGCATTTTGATTTGGTACATTCCTGTTTTTGATGTTTGTAACTTGGATTACGAGCCTGTCATAATTATTTTAACGATGCAACTTCAATCAATATTTTTAGGAGAATTTATCTCCTAATTCAACTCCAAATCTCCCCATAGATTTCAGTAGAAATTCTTTTGGTAAAGCATTAAATTGAATCTGGTTCATTGTGTGGGGAACACTTTGGTGATAAGTCAAAGTGCAGATTTAGGTATAGAATGTAAAGTTAATATTGTAGCAGACTGGCTTAAAGAAATGAAAGATGGAGCAGGACATATTTGTCCCTAGAGATTATAGAAGACATCAGTCATTTAGAAATAGAAACTAAAGAAAGATTAGGAAAGACAGTTCATTTTGTATCAAAACTTTATTTAATAAACAAAAATGCACCATCGGGATAACATTTCTATAAAAAAATTAATATGGGACTGTTCTACAGTGCTTTACAAAAGAAACCCATTTTCTCCTTGAAATAGTATACAAGATCATGTGTAGAAACAGTCTTTAATTTTAAACTATAAGCAAGTTTCCTTTTGAGATCAAACTGACACTTAAATATTGCAGTCACTAATCTAATTGAATGAACATTGCTGAAATTTGATTGTTTCTTGTACATAGAAACAGTTGCAGTTGCTGGTTAAAGCTGAGGTAAACCAACTTGACTCCAAACAAAAATAAAAGACATTTCCATGAGTACATTTAACAGGACTGTCCTTTTGTAGCAGTACCCCAAACAATAACATGAAACATAGAAACATTTGCTTTTAATGACATGATGGTCTGAAAAAAACTGCTTTCTCCAGAATGCAGACCAGGGAGGTTCTAACCTGCAGAACATTTGCAGTTGTGGTTTCTAGAGTTCTCAGTTCATCGATTTTAGACTAGATTTACTAAGCCATGGGAAAATGTTTTAGGAACTAGGAGTTTAAAGCACACCTTTGCATCCATTGTTGACTATAGACACTTGAATATTTGTAGCTAGATGTGAGTTAGGCTGCTGCTTGACAGTGACCCCGTAGACAAGTGCAGGCAGTAAGACTTCAGTAGCCATACCCACGTCTACTTTGGGGTTACCAAACCAGTCAGCCAGTGGGGAGACTGGAATAATATTGCCAACTCACATTGAGCCAAATAGGAAAAGGACTAGGAAAACAGGCATCTCTTTACAGACCCAGTTCTATAAATATTGCCCCGTCATATCAATGAATCTATAAGTACTTTAGAATGAAAATACTCTCTCAAGTTCCAATTAAATCATCAGTATGGCCACCTTTAGCCAGCCTTCAAACCAATGGGTAACCTGGGTTACTATTAAGATAGTATAAAGTACTGTTGAGTAAACAAAGATTTCCAACCGCCATTCTGTTCTTGATTTTGGGGTTAGAGGCAACCACTATAAATTGTTGGCCATGTGACTCTCTAAAGGGCTTATTTGCAAAGCAATTGTAGTTTTTTTGCTTGGTTTAATAAATCTGGTCTGTAGATTTTAATGCGTATTGGAGGAACTAAGGGCTTAGATTACAATGACTAAGTCGTCAATTTCTAAAGATGTTCATCTTGAGTGGCTTTTAACTGGACAGTAAAATGGAGCAAAACTCTTCCATCATTTGCTTTACCCTTTGCAAAATGCTCCTTTATCAGTCTATGTGAGTAACAGTTCTGTGCAATGTATACTGGCCTTCAGAGTGGGTTGATCCTCCCTTCTAAGGGAGATACATATGCTCGGCTCAGAATCAGTACATGAGCACACCTAGACAGGTAAAAGTACAGTGAACAAAGGAACATTTCTTGTGAGTTTGGAAGGTTTGTTATTTTCTAAAAAGAGCTGTTACACATACAAACAAAGTAGATCCATGCAACAGAGAGAGCAAAGGATGTCACAATATAGTGAACTGCTCCTTATGCAATGAAGACTGCTCCATCTGTACCTTGACAGTTTGCTTAGTCACTAGATGAGACCTATTCCTTCAGGAATACCTACAGGAGCAATATGTTCTGCTGCTCAATCTGCCAGGTACATCTGACACGTACGTACATACCAAGCAGCGAAGGCACAAAAGCTGACTATTTCTCTTTTGCTATGTATTGCTTTATGAGAAAATATAGGCACATCAAAATAGAAGAAGCCAGACACATGCTAAGGCTAATTAGCTTTATAGTCTTGAAGAGCGCTGAATGAAATAATCTCATTGTCGAGAACACAAGCAATGGTAATTCCAGTGACTGCCTACAGCCAGAAAGAAACAAACAAAATTGTGCAAGAAGAGATGGGTATTTAAGCAATGTTGCAATTACAGGCACCAACGCTCAATGTAGGTTTGCAGACAACATGTTAGATATTGGGATTGATTTACTACCTCCCGGGAAAACTGTGCTGAATCATAAACAATTCAAAAGTGGCCATTTTGCTCTAAAAAAAATTACATCCTTTGCAAGGTTTAAAATTCAGACTAAGTTGTAGTTATCTTAGAGCACTGAGTGAGGGGCCAAATCCTCCAAACAATTTGTGTGCATCAGTAGAACATCAATCTTCCATAGAATGTGGCTAGAGGTCCTCATTCTCTTCCATTATATGATTTTATTGAGTTTGTCTGGATCTGCTGGGCAATATAAAATATCACTCTAGACCAGGGGTCCCCAACCTTTTTTACCCATGAGCCACATTCAAATATAAAAACATGTAGAGCAACAGAAGTGTCCAAAATGTCCCTGGGAGGTACCAAATACAGTCTGTGATTGGCTATTCTGTAGCCTCTATGTGGACTGGCAGCCTACAGGAGACTCTGTCTGTTTTTTATACAGCCACAACTTGCCTCCAAGCCTGGAATTCAAAAATAAGCACCTGCTTTGGGAGCAACATCCAAAGGGTTGGTGAGCAACATGTTGCTCATGAGCTACTGGTTGGGGATCACTGCTCTAGATGATACGCATCTAATTGCAGGATCTCTAAATACGAATAAGGCCAACCAATTTGGTCTCTAACAGAGTTAGTTAGCCTAGGCAGGATGTGAATACATAATTATTAGACTACTATAACATACAAACAAATGGTATACTGCAGCTTTAATATCCAGCATCAAATTTCAGATAGATGTTTTACCATAATTTATCTAGAAGGAAACATTCTAAATAATAAATTAAATAATACTTATAAAAAAAGCACACCCTCCCACCCCCAAGTTACAGGCAGTTCACAAATTTGTGAACCACCAGTTTTACTTTACAGTTATAAAAATGGTTTTTATTTTTTATTTTTTTTCCTACCACCTTGCTCCCTTGCAGCATACAGTGTTATATTTATGGGCCATAGAGAATACTAATGATAAGTGGATAATGATACTGTAGGTACATGGTCATGTGAACATGAGACAGGAGTAGAGAGAGAGGTAGAAGGGAATCTGCTGTGAGTAAAAGTGGTGGAAACATTCATTTTTCCATAGTAGACACGGCATTATAGAAACAACAGTTCATATGAAAAAAAAATGCTGCACTTGTACCCACTTGGGGGCAGATTTATCAAGGGTCAAATTTCGTAGTAATGGGAGTTTTTTTGAACTCTCATAACTTTGGAATTTGAAGAAAAAAAGACCAACTGAAATTCATTAAAGAATTCGTAGTTTTTTTACTGCGGGTGAATAGGTTGTTTTCAAATAATTTCAATCGAAGTAAGATCGTATTCGATCCAATTCGATTCGAGGTATTTCAAAAAAAATCCACCAATTGACTCCAGATGGGTTCTAGGAGGTCCCCCATAAGCATCAATGGTGAATGGGCAAAGTTGAAGTTTTAAAGAGACAGTACATGATAAATTTCGATATTTTTTTCAAATTAAATTGAATTTTGGCCTATTTGATAGATGAAGTACACAAAAATAGCTCAAAACTCGTATTTTTTACTTCAAATTTTAACCTCGACCATTGATAAATCTGCCCTATAGTGACAAACAGTCTTGGCTTTAGTATGTTAAGCTGGTTGTGTTGTAATTGTCTTTGTGCTGCACTGAAAAAAGTTCAAGTTCAAGACCTGTATGTCGCAAAAGGATGGGAACTAGTCACCATAGGGCAGTGGTGGTCAGACTTTTCTGGGTTAAGCCCGACTGAAAGTCCAACTTTTGTTTAGGACTCCATAATCTAATCCTTTCACAGTTCAAGGTGATGGCATAAATCTTTGGTGGGATATCTCCAAGTTCAGAATATTGTGAGCCACCTAATTAATGCCTCAGGATCAATTGTCTAAAACTGAATACATGCAGAACCAAAGACCAAATGGCAGGATTACTGGTCAGTCTGGCTGCATGCACTGATAGCCACGTGCTGATCCTGTTATTTCATGTTGACCATGAACTATTTGATTGGGTGGATGCACACAACAATATGATCTTCCAAATACATGCTCAAGAATTTAGTCATTTGGGACTAAAAACACGGCAATATATTGCCAAATCTGCCCGACATTATGGGGCAGATTTATCAAGTGTCGAATTTCGAGGTGATGGGAGTTTTTTTTAATTTAATCATCATTCAAATCCCTTGATAAATCTGCCCCTATCTGTCACATATCGGTGTCGCAACAACCCTTTGGATTATGATATCTTTCTGTAAGGTACCACATGTGTTCCAGTTAGAAATGACTAACAACTGCGGTTGATCTTTAACAGGTGGATGACGTTTTGACAAAGCAGCTAACAAAAGAAGATTTGGCTGGTGAATGAATAAATTAGGATTTCTGGAAAAAAGTTCAATGAGATACATTTTGCACAGAAAGAAAGAGTAAAAGCTCCAGCAGTAAATACTTGTAGATAAGAGTTTTAGGGGTAAATTTATCAAAGAGTGAAGTTCCGCCACTAGAGTGAAATTCCGCAGCTCTCAATTCATTTCTATGGGATTTTGAAAGGCGTATTTATCAATGGGTGAAAGTTCACCCTTTGATGAATACGCCTTTAAAAATCCCATAGAAATGAATGGGGAGTGGCGGCATTTCACTCTAGTGGCGGAACGTCACTATTAACTTCACTCTTTGATAGTGATGGGCGAATTTATTCGCCAAGCGCGAATTTGCGCGATTCGCCGCCAGCGAATAAATTCGCCCGAAAAAATTCGCCGGCGTCAAAAAAAAATTTCCGCATCGTCGGAAAAAAATGGTCGCTGGCGTCAAAAACGGGCGCCGGCGTCAAAAACGGGTGCCGGCGTCAAAAAAGAGACGCCGGCGCCATTTCGCGAAATTCGCGAATTTTCCGGCAAAGCGAAACGGTGCAAATTCGGCCATCACTACTCTTTGATAAATATACCCCTTATTAAGGTAATGGCTGGTCTCATACAGTATATACAGTAACGGAAAGATCTGTCACATGTATGGGTCACGTTATAGTCTTGCCAGAAAATGCTTCATATCAGTTTCTTTTTATAGAACAACATAGACGTTATATGACTGGTTTATTAAAATTCATGTTTGTGGCGATTCAAGAAAATCGCAATAAAGAAAAACCCTGAAAACCATAAATATTTTCCCATTTGCGTTTTCCAAACATGAATTTTCAAGAATAACGAATGAAAAAAATCTGGCGCCTTCCTATAGAAGTCATTCTCTTTCAAAGGTGAATGAAATAATGGAAATGTTTAAGTTGAAGTTGTTGATCAACATGATTACATTTCTGAGATTAGACTTTTTTCTCCGATTATGGAGAAAAAACTTTTTTTCTGTGATCTAGTTTTGGAAACAAAGTTAGTAAAGCAACCTCTACATGAATTGTGATCCTGTTAAAAATAACGGTGCATAGTGGTGCCAGCAAAATGGATGTCGCTTCCAATCTCCATGTGCAAGTCATGGAATATAAGAATGAATACCACTGTTCATGACATCAGTGATGCCACAATCAATACAACCGACAGAAAATTGTAATTCTTATGTAAATCCGTTCTTTCTCTGCAAATCACTCAATCAGTGATTTCAAAATCGTTTGCTCATCTCAAGTCTTTCTTGTTAAGAAAAGGACTTTTAAAACAGAGGTAAACCCCCTTCATCTCAAAGAATATTTTTTAAAAAAAATTACCTACAATTGAAAAACATAAATATTTTTTCCAGATTGAAATAAATTTTTTTAAAAAAAAACTTAAAATGAAAGGTATTTAACAGTGCCTAGAAATTTATCTAAAATCTAAATGAAATTCTAAATTCATCTAATGTTTGAATTTGTGCTGCTGGAAACTGTTCCCAAGGTTTGATGCTATATTTAGCCATAGATAAAGTTCAGAGTGTTGTAGACAACTGTATGAAATTAGCCAATCAATTGCTTTGCTTTAATTGGAAAGCATAGACTGGTGATTTATGATGAAGAAATTGAAACATTTGTGATGTCAAGGCTTCATATTCCATCTGGTGTGGAACATAATGAGATGTAAGCTTCTAAGAGGTTTCATTTCTCTTTTTTTTTTCATCCACAAAATCCATATTCCAATTCCCCGGAGGAGCTAAATCTTAAGTAATCTTTCTTCCGCTTCATTCAAAACGTTTCTTGTGAAAAATCAACGGCATTAGAGGGTTTTTGGTGGGTCAATGTAGATGTATCCATGAGTGAGATATAAAACACTGGTATGCTGCAGTTTTCCTGGGTATTTTTTTTTTTTTTAAAAAAAATCCTTTTGCTGACAGAAATTGCATGCGACACACAATTTCACAGTGTGTGACAATTGCTTCTGACAGCAAAATGGTTGATGATTTCTTCAGCCACGGTTAAAAAGCTGATCCCGTGATGGCATTTAGCTGTTTCATCAACCCCTCCAAGCTGGCCATTTGTTCACTCAAATCATCCTGTTCATAGACCTAACAAAAAAAAACACAATAATAAACTATTAGTCTTGGTGTGTCTTTGCCCAAATCATGCTATATATATATATATATATATATATATATATATATATATATATATATATATATATATATATATATATATATATACAGTATCTATACAGGTATGGGACCTGTTATTCAGAATGCTCGGGACCTGGGGTTTTCCAGATAATGGATCTTTCTGTAATTTGGATCTTTATACCTTAAGTCTACTAGAAAATCATTTATACATTAAATAAAGCCAATAGGCTGGTTTTGCTTCCAATAAGGATTAATTATATCTTAGTTGGGATCAAGTACAAGGTAATGTTTTATTACACAGAAAAAGGAAATCATTTAAATAATTTGGATTATTTGGATAAAATGGAGTCTATGGGAGATGACCATCCCATAATTTGGAGTTTACTGGATAATGGGTTTCAGGATAACTGATCCCTGACTTGTATAAGCAATTACATTAGTGGTTAAAGGTGAACTTTCTCGAAAATGAAAATGTAATATTGGTTTCAGCATAGTGAAATATGAAACTTTATAAATACAATCAATTAAAAATTCTGTACTGTTTCTGAAATAATCAAGTTTATCTTCACTATTCCTCTCTCAGCATCTGTTTCTCCTCATTCTGTCTTTATTCAGGAGTTGGGTGTCAGATGAATGATCAATATATATTATAGGGGGGGCCCCGTTTTGCCTACAAAATGTATTAGAGCTCAGTCTATTAAAATCACCAGGAATCATGTCTCTCTACATGCAGAATTTGAGCAAAAGGCAGTAATTTTGTTAGATTTTGTTTGTACTGAAATCAGTTAAGTGAGCTCTAATTCATCTGCTAGGAAAGGAGCCCATTATAAGATATATTGGATCTAACTGTCATTGACTATCTGACACCCCAACTTCTGCATGAAGACAGAGAAATAGATGCTAGGAGAGGAAATAGTGAAGATAAACTTGATTATTTCAGAAACAAAGCAGAATTTTTAATTGATTGTATTTAGAAAGTTTATTAGTTCAGTATGAGGAAGCTCATATTTTAATTTTCACCTTTTTTGTGTCTATATGCATGTCTACTCCTTAAACTTTAGCAGTACATTTAGCAAAAAATCTAATGTATAATTAGAATCTAAGGATTCAAGAAACTCTGAAGACCTTTAAAAGTTACACACAAAGCACACATTTTTATAAATAAGTCAGTACAGTGCTTGGGTTCCCTTTTAAAATGTAACGGAAATAACACTTTTGCTTCATACCCTACCGTACTTCATGGCCTATAACTGAGAGGACAACACATGCATCAAGGTTAAGGTGATATTCTGCTAACTCAGCAAATACCCATGATGAAATGAGAAATGTCTTACACTGGAAGGGTCATCTGTGTGTTTGTGGCTTTCTTCTGAAACCTCTGGCGCTGTTGGCACTGATACAGGGAGTAGCGGAGACCTTGCTTTACCTGCCAGCCCCAATGATGCTGTCTTTACTTGTGCCTTGGAAAGGCCAGACCCTAGAAAAGAATACAGATAAAATGAGTAAACGTTCAAACAATACTTAATCTTGCAAAATAATATACTGTAAATACTTGACTTCAACAACGATGTTTAGCTAATACTGAAAATATGGCAACCTTTATTGGCTTATAAAGTCCAATTTGTGAAGTTTTAAAGGTTTTTTTTTACTTTGAAAACTTCGGCCGAGCCCCTGAATCCTTCACAAAAGATTCGGGCGAATACGGAATAATAATTTACATATGCAAATTAGGGATGGGAAAACATTTTTACTTCCTTGTTTTGTGACAAAAAGTCACGCAATTTCCCTCCCTGCCCCTTATTTCCATATGCAAATTAGGGGGCAGATTTATCAAGGGTCGAATTTCAAAGTAATCTGAGTTTTTTTTAACTCCTATAACTTTGAATAAAAAAAGACCAACCAAGTTTTTTTCTACAGGTGAATCCTGCTGAAAAAGGCTAAATCCTGGCCAAATCCCAAACTGAATCCTGGATTCAGTGCATCCCTACTTATTTATGAAAAATCTGAATATAAAAAAATATAATTAATATAGTCGTGGAAAAAAATTCAAATACCTCTAATTTGTCAGTTAACAAGCTCAGAAAAACTGAAAAAAACTTTAAAATCTTTAATTAAAAAATGGCTTGAATTTTGCCTAGGACAACGCCCACTGACTTCATGTCTATATGAACTCGCAGCTAAAGCTAAAGGTGCCTAGATCAGGGCTGACCAATTGGAGGTTGAATGGCCCAGTGTTCAAACCAAAGAATCTTTATGGCCTCCATAATTATAAATATTATATTTTATATTATAAAAAAGAAAACATTTTATTATAAAAACAAAAACATTTTTCCAAAACAGAATATAGAATACATTTAACATGTCCCGTCCCCATGGGTACAATAGATTATAAATGTATTTCCTATTAATTGTAGCTCATTATGGGCAGTTATCTAATATTTATTTTCCTTACATTTTGAATAGTTTTTATATGTTTATCAACAATATGGAAGCACCCCACCATATGCATAAATACAAATATACAAGAAGTAATGATCTGTTTACAAATAACCCATACTCACATACTGTACTGTCGAGCAGCTCCTATCCATATATAAATATCAATATACAAAGAAGGAATGGACTGTTCGGACATTAAGCTATATAATATATGTAATACCCAGTTACTGTACTGTCTAGGCCACTTCTTCCCATATGTTTAAACAAGAGACGTAGAACAGATTTAGGGGCAGATTCACTAAAGGACAAAGTGGCTAACACTAGCGACAATTTGCCAGCATTGCCACCCACAGGCACAGGCGCCAATTCGCTAGCGAAAGAGACTGTCACTAGCGTTCGTAAACACTCAGTCGCCAGGTGACTTTTCGCTCTGGCAAAAGGTCGTTACTCCGCAAATTCAGTAAAGTGCGGATTTTACTGAATGTAAAATCAAATTTCTGTCACTTACATCATATCCTGTGAGCCGAAAATGCATTAAAGTTCCAAAAACGCTGGCGACATTTACTGTTTTGAAGCGGAATTGCCTGCAAAAGTCCTAACTTTAACTTTTTTTTGTGTAACCGGTTTTCTTCAGACATTTCATAAGATATGGAACATTCATTTTACAGTGGGCTCATGTGTAGGGCATTATATTAACTCTCTTGTCTTTATTAAGGTTCCCTGGACATTTGTAATAAAAAGTGGTAACTTAAACCATTTACACCAACATTTATAATAAAGACTTCCATACAACTTTAAGGGGCAGATTTATCAAGAGTCGAATTTCGAAGTGTAAAATACTTTGAAATTCGACCATCGAATTAAAATACTTCGAATTTGAATATCTAAGTCGAAGTATTTTTCACCGAATTTAGCCATCGAACGATCAAAGTAAAATCGTATGATCGAACAATTTTACTTCGATGTGTAAATGGTTGTAGAAGGTCCCCATAGGCTAATATAGCACTTCGGCAGGTTTAATTTGGCGAACTATTGAAGTCGAAGTTTTTTTAAAGAAACAGTACTTTGATTATCGAATATTCAAACTATTTTACTTCAAATAAGTAAATTCGAAGTCGTAGTATCCTATTCGATGGTCGAAGTATCCAAAAAATTACTTTGAATTTCGAATTTTTTTACTTTCGTTGAATTCACTTCGACCCTTGATAAATCTGCCCCTAAATATTCCGGCAAGATCTCTAGCAAATTTTCGCTATGCACAAACGAACGCTAGTGCGTCTTCGCTATGAAATGCTTGCACAGCCAAAGTAAAGCTAGCGAAAAGTCACCAGCGTTCGATGCCCAGGACAAAACTTTGCATAGTAGTGAATTAGCATATTCTAAGCGCATTTGCGCCTGTCAAAGTGGTATAAAGGCTGAAGCTGACGCTGGTGAAAAGTCTCCCATTAGTGAATCTACCCCTTTGTCTACACCACCAGCTTTTAATTTGCTGATATATTAAGGTTATGATAAAATTCATTCCCAGCATCCTCTAGCAATTTTGAGTTGTATCTTAAGAACTCCCTGAAGAGCTGAGCATTTTATATCACTGATTCAAGAGAGCCTTTGCCAGGAACATTTGCTTCAGAAACGAGCAGATCTTTCACATAGATCCTCTCCTTGTAAAGTCTAATCCTGCAGATATCTTGGCTATTAGGTTTGCTTGCCTGGCAAAGTGAAATGTCATCATGTGAAAGAGCCTGGAAGTAGAGAGAATTCATTTAACTTGTGTTGCAGTGTTTGTGCCAAAAACACTTGCTTGTCATCCCAACTAATTACAAGAAGCATGATAGCGAGCAACGGGAGGTGGAATAGTGAATAAATACATAATGAGATTGTGTTGCCATTTGATCCAAAAGGGGTTGGCTGCCAATATATAACATCTAATTCTTGAGAAAAATACAAATCTCCTCTCAAAACAAACACAGCTTTGTCAATACACGCTTTTCCTTGATTAAAGTCAAAGGTACTTATTACCCTGCTTTTTTAATCCCTTCCAACATTTACTCAAGTTTTAATCATTTCTTAGAAAGACCATTTCCAAGCCTTTATTTAGTTATATCAGTGCTGTAAATTGAAAACGCGTTCTAGGTTCTCTTTTGATACATCAGTACCAAAAGGGTGGACAACAAAAAGAAGAGTTGTCAAATGACTTCTGTTATTGAGGAACATCAAATAAAAGGGTTTTGCAGCTTATTTGTCTGTGTATTGGACCCTAAAAGGGGCCTCCTACACTGATAATCATCCAGATGCCGATGAGTCAGGCTTAACAATTCCATCAAGGCAAAGAACGCATAGGCTCATTGGTGAGGTTCACGTGCCTGGTACAGTCTGCTTGTAGGGTCGGACTGAGGGGGGCACAAGGGTTGCTGCCTCAGGGCCCCCCCCCACCACGTAGGGTGCGGATTTGGGCTGACCGGGCCCACAAGAGCTGGGGGCCCACCAGGTTTTTTCCTGTCCGGCTACCCCAGTCCGACCCAATCTGCTTGTACTTCATTATGATGCAATGATGTGGCCCTCGTTTGGTCAAATGATTGGATCAGCCCAATATCGCCTACCTCAAGGTAGGCATATCGGTAAAAGATCTTGCCAAATGAGTGAATTTTTATATGCATGGCCAGAATATTTCCCCTTACTGACCCTTCTGAACCTCAGTCTACAGTCTAAAACAATAAGATCAAGGAAACTTTGTAGTCATTTCAATGAGACAGCTAAGGAATATATTGTAACATTTCTGTAATTGTTTGGTTAAGGCTGGTATAACTGGTACCTAGAGAATGAGTAACCAGAGCCATGACAGAAGCCAAATAAGTGGTACATACGGGATTAATAACTTTACATGTATGCTAACCAATCAGGGGCCTTGGTAAGTAGTTTAGTGCCCAACATATGTAAAGCCAATTCAACCAGACCTCCAAAAGACAAGGACAATGATGGATGTAATGAAATGCTGTAATACCGCACTATTGGGGTGCACCATTTATCCTTGCTAAGAAGTGAGAGGTATTTTCAGCCTGATGGCATCAATTGTATTTAATCATTTTATATTGTCTTTTAATTATCTTTTCTGTGCTTATGTTCTCCAAGTCCTATCAACTGCTACAAGTAAAATACAACCATTATCAATTTCTGTCTTTATGGTGAATAAAACTGTTTGAGGAGATCACTTCATATAGATGAGTTTGTTTCCCATGCAGTGTGCTGTGGAATGTTGTGATACTGTGAATCCAAAGATGGCCCTGCATGCCTCAATGGAAATGGAAATCCTAATTAAATTTTAAAGTTTTGGGAAGAGAAGACATGTTCTGGCAGATTGCCTATGGTGTTACAGTACCTCAGTTAAATCTGGATGCTTGAAAAACTTTAAGGGGGTTAACTCTGGTCAGGCTTTATGGGGCAAAACTCAAATTATTCGTTTTTTTTTTTTTGAAAACTCAATTTTTTCTAGATTTATTAAAGCCGGATGCAGCAAAAAGCCCAAATCCGAAATCCGCCATCTCAGACCTGCCGAGGTTGTGTATAAGTGAATGGCAGAGGTCCCTATCCTATTTTGACGTTCCTGCGGTCTGTGCTGGAATTAGCCTGAAAATCTGACCTTTTCTTTGTTTTCGGAAAAAAATCAGAAACAATTCTGGCTTTTTGGGAACTCAGAAGAACTCAGAAAAAATACGATTTGGGTATTCGCTCGATTTTATTGGGTTTTTAACTGAACTGATTAAATTTAGCTTTTTTCTAAAATAATAAATAAGTTCAAATCCTGGATTTTAGTTTGGTCTGACTTTTTTTTCTAAATAATCGAATGTATCTAAAAAAAATAAATGTATTTAAATCTTACACTGAGAAGTAACTGAGCTTTAAAAACTGAGAGATTTAGTTATTCAACTTGTGTTGAATAACTAAAACTTTACCCACCAAATACACACCTCTGGGTAATCCCGTTCTAAATTATTCCTTTTCATATATTAATATTTTATGCATCACAGTTTTCCCAAATGAACTACATGGGTATGTGTGTCTGGCCCACTAAAACATTCAATTTGGTCTATCAGCTAAAACCCAGCACGTTTCTATAAAAGTCAAAGGGAGGTGCATTTTCAACACTCAAGGTATTTTATTTTTGGGAGTTCTTTTTGAACATTCAAATTTAAAAAATCAATAGAACTAAACACATTTTTTTCTTTTTCTTGGATTCTTTCTGTGAATGAACACTATAGATTTTTTTGCAATTTGAAAATTAATAAGCCTCATATCAATGAAATATAATTCTGTATAGTGATTAAGTTCACTGTACCTGAAACTGTAAAGGAAAAATATTGCAAACTTCTTGATAAAATCTTTTGCTCCCTCTTCTTATCAACTCTGCGTATAATTTTTTTTAAAGCTTTTTTCAACATCTGTTTTTGCCGTTAGCTGACTTTACAAATTGCCTGATCGGTGACTTCTGCGCAACTCCGGTAACTGACATAATAAGTTTATCCCTAGTTGTTTCATTAACAAAATGTTCTCAGCAGTTTCCAGCTTGCGTCTGCACAATAAGCACTTTATTTAACAATAGGAAGTATTTTTGGAAGGTTTACATTTCTGTTTTACGCAAGTCTTTGTTTTATGAAATGCCTCGCTGCCTTGTTTTATTAATCATGCTCGTGTTAGCAATTGAATGCAGCTGTATAATTAGGAATAATGAGGTTTTTTTTATGGGGACCAAGTTGGTTTTTGGTGCTTTCCATAGAGACTCAGCCAGGGCTAAATAGAATCATCGACCATGTTTATTTAAAGTCATTATCATTTTCTATCTGCTCAAACCAGTATTTTTGTATTCAGAGCATCGTTTATTCTTTTAGCTTGGAGAGAGAGGCATTATAATATGGACAAATATTGATTTATTTTAATTGTATGCTCCTTTTTTGAGGCACGAGATATAATATTAATTGAATAACAGACTCAGTGCTAAACATGGAAACAATTCATAAAATTGGAATAAATAGAACCACCAGCTGGTAAGGTACAATACGTTTTGGTTTTCATTATCAGGATGAATATAATATTTGAGATTTATGTTCAACTTTCTTAATTCAAAGAAAATATTTACATTAGATATAGGACTGCTAAACATGAGCAGCCTTAAGTCACTTAAGAAATACCACCTGAAGTGCCTAAGTATCCTCTCCCCATAATAAATATTTTCTATATATATATATATATATCAACATTTTTCATTGGGTTGTTGTACCTCTGATCAGGTATAATGTCAGTGACAAACTGGCCACAAATGGATTTAAAATTTCCCTTAAATCAAGATTATAGATTTTCTATGAAATATGATGTAATATATATGGAATAATTACATTCTATGGAGAAAATGTAGAGCTCTTTAGGGAATGGAGCTTGAGGACACACCCGGCTAATAATATGGTGCCTTTCAGCAGTCTCCATCTAAGTGATGGCACAGATGGAAAAGTTGGCTTATACTGAATATAGATTTTTTCAGGTCCTTTCATTTGGAATACCATCCTTTTACTTGTTCAAATCCCCACTTGAATGAAAATTGAAATTCCCAATTGTTTGAAAAGTTGTGCTGGGTTCTAATTTTCAATTCTATATGTCTGTTTACTTTAAACAAGTAGAGCATGTGAAAAGTGTGGTTAGAAATAAATAGTGTAGCCACTAATTTCACAAAAGAATTGGAATTTATGTTAATGCTATCTATTTTTACTGAATTTCGAAATGCATGTTACGAACTGGCTGCAGAGATAACTCGAATAGCCTGCAATATAAGTAACCCAAAAAATAATGAGAGCTTGGCCAGGATTTAATCCCCCTAGTGCATGGTGGCCAATCTTGAATCTGATTACCTTTTCTGCTGCAGTTTAAGTAGAGGCAAACTTGGTAAGTTTTAATTGTAATTTGAAATCTTAAGGCAATGGAAAAGATTGTCTTCATTGGGATTAACGTATTACAAGAAGCCTTGAGGGCTGTGTATTCAAGTTAAGTATGGCAACAATCAATGCATAGAGTTCTGTTCAAATGAAGGAAGCTCTTACACTTCGGAATTATTGCAAATTCTACTTGGGACAGTGTTTGAAAGAAGAGAATTTGGAAGCTAGCCTCTCATTATTAGTAATGAAGGAATGGACTCTAGTTATATTCTAGGAAACCATCAATGACAATTTCACATGGCACAGTCCCATTTGCCAGCTGTTTCTCCCACCATTCAGCAACTTCAAATCAGAAAATCATTTCTCTGAGTGTTTCAACATTAGTATTTAAAGAAGGAGGAATGGTAAAATAACTGAGGGGGTGCCAAGTTGTTAGGTACCTCCCAGAGATTCTAAATGCTTACTTCCTAATACAACCGGTGCTCCTGCATTTACTTTATTGTCCTTTACTTGAGAGTGTCAAGCTATCCTGGGCCATTACATGCCCAGTTACATAGTTATATAGTTACATAGTAAAATAAGGTTAAAAAAAGACCAGCCCATGAAGTTCAAACCCTCCAAATGAAACCCAGAATCCATACATACACACACTGAACCTTCCCCTCCAGTACAGAGCATCTTTACTGATTTCTGTACTGCATATGCTTCCACATTCAGTAGAAATAGGGCATGCCTGACACACGGAAGGCAATGGTAGCACAGAGCTTGCAAGTAGGAGTGAGTAGAATCACTGGCTTGAAATTGTATTATCTGTTTTTGGCACATGGCTAGTGATGCTCATGAACTCTTCTTTGAACTAACACGTTTTGTTAGTGTTTTATTGCTATTAACGCTTACCAGTAACAAACCCAAGGAACTGTCACTAATATATTCGGTGATATCGATGGCCTCTAGTAAAACCAGTTCCTTAGAAGAAGAAGCCATCAAAATCAAGCTTCTGCCAGAACCTTAAATGTTTCGTGTTGACTTCAACTTTGTCCCTGTTGTACAAAATCCTATCCTTGTTGTCAATAATATACTTTCCCTGCACTCTCAGGAGTAGTGTCCACTTGTATTTAGACTTAGACTTAAACCATCAGGTTCAAAACCATTGTATTGTATACATTTGTATTGAGTATGGCATAAGTCTCCACCCTGGTAGACTTTAGTTCACAAGAGTCAGGTTTTCATTAATGCATTAATGGCACATTAAACTCTGATGATAATTAACCATTCTGAATATCTCTGCTGTAAATGTATTTGGGGACTAATTCATAATTTTCTATTAAATTAGAGTTGGAGAATGTTTAATATAAATATGTTCCAAGAACTACACTGATTGGTTTAGACATATCCTATTATTTACAACTGAGAAAATAAACAGACTGTTTGAAACAATGTTTCAGAGCCTGAACATATCCAATTTACTTCTTCCAGTTAAATGCTTCAATGCCCCCGGAGCTTTCCAAAACAATGCTCAGTGAAAAGACAAATACAGTAGTTTTCCCGGATGAACTTTTCCCATAGTGAGAGCTTATGATGCTCTTCTTTCTTTTCACTGTCTGAAAAATCTTAAAGCAATGGTAAACGATGGCTATTCATGCATTGTTGTTCATATATATTCATATCTATTCATATTTCAAAAGACCCTGTATTCTTATAAATGGTGCTTAGTGATGTATTTTAATAAAAATCAATTGTTTAGAAAAATTACAGCAACCTGTCAAAAGGATAATTCCACGGCTTTTTATTTGTGTGTTTTTTATATTAATACCCATGATTCATTGCAGTAATGTCGACGTGAGTAAAATAGGTATTGCACTGAGCAGATTTATTGGTAGTAACATAACAATAAACAAACACAGGCAAAACCAAAAGAAGCAGCACACGACTAGACAAGCGCTGACCCTTCAAGGATATAATTAAAATTCTGTAAACAAAATGCGGAATTATTGTGAATCAATCAAACCTATTTAATTGGAAGGAGACAGTGTCCAGCCAAGGATTAACCTCATTATGAATAAGGAAACAGACTCTGGAAAGATAATGTATGTGAAATTTCTATGACTGCCAGTTCCTTCTGCAGACAGTGTAATGGAATATGTATCCAGGGTATGCATTAAAAAGGATTGTGTTGCTATTCGTAAACATTATCAACTTGGTATGGAGAAATAAATATTTTGCAACAAACAGATCATGTTTGGAAAATACAGCTTTTCTATCACCACATTAAAAGACCACTCTCTGTACTGGTTGCATTAGAGGCATTCTAGTGAGACTGAGAGATACATAGTTATTTATCAAAGTCCAAATTTATCTCAATGTTTTCTGAAGAAAACTCCAACCAAATCGGGCTTATTTATTAATACACTTTCCCGAAAATTTTGTTTGCGGGAAAAAATCCGGAAAAAAACTTGAAAAATCTGATTTTCACGATTTTCTGGATTTTTCACCCCAAAACTCAGAATTTTGCCCAAAAACTACTAAAACTTCAGGGTAAAAAAAAAATCATTGCGACTTCTCCCATTGACTTATATGCAACCTCGACAGGTCTGAGATGGCAAACTTTTCCCATCCTCTGGGTTTAATAAATTCCAAAAAATTTGTGATTTTTTTAAAAGTCCAATTTTATTTTAAAAAATCAAATTTATTTTGTGATTTTTGCATTCAGAGTTTAGTAAATAACCCCAATAGTATATATTAATTTTTCTCATTGCTGATTTTTTAAAAACATTGATTTCAAAACCACGATCACGTAAAAACAGTACAAAAAAACCTCAAATGCATTAAAATCATTTCAATGAGTCTGCCAAAATTGGAATTAATCTGAAACAAATCAAATTGAAAATGAATGTGGAATTTGGTAATGCAACTCCCACTGACTTATACACGAATCGACAAGCATTTAGATGCCAGATTTTTATACTCAACTTTTTTTGCTTTTAATAAATCACGAAAATTTGAGATTCAGAGTCTTGCATTTGAATTTGCTGTTTTTGTCTCAAAAACATTAGATACACATTTAAAAGTCAAATTCAAATGGTGGTAAATTATCCATTTAGAGGCAGATTTATTTGACTAAAAATGTGAGTGTTTTTGTTTTCTTATAAATTTGAAAACTGGAAGAAACTTGAAAACTTGAAATTGATCACTTAGAATTGTGCAAAAACTTGATCTACTCTTCATTTTCAAAGAGTCTGCAAAATCAAACTCACATTTCAAAACAGCTTGAATTTTGAAAAACAGCCCCTCACATTGACTTCTACAGAGGCTTGTCAGCATTTAGATGAAAATTAAATTTTTCATTTTATCTATTTTAAATGTTTGAGTTTGTAAAACTCAAATTTGAATATAATTATGTTTTTCTCCTACAAATAATTTGAATTGTGTTTAAGAACACAATAAATCTTACCCAAACAGAACAGTGGAACAGAACAAAAAATTGCAGTGCATTTACTTTAATTGTTTTAACTGGATGTTGAAGATCTATTCAAAGGCTTTGGCTTTCTGGGCAAGTCTATTTTTCTACATTACTTTTTTAGCCTTTATAATTTAACGTTGCTTAATAGACTACAACTTCCAATATCTTTTGCCAACTCTGATTATATGTTTGGATGTGGAAATATTAAATACAGAAAAAAAAACACTTTATGGGGGTTATTTATCAAGGTCCGAATTTATCTCAATATTTCTAATATCAAACTTCGAGCAACTCCGAATTCCCAAATGGACCTCATTTATAGGTCCAATAGTGATGGGCGAATTTATTCAGCAGGCATGAATTTGCAGCAATCTAATAAATTCGCGAATTTGCAGTAAAAATTTCGACACCGGCGTCAAAGTTTTTTCAACGCCAGCGACAGTTCAGATGCCATCGCCCATTTAGCCTAGCAAAATTACAGTTTCAAGAATTTCGCAGGACAAACGGATGCCCAGCAAAATTGTAATTAAGCAAATTTCGCGGGACAAATTCGCCATCACTAATGAAGAAAAAAGCACGAAAAATTAGGTTTGGGTAAACTCTGGAGCTTTCCCCAAAAACTCAGAGTCTTTTGCGCCGAAACCCCAAAATCATTGGATATCGGTACGGACATCAGCACAGACACTGGGACCTTCCCCATTGACTTTTACAGGACCTCGAAAGCTTTTAGATGCTGGGGTTTCAGGTTCAGAGTTTTTAGACCATCGGACATCAAATAAATCTCGAAAAATTCGTAGTTTTTTTTTGCTCCAAAAACTATGAATTATTTGAGGTTCGTATATACAGACCTTGATATATAACCCCTTAAGTCTAAAATTCAGGAAAATGTAAAATCAAGGAAATATATTATGCATAAGACACAGGTGGGACCACAAAAAATATTCAAAATGAGGGTAACTTTAAAATCAGATCAGTGAGATCACACTGTATTCCCATACCTACATAAACTTATCTTTAATCTGCGGTGCTTTAAATGCAGATGATTATTTTACTAGCTAAAAGAAATTTCCACTTGTAAGGCAAAAGTATGAAATTTATGTCAGGTCTATAATGCAGTAAGCTTAACACTTCATCAAACATTTTCAATTTAACTGGAAAGGGGACTAAACCAAATCACTTATATGACCATGTTTATGATTATTTCAGAGACCTGACAACACAAGAGAAGAAAAGGCATGCCTGAAAAAACAAGACAAATCTCAATCTTATTTTTAGATTAGGGATTAGGAAAGGTTTTAACATACAAGAACATGGGGAATTGGCTATAAAATATATATTAAACAAAAGGGAACAAAATGTTTTATAAGGTGTTGAAATAAATAAATCAAACAAATCCGAGTTATTTAGATGTAGCTGACATTCTTCCAAAAGATCAGAATTAATTTGAAACTATACATTGCAGTTGGTACTTCATAAAAGTTTAATTAAAAATAAGAATACATTACCTGTTTGAGACAACAGAGGTGTATAAGGAACTTTAGGTTCCATTGCAGTCATTGGTGGCGGCAACAAGGGATTTGCAAAACTTCGGAGAGGGTGCGTTGGCCGAACACAGGCAGTGGGGATTGTTCTGCTTGGAGCATCTTCACTAGTGGAATGTTCTGGTTGAGGGTGTGACAGAACTGATGACTGTTGGGAAGCTGGGACCTCAGTCACTGCTAAAAGAAGATTTAAGCAGACCTCAGTTATTCTACAAATCTACCCAAATTCCAGACTAGTTTGCACTGTGCAGCATGGTTATATTGGAGATTGTCTAGGAAGAAATAGGACATGAAGACCTTGACTGAGAAGAACTCTGCCATTCAGAATTCATATTACAAAGAGTTTATTGTATGTAGGTGGGGACTGAATGCCACAATCTGTAGTGTTTGCTATAGTTGGGCAACAGATGAATCAATTTAGTGCTGAAAAATATAAACCCTTCATTTTCGGATTTAGTCAAATTCACAGCTCGAAAAATATACTTGAAAAGATAAATAATAAATAAAGAATAATCATGAAAAAGGTATTAGTCATGGCCTGTATTTCAGCTCCTGTCTTGTGTAGGAAAATCACAGGTAAAGCTTTAACCGTTCATTTTAAAGGGATACTGTCATGGGAAAAACATTTTTTTTCAAAATGAATCAATTAATTGTGCTGCTCCAGCAGAATTCTGCACTGAAATCCATTTCTCAAAAGATCAAACAGATTTTTCTATATTCAATTTTGAAATCTTACACGGGGCTAGACATATTGTCAATTTCCCAGCTGCCCCAAGTCATGTGACTTGTGCTCTGATAAACTTCAATCACTCTTTACTGCTGTACTGCAAGTTGGAGTGATATCACCCCCTCCCCCCCAGCAGCCAAACAAAAGAACAATAGGAAGGTAACCAGATAACAGCTCCCTAACACAAGATAACAGCTGCCTGGTAGATCTAAAAACAACACTCAATAGTAAAAACCCATGTCCCACTGAGACACATTCAATTACATTGAGAAGGAAAAACAGCAGCCTGCCAGAAAGCATTTCTCTCCTAAAGTGCAGGCACACGTCACATGACCAGGGGCAGCTGGGAAATTGACAAAATGTCTAGCCCCATGTCAGATTTCAAAATTGAATATAAAAAAATCTGTTTGCTCTTTTGAGAAATGGATTTCAGTGCAGAAATCTGCTGGAGTAGCACTATTAACTGATGCGTTTTGAAAAAAACATGTTTTCCCAATGACAGGATTCCTTTAAGGTATAAATACTGGCTGGTCTGTACCATAATTAATATAGTACATAGCCACGCTCCCTGTTGAGATCTACTCTGTTATGAACCACAAGGTAAATCTCTCACATACACAATATTTATATAATACCATTGTATTTTTTGTTTATATATGCTCTCCAATTAGATCTTTCCCTAAATTATTTATAAGAATTCATGGCAATTTTTATTTAGAGGAAGGCAACATCCCCACACATTATATAAAAAATAATAATAATAATAATACTGGATATACTTCAGTTATTACATGTATCCTATTGACAATTAACTAGCAAATATACTGTACACTATATAAAAAGAATATATCAACAGCATTTGTTTCTAGTCTAGTATTTAATCATTGACCCTCTACTTTGGCAAGAAAGTTCAGGAAAATAAAGCAATACAGTCTAACAATTACAAAAGTGTGAACAAAGCCTTGCATTTTCTAACACGTCATCTGTTAAGATTTTGTAATGATTATTGAACTGCACAGAAGTAATTGCTGCAAAATGATAAACAAAGCATTTTTTTGTAATAGACCTGTGAAGATATTACTCTAAATGCCCATAACATTGAAATGACTGCACTGCAGAACTATAAAATAGCATAAAAAGATTTTTTATTGTTCTGCTGACAATATATCAGGCTTTATACAAGAGAACTTTTACAGAGATGAATATTTTCTATGGTGCTGAAAATAATACACCATGCCATATGTCCTACTATAAAGATGATGAACCTATGAACCTACTGTACATTCAGAAGAAATGTTTCACTATAAGGACAATACCATGTGCACCACTTTGTCACCAGCTGGAGATTGTTTCTTCTTGGGCTGACAAAGTGCCCAAAAACAAGAAGAATGTGAATTGCAACATGTAAAACTGAGATCTGGCTCATTCCTGGAAAAGTCTTCTTCTGCATTTCTCTATGATTAAGCTCTATGATTGACAGTTTTACAGGTTCTGATCCACATTCTTCTTCATTAAGAGATTTCGGGCCAGATTCAATTCAGTGAGAAAAGGCAATTTCATGGTTTATCAAGTGAAGAGAAAAAACGTTTCACCTAATTAAGGTCCACTTACTGTATTTCCCATAGACTCCTATTTGGAGTCAATTGGTGGACTTTGAAAAATCTAAGGTTTTTTTTTGAGAAAAACTTTTTATTCGAAATCGATCGAATGCGATATTACCATATATACTCGAGTATAAGCCGTCCCAAGTATAAGCCGAGGTACCTAATTTTACCTCCAAAAACTAGGAAAGCTTATTGACTCGAGTATAAGCCTAGGGTGAGAAATGCAGCAGCTTCTGTAAGTTTCAATCAAAAAATTGAGGGTTCCCATTGGAGGTGCCGGCGTCTCGTTTTTGGATGCCGGCGACCATTCTTGGATGCTGGTGACTATTCTTGGACGCCGGCGACTATTCTTGGATGCCAGCGACTATTCTTAGACGCCAGCGACTATTCACCCGAGTATAAGCCGAGGTAGAGTTTTTCAGCATATTTTGGGAGCTGAAAAACTCGGCTTATACTCGAGTATATACGGTACTTCAATTCGAAGATTTGAATTCAGCCGAATACGGACCTATTCGATTGAAAACGGACCTATTCGACCAAAAAAAACTTCAACTTAGTTTCGGTTGGTCTTTTTTAATTACAATTTCAAAGTTTTTCAAATTCGAAATTTGACCCTTGATTAACATGCCCCTTATGGTATAGTTTGTAGATGTAGAAGGTTATTTATCAAAGTCTGAATTTATCTCAATATTTTCTGCTACAAACTCCGATCAAATCGGGTTTTTTAAACTTATTTACTATTACATTTTCAACAAAAAAATTGCTTTGTGGGAAAAAATCAGATTTTCCTGTTTTTTTCTGGGGTTTTTTCGATTTTTCACCCGAAAACTCAGAAAACTTTGGGGTATTGCACAAAACCCAGTGCACATCAAAAAATCATTGGGACTTCTCTCATTGACTTCGACAGGTCTGAGATGCTGGATTTTCTGATTCTGACTTTTCCATCCTCAGGGTTTAATAAATTCCAAAAATTAGTGATTTTTTTAAAGTCCAATTTTATTAAAAAAAAACAACTTTTTCGTGATTTTTGCATTCATAGTTTAGTAAAGTAATTTCCTGGGATAATAATTCCTATAAAAAAAAAAACACTGCTTTTGTTGTGACGGAAAATTTGGCTCAGTCAGTTGTGAAGAAAATTTTTTATTTTGTGGCACCAATTGTTTCAGGGATGTGTAGAATTTCACTGTTATTGTTGAGGTGTTTTTCATTTGAAGATATAATGTACCGGAGAAGAGAATTTCTGGATTCATTCCCTGCAAGCCTTTAACTTTGATTAGTATGGAACATTTGTTTCTCTCTCCCCTCCCTTATCCCCCTCACTCTTTGAGACATTCTTGTCTAATGTTCTTTGTGAGGCGCACTGTAGCTATGCAGACTTGGAAATAAATTACTGTATACTGTAGATTGCTGATGTGTAAAGTGTTTAACTTAAGCAAGCATTAACATTCCAGTCAGAAAAAGACATAAAATTACTGAAATAAACAATGC
Source organism: Xenopus laevis (assembly GCF_017654675.1). Taxonomy (NCBI): domain Eukaryota; kingdom Metazoa; phylum Chordata; class Amphibia; order Anura; family Pipidae; genus Xenopus; species Xenopus laevis. The sequence goes on from NC_054371.1 coordinate 221,701,613, forward strand.
AGGTGAAGTTAAAATATGATTGTCAGATGTTTCAAGGCTATGTTGCCTATTTTCTTTGAGAATCCCACTTCATGAGGCCAAATATGTACAGAGATTACCGTAAAGTGGGTAGGGTTTGGGGTAGTCGACAATGACACTTGATTTTTTGAGTTGTCACTTGAAAAAAAATCGGGCAGAGAGAGAGAGAGTACCCAAAACATGGTATGGAACCTGTTCAGAATGCTCGGGACCTGGGGTTTTCCAGTTAACGGATCTTTCTAGTCTACTAGAAAATCATGTAAACATTAAGAGGCAGATTTATCAAGGGTCAAATTTCGAAGTAATGGGAGTTTTTTTTGAACTCCCATAACTTTGAAATTCAAAGAAAAAAAGACCAACTGAAATTGAAACAAAATTATTTTTTTTTCTGCGAGTGAATAGATGTTGCTTTGATCGCTCGAATCAAAGTTACATTTTATTCGATCAAATTAGTTTAGAAGTATTTTCAAAAAAACCTTTGATTTCTCAAAGTCGATAAAACTTGCCTTGCACAATCTCTGGTTAGAGCCTGGGCGGATCACCTAATTTAACCTAAAGGGATACTCTTGAGGAATTTCCTATTACTAGGAATTGTAAATTAGTGACCATCCACCTTATTTATTTTTAGAGAAATATTTTATGAATTTTGTACTGATGTATTGTTGCTTCCTGGCTGGCCAGGTTTTTATGAATTGACCTAATTTGGGGATAAATAAATACATTCCGTATCAACTTGTTTTTTAATTACACCTTTCTAATTATTTATTCTAATTACTGTTATCCTCAAAAGGACCTTGGGGATTTAAGGTGTGGACTAGTTGGAGAAAATACTTTAGGCCCCTTAGGGCAGAGACACACGCTCAGATTCGGAGAGATTAGTCGCCCATCGACAAATCTCCTCTTCTTCTGGGGCGACTAATCTCCTTGAACTGCCTCCCGCTGGCTAGAATGTAGATCACTAGCGGTATGGCAATCGGTGAGCTTTGTTTTACGAAGTTGCCCAAAGTTGCCTCACGAGGAAACTTCAGGCAACTTCGTAAAATAAAGTGCTCCGAGTGCCATCCCGCCATCCGGTTGACGATTTATATTCAAGCCAGTGTTTGGGGAGATTAGTTGCCCAGAAGAAGAGGAGATTTATTGCTGGGCGACTTATCTCCCCGAATCTGAGCTTGTGTTTCTGCTCTTAATGCCACATTACTGTATACTTTCTTCAGTTTACAGGATGGTTTGTCCCAAGATGGGAGAGTATGTTTGTTTGTTCCAGGGAAAATATGTCAACTCTTATGAACTCTTATGAATTGAATGATAACAAAAGTAATAGCTCACCTCGAGAAGTTCCAAAACCCCTGTCCACAGTGAGTGTAGGAAAGGGTACCGGTCGTAGAGTAAACTGCGGGTGTGGGTAGCCACATGTTGGTGATGGAAGGATGCCAGGATACTGGGCACTTTCTAGAGTTGGCACAGGAATGGCACTCACAACAGCTTTAAGTAGGAAAAAAAAATTGAAGAATTAACCAACAAAGATACAGGAAACATCATTTTATGCAGAGCAGAATTGCTGATGGTTGAAACAGATTGCCAGTGATTTACTACGATACTCTGCTTCCAACTGATAGAGAAATGCTCTCAGTGAGCGTCACACAGCATATCTGATGCAAATGGAGAAATATGCTGGAACCGGTTATTTATGTAAGAGAAGGGAACCGGAGGCACTGCAGCATTCTTCTCCTTTTAAAACTCATTATGCTGTGACCGAATCTGATTGAAAATCTCTTCAAAGTGTTGGAGCTTGTTGACAATCGCATTTCAATGTAATACTGATGTTAAGAGTTTGGAGACTGAGATCTCCCGGCAAATCATGTTGTATTTTTACAACATTGCAGTTCAGCCTCACGGAAGCTATTTACTGAGCCCTGTCAGAATTTATATTCAGCGTGGAAGAATACTTCCACATCAAGCGGAGGGGATAAACATAACGGATTTGGTTCTGGCTTGCTACTGTATATTGTTTTTGTTTTTTTTACATATTATAATGTTTAATGCTAGAAGGGGGACAGAAAATGAAATTCTAGCAATTAAGTGGTACATATACAGGTATGGCAAACCTATTATCCAGAAAGCCCCAAATTAGGGAAAGGCTTTCTCTCATGGGGGCAAATTCACTAAGCCGCGAAGCGCCGAACGCTAGCGTTAATTCGCTAGCGTTTGGCATTTTCGCTACTGCGCAAATTCACTAACGAACGCTGGCGTAGCAAATTCACTAACGCGCGCAGTGTACTGAACGCTAGACTTCCTTCGCCACCTCAGACCTGGCAAAGCGCAATAGAGTAGATAGGGATTGTTTAAAAAAAAGTCAATTTTTTTTCTAAGTCCCAAAAAACGTGTTTTCTGGCGTGTTTTCTACATGATGGCTGATAGGCTGAAAAAGATCGAAACATTTTTGGGGCTCCCCTTCCTCCCCCCTACATTTCCTGACTCATGGCAACTTACCTAGACAGTGGGCACATGTGCAGGGCAAAATAAAATTTTTATTTGCTGATTTGAAGGTTTTCTAGCCATTTGTAGTGCAGATACGTGTTCTTCCATTGAAATTTGAATTTCGCGCCGTATGCAAATTAGCCTTCGCTAGCGTAACTTTGCTTTATATAGCGAATCAACTTCGCAACCTTACGCTACCCCTGTGCGCAACTTCGTATTTTAGGGAATTTGCGGAGCCCTGGCGAAACTACGCCTGGCGAAGTGCGGCGAAGTTGCGCCTGGCGCAACTTCGCATCTTAGTGAATTTGCCCCATAGACTCCATTTTATCCAAATAATCAATTTTTTTAAAAAAAAAAATGATTTCCCTTTTATCTGTAATAATTAAACAGTACCTTGTAGTTAAGGTATGAAGATCCTAATTATGGAAAGATGGATAACATGTCCCATACCTGTACTTTTGAGTCTCAGATCAATTTCTAGAAAGGAGGGTGCAAAACACTGACCAAAGCCCGAATCATTTACAAGCAAATCAGTATAATTAATAATTTCTCAGAATATCAACAGACCCTTTTACTCCTCCTGTATAGTGATGGGCGAATTTATTCGCCAGGCGCGAATTTGTGGCGAATTTGCGCGATTCGCCACCAGCGAATAAATCCGCGAAATGCCCGCAAAAATTCGCGTCAAAAATTTGCCGGCGGGCAAAAACATTTTTTCCGAAAAAACAGACGCCGGTGTCAAAAACGGCCACCGCCGTCAAAAACGGGCACCGGCATCAAAAAACGTGCACCGGTGTCAAAAACGGGCGCCGGCGTCAAAAACTAGACGCAGGTGCCATTTCGCAAATTTTTCCGCCGTTTCGCGAATTTTGCGTGGAATTGCCAAATTTTTCAGCGAAACGAAACGGCTCAAATTCGCCCATCACTACTCCTGTAAATGGCAGCACAGAAATTTGCCATAGGATCATTAGATTACAGGATCACAGTTCCAAATGCGATCAGAGAGGGTTAAAATAATGTTAATAAAATTGAAAATTACAATTTCCTATATCAGAGAACTCTAAAGGAATTCATGTGCTGTTTCCTCTGACCCCATTAGCCGGCTTTTGTTGTAACATCCCAGGGAAGTATTGGTTAGAGTTTGCTAATAAAGCTTTGTTACAGGCTTTGCTCTTCTAAAAAGCCTTGCTATAGGTGGGAAAATGCAAACGGTTGGCAGCCACAAGTAAACAATTTAACAAAAAAGACGCGGCTTATATGGGGACTGATTGCTTCTATTATGATTCACATCTGTGTTCTTATACATCAAAGAGTTGAAGCAGCCAGCTGTATGCTTGTACATGTGCAAGGTGATGATTTTACTCCTGTTGCCTAATGCAGCTTGAGTCGCACATGAATGCCGGGAAGAATAGCAAATGAAACTCTTGCCTTCCAAGTAGGAAACTGCAGGGAAGATTAAAGACATGTTCGCCTTTCTAAATTGATTCTTCTCTTCCTCTGGCCGGCTATTATATTGCGGGTATAGAAAAAGAGTTTTCTTTGATAAAATGTACTCTGTCTTATATGGATTCTTTCTCCATTGAGAATAGTATTTCGACTCGGGGTGGCTGGTGTTTGCATGGGGTTGGTCTGTCTGACTATGACTTTAGGGGTGTCCAACCTTTAAAGGGCATGTAAAGGCAAAAAAAATAAAATCCCCTTTTTTCTTTCTTTAATGAAAAAGAAACCTATCTTCAAAATGTATAATTAAAAAAAGTGTACCGTTTTTATAAGAAACCTGACTGTATGAAGTGAAATTCTCCCTTCATTTACTGCTGTGGATGGGAATTGTCAGACAGTCCCTAACTGCTCTGCAGGGAAACAATCATACTTATGAACTGCAGGGGGAGCCCCCGCCTTACTTCCCAGCCATGCAGAACTCAAGCAGCTTTGTTTGTTCTCCTCTAGAGCAGCCGGCGACTGTGTAGAGATTTGTATTGGATTTTATTTTTGCCTTTACACCTCATTTACTGTTTCCAACTCCAGCTGCAGGGACAAAGATCATGGAGCCGGTTTTAAACAGATAAACTGGGATTCTATTTGGAGGATTATTTTGCTGCAGCCACTGGTTCTGCAGAGTTGGAGAAAGTTTGTATTAAACAATACAAAAACTATAAAATCCACATTAGATTACATGACAACACAGGACCCAGTGAGTCTGTATATTCTGATTATTAATCAGTCTTGCTGTATCGGCTTCTGGCAGATATTATTTGACTTGTGCTGTTTTGATCATTTATGATGATCCCTAAGCAGCCCAGACCGCACTGAGCATGTGCACAGTCTTGGTCTTGCAAAGATGTTTAACAATGTTACAAGATGGTGACTCCCTGTGGTGAACTTTGAAGGCATAAATCATTTGTTTGATTAGGCTTGTGGTGCAGTAAGTTCATGTTTATTTTTAGTATACAGAATACAGCATTTCTAGCCTTATTCTATTTTAGACTTCCCCTTTAACCTTCCTCAACTCATAGGGGAAAATTCACTAAAGGGTGAATTTTTGCCTGGGAAGGCTTCGCCATACTTTGTGCCACTTCACCAGGCGCAAATTTACTACCACTACGTTAATTTACTGAAATGCTCGCCAGGTCTAAGGTGGGGAAGTAAATTCTAGCGAAAGAGGTAATGTTCTGTATAATTCGCACTTTAGTGAATTGCAGAGTAACGATTGGTCATTCGGCAGGTGATAGGGCACGAAACTGATGGTCTCTCTTTCGCTAGCGAATTGTCCTCTACGCCTGTTAGTAAACTGGCGATGTCACTGCAGATGGGCTTTCTTCTAGCAATGGCCACTTTTCCCTTTAGTAAATCTGCCCCATAGCCTTCAGCTGTTGGAGGAACACAGTTGTGAAATCCCAAATATGAATATAAGAATATCACACACTATATAATAATGTAATTTGTCCTTTTACCTATGCCCAGCCTGAAAAGCAGCCCTGTACTACAGTACAACTTAAATAATGCTCCTGGGACAACATTTTGGGCAACTTCCCAATGCTTGACAAAGGAGCAATGAAAGGACAAAAGGGTTATTTAATCCCAGGCACATGGTTTATTATTTTATGGACTCTGTTTGCCCCTACTTCATACTTACGAGGGTTACTGCTGGGCTGTGAGTCCATCGGGATCATGAGTTTGGCCCTTGTGGCTCGGCGGGCAGCAAGAGTTCTCTCCAATGTTGAGATGTTGCTTCCAACCTCATCTGCATCTGGGCCTAAAGCAAACCACAAGGAAATACAGAGTTTCTGCTTGAATCTTGAGTCACATTCTATTGCGACAAGAGGTATTTAAAGACATCTGAGAAAATATCTTAAATATCTAATTGCATTGGAGGCATCTAAGTAAGAAAATATAAAGTTTTGTTTCTCTCTCCTAGTGCAAGGAAGCCCTTTTACTATACAGGGTATGGGACCTGTTATCCAGAATACACAGAATGTGGAGTTTTCTGTATTTTTTTTGTAATCTGTATGTAATTTGTAATCTTCATTCTATAAGTCTACTAGAAAATCATGTAAACATGAAATAAACCCAATAGGCTGGATTTGCTTCCAATTAGGATTAATTATATCTTAGTTGGGATCAAGTACAAGTTACTGTTTTATTATTGCAGTGAAAAAGGAAATTATTTGGCTCATTATTTGGATAAATGGAGTCTATAGGAGATGGCCTTTCTGTATTTTGGAGCTTTCCAAATAACAGATCCCACATCAAATATTTTTAAACCCCACATTTTAGAGATTAGGTCTGAAAATATTTCTTCCTACAAGAAATAAAAACATCCAATTTCCAAAAATATATTACACTGGACAATGCCACGTGCAGCAGATGAAACAATGTTACATCAAACAATTATAATACTCATTATTCTCTAATGAACCCCCAGCAGTATACCCTCAGGCACTAATACCAATTACTCTGGGAGTCCCAAGAAGGACAGAGGTCAGAGTCTGAACATTTTTAAAGACTTGGCGAGTTACCTTTTTAATCACTGACTGCGCTTATGAACATTGACTCTCTTCTGAAAAATCTGAAGATAAGGTTTGCTCCTTAGTGCATCCCTAATTAAGATTTCTGTGTTGAGTTGAGCCACAGAATTAAGGATCTGTTCAAACGGAAGATCTAGACAATAATCTGAATGGAATAGCTACTGTAGATGCAATCTGCTAAACTGCTAACAGTGGCTCCTTGGCATATTAACTGGGTTATGTAACAGGTATAAACCTACAGAGTGTTTTGGTAAATCAAAACTTTCATTGGATGCTAGGGGTATCTGGGAGGGGGCAGTTCCATTCATTCTCAGGGTCTATGGATCCCTAAAGTGTCATTTACATTTAAGCGTCCATGTTTTCTGCACTTTGCTCCCTGCTCTCTTAGCATTTAATGGAGCACATATACCTCCGTTAAGCACCCGCCACCTACACCCACCATCCTCTACCATCCCCTAACTTGCACATTCATATGAGAGAGCGCTGACTTGTCCTATACTTATCACCTGCCTATGACAGACGCTAAGGACAAGGCTGCCTTTTGCCCCTTGCAATTGGGTCCAGGGTGTCCGTAAATGACCCCTCTTCTCTATTTTATTTAAACTGAGCTGGAATCCAAGTTGCCTTCTTGCTGATAATAATATTGCTCTTTCTGTTCAAGGCCACTTATATTTCTCCCAAAAACAATCTGTCCACCCTGAATGATCTACTAAATTCTAAAAGTTTGATGTTAAGTTTAAGCACCTTTAACATTCTTTGTTGACTCACAATGGAGTTTGCAAGGTTTTCTCCATCTGCATATACTGCATCTCCTATTATTTTGCCTTTATAAATACGGGTATGGGATCTATTATCGAAATCACAGGAAGGACGTCTCCTATAGACTCCATTATAATCACATTTTCAAAAATGATATGCTTTTTCTCTATAATAATAAAACAGTACTTTGTCCTTGATCCCAACTAAGGTATAATTAATCCTTACTAGAGGCAAAACAGTCCTATTGGGTTTAATGAATGTTTAAATTATATTTTAGTAGACTTAAGGTATAGAGATCCAAGATCCCTTGTCCAAAAATCCCTAGGTCCAAAGCATACTGGATAACAGGTCCCATACCTGAACATATGATTTTCTTACTTAGGCTATCCTAGTAACAATTAAGAAGGAGAGCAGCAAACCTCACCATTGGCTTCTGTAGCACACAAGTGGTTAATGCCACATTTGCAAGAACTAAATGAAACAAATTATTACCAGAATGTGATGTGCTTTTGCTGCCCAGCTGTGATTCTGATTGACTGTGGCTAACAGGAGTTATATCTTGACAGCTTTGCCTTGGGGAGTCCCTTCCTTGCGTGTCCGATCCAGATGGCTTTTCAATGTTCTTCATTTCCATCTCCTCATGGTGGATCCAAAGGTCAGGAGGCCGCAGATCTTTTTGGCTGCCTTTTCGCTTGCCAGCGCTGTGCGTGGCGCGTTTTCTATAGAAAAAGTCACATGCGGTCAAGCTGAATGGGAAAACAAGGTTTCCAAATTGTTCTCGTGTATTTGAGTCGAGCTATATCATAAAAAATGACCAAATAAAAGGATGGCATCCGAATGTAGAATGAATTGCATTCAGAATTATGCTCCTACACTGAGACACCCAGTAATTTATATTATGCAGTAATTCTGTAATATGGTACAATGCAATTATCATAATATTATATCACTCCAATGGATTAGCCTCTAGATTTTTTCCTGACCTATGGGAGTATGGATTATTTTGTATCCCCCTCCTCCTGTAAGCTCTATAGCACAGATACCCTTCATATTCATTGTTCTCTCTACTCTATGGCTGCATTTTACAGAATGAATAGAATGGAGAGCAAGCTAACTCTGTCACCTAACTGATGATAGAAGGTTCATTTAAAAAACTTGGACTTCATTTCAGTTGGTCTTTTTGAATTTGAATTTCAAAGTTTTTTCAATTCGAAATTCAACCCTTGATAAATTTAAGATGTATAAAAAACCCCTAGGGGCATATTTATCAAGGGTCGAATTTCAAATTGAAAAGACTTCGAAATTCAAATTCAAAAAGACCAACTGAAATGAAGTCTAAGTTTTTTTTGGATCGAATAGGTTTGTATTCGGCTGAATTCGAATCGTACGAATCGAAGGAATATCACATTCGATCGAATTCGATTTGAAGTTTTACCCCCCTAAATTAGATTTTTCAAAGTCCACCAATTGACTCCAAATGGGTTCTAGGAGGTCCCCCATAGGCTAAAACAGCAATTCGGCAGGTTTTAGATGGCAAATGGTTGTAAAGAGACAGTACATTTCGATATTCGAATTTTCAATTTTTTTTCAAATTTGAATCGAATTTGGACTATTCTCTAGTCGAAAGTACACAAAAAATAGCTCGAAATTCAATTTTTTTTCATTCGAAAATTCACCTTGACCTTTGATATATCTGCCCCCTAATGTCTGAATATAAATTCATTTAATTTATTTTTTAGATACATCTTTTTACTGTAAAAGATGTTAGTCTGAAAAGATAAAAAAATGAAAGTTATGAATAGCTCTGTGAAATTAACATTTGCATGGAAATTATAGTCACAAATAAAAAATGCTTTTAAAGGTGAAGTAAGTCCTAAAAAAGAATATGGCTAAAAATTTATTTTATTTACATAAATTACTGTGCCAACCCAAAGGTTAAGCAGTCAAATAATGGTCATGATCCAGGCTTTTTAAAGTGATCTGCAGTAGCTCCTCATCTTGGATCTTGTAAAGCTGTCTTTTGAGTGTCAGTGGCACTGCACATGCTCAGTGAGCTCTGGGCTGCTGTTGGGAAGCTAAGGTTAGGGGCCCTTGGAAATCATCAAATATAAAATTAGGTTCATCTGTCATAGAAGCTGGTGCTACAGGACTGATGATTAATTAATTCTGTATTATGAAAAATTGTGAGCACAGGTACTGTAAGTGAGAAACGGCAGAAAAGAAAATGGGGAGCTACATTTTGGAGGCTCAGATTTTCAATAAAAAGGGACATGGTCATTTTGAAGAACAAAATAAAACGTGTAGTACCTGGAGGGTAATTCTTTACTATGAGTCTTTGTTTTGAATTTTTCATTCAATTCAGCACTTTTTCAATCTATAATAAAATCTCTCTTTTTTTTAGTTGGAGCAGGAGAGGCAGATTTGTTGATCTTTCTACATTGACTATTAAGCAGTCATTGGTCTCACTTCCTTCTCCCAGATGCTGAGGTTCTCTTTCATTATGCATTTGAAACTTAGAGCTGGAATACTTAACGAGCACAGCAACCTTATCGGTTGGACGGGAGATCACAGGCTTCTCTATCTGGGAGTGCAAGGAAGATGACATTTAAAATCCTCTGAGCCTGGGTGGCAGGTGTCATGCTGCTTTAGCACCAGCTGTCTGCTGATCCATGAAGCGGCACTGGTGTAACTTGGAGACTGCCAACTCCTCGCAGCTAAATGCAAGGTCGCACAATGGCAAGGTTTAATTAGAAGCTGCACAGCTTCCCACAAAGAACTAGGCAGAAGGCTTGTGCACACATGTATTACGACTGGCACCTTATTCATCACATAGAGAATACCGTGGCAGGGCAGATGAATTAACTGGGAAAGTTTGGCTTTAGAAAGAAATATATTAGTCATCAATGTTCTATATGACAAACCAAAAAAAAAAAAAACCTTAAAAAATATCTGAGATTTGAGTTGCTGACGTTGACGTTTTCAAGCCAATGCATAAAGGAAGGGGTTATTGTTAGAAACAATATTTGCTCCAAAATCATACAAAAAAAAACCCCCAGGAACTTACTTCCTCTGCTGGGCTGAAGATCTCCGTGTACAGATCACCGCTACGATTACCACCACCAGAATCGTAATAGCCCCAACCGTCACCACAATAATGACTAACAAGTTGCTGTTTTTCTGTGGGGTAACACTGCCATGTGGTGGGTGCATTTGTCCTATCGGAGGCTCTGAAAAAATAAAAAAAAGGCAACTTTTAAGCAAAACTGATGAAACACATGCTTTGATTGACAATTTGCTGTTCTAACCCTATACATGGTTATATGATTGCCTACAGGTTGGTCTAATCTTGTGAATGTTCTAATGCGCTGATTATTTGTTATAGTTCTATAGTTGGTGTTGAGTCTATGGTTGGCTACTGGCAGGGCTAGTCCTGTAAATGTTCTAATTCCCTGATTAGTTACATTTGTTTAGTTCTATAGATGGTTTTGATTCTATGGTTGGTATAATCCTGTGAATCTTCTAAAGCTCTGATCATTTACAATTTGTTCTAGCTTAACACATAATTCAGATTTTTGCCTACAAGTTGGTCTAGTCCTGTGAATATTCTAATGGTCTAATTAGATACAAAGGGCTATGCCTATATATGACTCTGATTCTATTGTTGGCTACAGGTAGGTCTAGTCCTTTAAATGTTCTACTGCTCTAATTTATTACAATTAGTCTACTGTAGGTTCTGATTCTATGACTGGCTACAAGTTGGTCTTGTCTTGTGAATGTTATAATGCTCTAATTTATTGCAATTGGTCTAGTCCTGTAGATGGTTCTGATTCTATGACTGGCTACAAGTTGGTCTTGTCTTGTGAATGTTATAATGCTCCAATTTATTGCAATTGGTCTAGTCCTGTAGTTGGTTCTGATTCTATGACTGGCTACAAGTTGGTCTAGTCCTGTGAATGTTCTAATGTTCTAATTAATTACAATTGGTCAAGTTCTGTAGATGGTTTGAATTCTGTGGTTGGATACAGGTTGGTCTAGTCCTTTGAAAATTCTAATTCTCTAATGAACTACAACTGGAATAGCCATGTAGATGGTTTGGATTCTCTGATTGGCTACAAGTTGGTCAAGACCTGCAAATGTTCTAATGTTCTAATTAATTACAGTTGGTCTTGCCCTGTGGATGGTTTGGATTCTATGATTGGCTACAGATTGGTTAAGTCATTTTAAAGTTCTATTGCTATAGTTCATTACAACTAGCCCTTTAGAGGGTTCTGGTTCTATGGCTGGCTACAGTTTGGTCTAGTCCTTTAACATTTCTAATGCTGGTTCTGGTTCTATGATTGAATACAGGTTTGTCTAATCCTGTGAATGTTTTAATTCTAAAGGCTAAATGGTGGTCTTGCACTGTGAATGTTCCAAGAGTCTTATTTACTTTAATCGAGGCAGATAAATTCTGCCCTCAATAGGTAGTCCTTGATGACAAGTGATTTCAAAAAGTATTCACGTGTCAGGAAAACACACCAAAAAAGCACCTTTTATTTATTTTATTTCCACCAGTATACTCAGAAAATGCAGTGTGTTTTCTGTTCCAGTGCCAGCCATGTCATTGCTTGATTTACTATAAATTATTATCTCAAACACACTTTGTCACATACGTTCATAATACCTTTCATTACTGCCGCGGCTGATGTGTGATATCTATTAAGTACTATTTTACTGTCTAACAAAGATTTCTACATCTGTTATCTTTTTTTTTTCTTTAATTTCCCTTTTCCTACCCATTTGTCGTTTTTAGAAAAGGTTTGTTTTTCCTACTGAGCTTAAATCTTATTTAAGATTCTTCACTCATAACATGCACTTTAGGCTACTGTTTTGGCCCCCTTACATCCATTTACTAAAGAATTCTGCATATTAGGGTGGCAGCTAACCTAAGTTGACCCGTTGACATAATCTTAAATTTACTAAAAAATTAAAACAATATTTGTATTATGACATTTAGAATTGAGGACAGAAAGTAAAGGAGTTGAAGGTCAAAAATATAATTAATGAACAGTTGGTCATAGTGTTTGTCTCAACACCTTTGTCATTTATATTGATGGTTTATTTTTGGACCTTTAAAAGGTTAATAAAGGATTTTACTTGAACTTGGGCTGGGACTGGCTTAATAGCTCTCAACGTTGTTGAGTGAGTTAAAGGTTGATGGTGCAAGTGGTATCACCAGTAAAAGTTGGTAAAAGCAGCTCCTTCCTTCCTAATGTATCACAGCTCTAAAATAGAAGGGAAGGAGGGAGCAATATAGAGATGGCATCACACTGAGAATGCCACTTGCTTATTTAGTTATCAACTCGACCAGCACCTCACTATAGTACAAAGTCAAAATTCCTGGTTGTGAAATCCTAAAATGTCAGAAAAAATTAAAGTGCATTGAGAAAGTGCTTAGAAAAAAACTCTAAGTAGAGTTAACACCCCCTTAAATGTTTGATTTGCTAGAAAACATATATGATGGTTTTTATTTTAATATTTGATGACAAGAGCTGTAAGAGAGAAAAGAGAATGCTTTCAAACAGCACATTCTGTCTAAATTCATTCATGATAAAATGTACTGCTCCCTTTTTTTTCCCACTTTTGAAATGTGCAGAGAAATGCATTAAGCTTGACAGGCAGACTAAAACAAGGATGGTAAAAAAATTCAAATGTTACCCTTTCTCTTATTGAGAAGAATAGGGAACTTTTCAAAGAGCAGCAGATCTATCGGTTTTGCAAGAGCTTGAAAGGAATGTTGCACAAATACAGTGACAAGGTCTCATTACTCACACTTCAAAAATAGCCATATGGAAATATCTCTTAGCCATTATAAAGCATTCACTACCTGAAATATCTGTGTGTGTGTGTGTGGGGGGTGTATATAAATATATATATATATATATATATATATATATATATATATATATATATATATATATATATATATATATATATATATATATATATATATATATATATATATACTCTGAGTAGTCACTGGGCAAGTCTGGAGTCATTATTGGAGTTGTGCTTCAAAACCAGCCTCATAAATCCCCCAGAAATGGACAAATGGTAATTTGAAGAAAAACAATAGAATTAAGCTATAATGCTACATGTATGGGGTTATTTATAAACACTGGGCAAATTTGCACCTGGGCAGTAACCCAGGGCAACCAATCAGATGTTTGCTTTCAGTGTTCAACCTGCAGCTGGCTGAAAAACAGCAAATCACTTATTGGTTGCTATAGGTTACTGCCCAGGAGCAAATTTGCCCAGTGTTTATAAATGAGACCCAGTGATCTGTTCTGTGACCAAAGGCAAAAAGGCTGCAGGTTGACTTATACAGGGAACTCTGAATATCAATCATGTATAAGAGATAATATACCCCCTACTATAAATGATAAGGATATTAGAAGTCACTGAGGGGTTGTTCTGTGACCATATAAAGGCACAAGGCTGCAGACTGAGTTATACAGGGAACTGTGAGTATCACTCATGTATTATAAGGGATAATGTACCCCCTACTGTAAATGATAAGGATATTAGAAGTCACTGAGGGGTTGTTCTGTGACCATATAAAGGCACAAGGCTGCAGGCTGAGTTATACAGGGAACTCTGAGTATCACTCATGTATTATAAGGGATAATGTACCCCCTACTGTAAATGATAAGGATATTATAAGTTATAGGGGTTCTGTGACCATATAAAGACACAAGACTGAGTTATACTGGGAATTCTGAGTGTCATTCATGTATTATAAGGAATGATGTATCTTAATTATACACCTCAAAATCAAAAAAAAGATGATGATAGTTTTTGGACAGCTGTTGTTCTGCTCGGTGACTGTCAATGCAATTTGGGGATACCATGTTTCATGAGCAAGGATGCTAAACAATCACATGATATTTAAGTGTGTTCTAAGTCCTATAGAGCAATAGTAAACGTCCCTGCAGCCTGTGGCACAACAAGAAGTTACAGGGTCCATTTATGGGCCCCTATACATTACAGTGTATTGCTTGTTTTTAACCAGCCTCGACTAGAGTAAGTACTGCAGTGGTACCTTTACACTCCTGTTAGTATTTTATCAGTTTATAACATTGCACCAGCCTGGACTTTAAATAAACATTTTATTTTCCTTAAGTGTCTCCAGCAGGAATACCTAATGAAGCATGCTCAATTAACATTTTTTTTTAAATATAATTTCTATATTTATAGATGAATTTCACACTGTACAGCTAGAAGTCTCTGGTTGCCTTTACCCTACTGGAAGCCTAAAGTGCAAGAGATGGCTTGGAAATGATGTTGTTAACACATCTACAATCTGGCTTATAATGATCACTCACTATTCATCTACAGGGATCAACAAGGACGCCTGCCATATCTTGCACTGCTCGGTCATACCTAATTAATATGTCATTTCCCTGAAGAGTTTTCCAAGAAAATGAAGCAAAATATCACTGCAAGATATTCATTTTCTGCTTGGGTAAGCATGTACTCATAGTCATGTAGCACACAGCAATATCCTCCCACTAATTATAGAATACATTTGTCTCTATCTCAAAGCATTTTTTCACCATACAGGTTAATATTCTGTTACGTGTAATTATTGTGACAACACATTGTTTAGATAGCTTTTTGTCTCTTTCTCTACATATTATAGATACATTGGTTGTATCTTTACACTGTCTACTAGTACTATATCAATGGAGGAGCTATATGTACATTATATGGCCAAACGTTTTTGGACACCTGATGACGATAAGGTATTGTGCTAAAGTTGCTTCAACATACAGTTTAGAATTCCAAACTGCTCTATCCCAGTTGGGTTTGTCCTGGGAGGTTTCTTCTCCACCTCTGCCTGCAATCTGATGCACTCATACTGTGCACTGGTTAGAGAAGCAGAATGAAGGTGGGGTCATCATGCCTGAGGTGCAGGTACCATGAATCTCAAATCTAGGGCAGGTGCAGGGAACAATTCTTAGATTATATAGAGCTGGGTGCCTGAGAAGTATAACAAGGAATCACAAGTAAAAGATTTGATCATCTTGCCCCATGTGTGATGATGCACCATGATGAGTCCATGCATTAATGAGTGAGTTACCTATGGTTTAAAACTCCATCTATGCATAAATAGAAGACAGCCCTAATCTCTATAACAAGCCTCTAAACAAATACATAGAGGATAGAAGACATAGAGGATTTAAAGATTAAATATGGTGTTTTTTACACAATTCAAGAAAATCTCAGTCAAAAATCACAATTTAAATTTTTTTCCCCAAAGTTTTCCTAACACTAAGGGGCACATTTACTTAGCTCGAGTTAAAGATTAGAATAAAAAATACTTTGAATTTCGAAGTATTTTTTTGGCTACTTCGACCATCGAATTGGCTACTTCGACTACGAATCGAAAGATTCGAACTAAAAATCATTTGACTATTCGACCATTGGATAGTCGAAGTACTGTCTCTTTAAAAAAAACTTTGACCACCTACTTCGCCACCTAAAACCTACTGAATCTCAATGTTAGCCTATGGGGAAGGTCCGCATAGGCTTTGCTATCTTTTTTGGGTTTAAGAAAAATCGATTATTCCTTCATTTGTTTGATCGAACGAATAGTGCAAAATCCTTCGACTTTGAAGTCGAACGATTTAACTTCGACAGTCGAATATCGAGGGTTAATTAAACCTCGATATTCGACCCTAAGTAAATGTGCCCCTTACTTTCAAAATGAACCCACTGAAAAAATTTGCAAGAATTCAAATGAAATCAATCAGCGCCTAAAACCTGACAAGCTTCCAAATACTGTAAGTCAATAGGGGGCATTTTATAATATTCAAGATGTTGTGGTTTGTGATATGTTTTAATCTGTCAAATGTAAAAATGTACAATCGATCGAGGAAAAAAGCCTTAAATTTGAAAATGATAAACCCGCCTCCCTATTTGGGCCGTTAGGTTTCATAAAAGTAAAGTTTCCTTTCTGGTTTTTTTCCAAGCTTGGATAAATTCTTGAAATTTTGTTTTTCTTATTTTTTAACGTTTCATTTACTGAAATCGTGTTAATTTGACTGAACCGGAAAATAATTATAAAGCTGCAACATAAGTTTACTTTTATGTACGATATGTAGCCAAAGCTATCTTGGTATTTCAGGCCATCCCCTAAAAATATCTCTGTTGCCACTTAAAAAGTTGCATTTACTATATAAGTTTTGTGAGATGTCTCACCATAATGTGAATTCCTTTTGGGATACTGGTGACTACATCTGTACTCTCTGTATTAAGCCATGAATGATAATGAATACAATGTTTAATAAAACCTAGGCTCTTAGTACTCTTATTCATGCAGGGAAAATGAATGAAAAGCGCTTTTTTTTTGTAAAGAAAGAAAACTGGATAAGCACAGAATAAACAGAATTAGCTAAAATGCAGATGAGAAACAAGCTTCAGTATTGAAAAGCAAATCAGATCCGTAACTGTTCCTGAACAGAGGTGGAAGGAAAAGGAAGCTTATTGTAGACTCAAACCTCTGCTACTAATTTCCTTAATTCTCTATGAAGTTCACATACACCCAGAAAAGTACCACAATATTATTTTTTATTCAGAGAGAGAAAGTAGGAGACAATTAATTGTGTAATTGCCTTAGATCTTTTTCTTTCTATGGTTTATTCTTAGAACAGGTTCGGTATAAGGGGTATCTTCCATTTAGAAACTTTGAAACTTTCGAAACTCCATTTTATCATTGTTTGCCTTGGGAGCATCTTTACTGCCTGAATGCTGCTCATATAGTACCACCAAATGCAGTGGGACCCCCAACCCTAATCTCCCAGTTGGACTTCAACTGAACATACGTCCTGTTTACGTTTACGTCTGTTTATTTTTAAACTAAAAAAATAATCCATATGGATCATGGTTTCCTTTTGAACTTTGCTCCAAGCCATTTACTCTCAGGGCAAGGAGTAACGTGAGAGTTTGTCTAAAGAGGGAAAATGGCCCCTGCATAAAAACCCACCCTCAGCCTTGTCTCCAGCATTAAAGGGTAGGACTTCATAATACAGTGTTTAACTGGGAGGGAGAATCTGAATGAATCTCACTTTTTTTTAGGAAGACTAAGGATGAGGAGATCATACAACAAAAAAAAAATCAAACTGCAGACACAGAACACAACACTGAGGCCTATTTGATAATATTTTAAGTCATGTATACTCTAGCACAGTGATCCCCAACCAGTAGCTCGTGAGCAACATGTTGCTCTCCAACCACTTGGATGTTGCTCCCAGTGGCCTCAAAGCAGGTGCTTATTTTTGAATTCCAGGCTTGGAGGCCAATGTAGGTTGACAGTCAACATAGGGGCTACCAAA
This sequence comes from Xenopus laevis, assembly GCF_017654675.1. Taxonomy (NCBI): domain Eukaryota; kingdom Metazoa; phylum Chordata; class Amphibia; order Anura; family Pipidae; genus Xenopus; species Xenopus laevis. Next base: position 221,719,269 of record NC_054371.1, read on the forward strand.
TGGCCAATAGCAGCACTTATTTGGCACCCCAAGAAAATTTTTCATGCTAGTGTTGCTTCCCAACTGCTTTTACTTCTGAATGTTGCTCACGGCTTCAAAAGGTTGGGGATCCCTGCTCTAGCAAAACATTATTTTAAAGTGTTTTTAAAATCAATTTCTAGGATTGTCGATCAAAAAGAAATTATAGAAAAAATCTTTTCAATAACCTGGCGATATAAAATGTATAAAATTTAATAGGAGATTTTTTTAAGGTAGCATTTGCGACAATAACTGAAACAATGAAATTTCATTGCGATTAAGTATTTCCGATTTATGTTGTTAGTAAACAAACAACACATGAGAAAAAAAATTATGTTTGCGAGTTTATACGAAAATTGATAATAGGTCTCCCCCGTGGACAATTTAACCTTTACTTTCCATTAATTATTTGGTAGTGAAATAAAAAAAATGATCACATATCATTTCATGCTTACCATTGAGGCTGCTCCTGTCAATCAAGTTTGTATCTACTGACCAGTACCCTCCATCTCCATGACGACCTAAGATAAAAATAGATGACATTAAAGCATGAACTACTTTGAAAGCTCATTAATAATAATGTTGTCAATAACATTTTCTGCTCATGGGTATTACCTATAGTGATGGGTGAATCTGTGGTGTTTTGCCGAATAATTTGCGAATTTCCTGCAAAATTTGCGTAACGGCGAAAAATTTGCAAAACGGCGCGGTGTCTCATTTTTGACACCAGCGTCTATTTTTTTTTCATTCACCGGCGAAGATGCAACGGTGTCCAAAAAAACACAGAGCCTGGAGAAAATTGAGGGGATGAACATCTAACTATATTTCTAAACGCCTAAACTTCGTTTAAACGTTCGTGAGTATACTCACATGAGTCTCACCTCAGTGTGTAAATTCTAAGCACGGCAAATAGTATAATCTGGAGGAGGCACCTTTTTAGAAATAATCTAATTTCACAAGGGGTGTAACCCATCTATGAAAAAATTACTACACTATATGAGAATAAATTTCTTGCTCCCTTTTGTTTTGCCTATACCTCGCGCTGGATGAGCGCTGGTTTCAATTTGCAGCTTTGAATTGGATTCGTATGCGGGTCTGAGGGAGAACAGACCTTTTGGAAACCGGCAGAGGAAGTGAACCATCAAGACCTTTGATATCCTTTTTATTTTATATCCAAAAAAACACCGCCAAATTTTTGCGCCAGTTTCGCAAATTCGCCGACAGTGAATCACGGGAATTCGCCCCAAATTCGCCCATCACTAATTAACTGCTATACAACACATCAATCAACTGACTAGGCTACTAATGCTTAGCAAATGTGTGAAGCTTTTAGCAGGTTAGACCTTCCTCATGTATTTCCATTGCTACGGTATATACTCGAGTATAAGCCGTCCCGAGTATAAGCCGAGGTACCTAATTTTACCTCCAAAAACTGGGAAAGCTTATTGACTCGAGTATAAGCCAAGGGTGAGAAATGCAGCAGCTTCTGGTAAGTTTCAATCAAAAAATTGAGGGTTTCTGCTCCCATTGGAGGTGCCGGTGTCTCGTTTTTGGATGCCGGCGAGCATTCTTGGACGCCGGCGAATATTCTTGGAGACTATTCTTGGACGCGGCAACCATTCTTGGACACTGACGAATATTCTTGGAAACTATTCTTGGACGCGGCGACTATTTTGGACGCCGGTGACTATTCTTAGACGCCGGCGACCGTTTTTGCACTTGACCCGAGTATAAGCCGAGGTAGAGTTTTTTGGCATATTTTGGGGGCTGAAACTCGGCTTATACCATATAAATCCAGTGTATTGGGTTTAGTTATTGGGAATGAAATGTGGAATATGCTAGATATTTCTATTTTGCTGAAGCATTAATCACACCAATGATGCTTTAAAATTTTTCTTACAATTTAGTTATACAAATAAGAAAAATTTTACTTTTGAAAAATACTTGAATTCTATGCCCAACTATAAGCCAAATTCCTCCTACAAGCACATACAGAATTGACCTGCTGGCCTGTGACCAAGGCAATTTTGCCAGTAATATCCATGTTGTATAGAACAGTCCAAGTAACTACCAAATATGGTTTACAAACACAAAACCACAAAATGTGGTTTCTTTTCCCATTAGCAAACAAATATGAATAAGAGCCAGTGCTAGATATTGTTCTTTCCTACTCAGTTTGGTAGGAAACTCTACAGATTTGCCTGGAGATACAGGGATAGAGAAGACATCAACATATAGAAGAGACCAAAATACAAAAAACACCAGGATATAGAAGAGACCAAGATACAGAAAACACTAGGATATAGAAGACACCAAGATATAAAATAGGCCAAGACACAGAAGACACCAGGATATAGAAGAGACCAGAATACAGAAAACACCAAGATATAGAAGAGACCAAGATACAGAAAACACCAGGATATAGAAGACACCAAATACAGATAACACCAGGATATAGAAGAGACCAAAATACAGAAAACACCAGGATATAGAAGAGACCAAGATACAGAAAACACTAGGATATAGAAGACACCAAGATATAAAAGAGGCTAAGATACAGAAGACAACAGGATATAGAAGAGACCAAAATACAGAAAACACCAGGATATAGAAGAGACCAAGATTCAGAAAACACAAGGATATAGAAGAGACCAAGATATAGAAAACACAAGGATATAGAAGAGACCAAGATACAGAAAACACCAGGATATAGAAGAGACCAAGATACAGAAAACACTAGGATATAGAAGACACCACAATATAAAAAAGGCCAAGATACAGAATACACCAGGATATAGAAGAGACCAAGATACAGAAAACAAAGCTATAGAAGAGACCAAGATATAAAAGAGGCCAAGATACAGAAGACATCAGGATATAGAAGAGACCAAGATACAGAAAACACTAGCATATAGAGGACACCAATATACAGAAGACACCAAGATATAGAAGAGACAAAGATACAGAAAACACCAGGATACAGAAGACACCAAGATATAGAAGACACCAGGATACAGAAAAGACCAAGGTATAGAAGACATTGCCTTCTAACCACCAATTTATAATACAACTGATATCAATCAAAGGCTAAAAATAGGGGCAGTATAATATATAATATAAAAAAATTGAAGACTTGTTTAGAAATGGTGTGCCTGTAAAATACTAAAAAGTTAATACAAAAGTGAACATCCTTTTTAAATTAGTATGTTAATAATTTCTATTCTATTCATCCAGATGCAATCAAATTCGGCAAATAGTGCAAAGCTCATACTAGTCCTTTGAAAAAAATGTGCTAACATTAAGCTTTCCTGGTTTATAAGAACTGCAGTCTAAATCAGAATTCACACCAGTGAAATCTGAAGGTAAATTTAATATTAAACATTTATGGATTGGAGGAATCACGTAATTCATGAACTGTGTAATTCCCATGCCTTTCTGTGTTATTTATGCTGTTAATTAAAGTTTTCCATCTGTCATTTTTCTCAACACCAGGAAATTTTCACCAGCAATATTATAGACAGTACATTTCATCAAAAAAATGATTTGTTTGGAACTTAATGTACTTGTCAAAAAAGGCTGGCAATATCATTTTACATTGAAGATATATAGTTATATAAAGGAACAAACTAACTTGTCTACATTATCCTCAGTGGAGAGGACATTCACCTTATAATCCACTTTTTAATATGACATAGGCAGGGGGATTCTATGACAATCTCAAATCAGCTACTGAACCCAAGAGGGATGGGCATTTTCAAAACCAAGTGTTAGAGAGGCATGATAATAATAAGGTCAGTAATAGAAAGCCATTAAAAGAATAGATAAATAACAACCATTCTTGATTATAATACCACAGTTCACAGAGTTCTTAAGTAAATGGAGCAATAGACCCCTCTTTTCACCATTAGTCAAATAAGTATAGGGCTTGCTCTGAATATACTATCTGCTTGTTGTTTTCTTTAGGATATATGTTTCTACTTCTGGTTCCTTCAAGCACAGACCAAGATACAGAAAACACAAGGCTATAGAAGAGACCAAGATATAAAAGAGGCCAAGAAACAAAAGACACCAGGATATAGAAGAGACCAAAATACAGAAGAACCAGGATATAGAAGACACGAAGATACAGAAAACACCAGCATATAGAGGACACCAAGATACAGAAGACACCAGGATATAGAAGAGACAAAGATACAGAAGACACCAGGATATAGAAGAGACAAAGATACAGAAGACACGAGGATACAGAAAAGACCAAGCTATAGAAGACATTGCCTTCTAACCACCAATTTATAATACAAATGATATCAATCAAAGGCTAAAAATAGGCAGTATAAAAAATATATAATATAAAAAAAATTGAAGACTTGTTTAGAAATGGTGCACCTGTAAAATACTAAAAAGTTAATACAAAGGTGAACATCCTTTTTAAATTTGTATGTTAAGAATTTCTATTCTATTCATCCAGATGCAATCAAATTCGGCAAATCAGTAATAGAAAGCCATTAAAAGAATAGATAAATAACAACCATTCTTGATTATAATACCACAGTTCACAGAATTCTTAAGTAAATGGAGCAATAGACCCCTCTTTTCACCATTAGTCTAATAAGTATAGGGCTTGCTCTGAATATACTACAGTATCTGCTTGTTGTGTTTTCTTTAGGCTATATGTTTCTACTTCTGGTTCCTTCAAGCACAATCAAAACAAATCAGCAGACCCATGAGAAGCCATTTGCTTAAATAAACCCCTCCCTTCACTAAGCTGTGGCCTTTGTTAGGCTGTGAGATAAAGATACAGCTCATTAAACGACTTCTCATTGGGCAATTGGTTTTACTTGTGCTCGAATGAGATTTTAGATCAATTTTCGATTTTGTTGTTTAGTTAGTGCAAGAAACAACAAAAAACATACATATTTGCTAATTAAAAATAATTAAAGTTCAAAAAGGGGGATATACTGCCCCTTTAATCTGGAGATCAACTTTAAAGTTCTTCTATATAGAGTATACATTATTTACCCATGACTTTCCAACATTATGATGGCATGAATGTAAGTCTCACATTTTCCAAACTTAAATTTCTTCTTTATATGCTGTACATTATTTACCAATGACTTTCCATTGAGTACACAGTACTGTACAGTATGATGTTATGAATCTATAATCTGATACATTTTCAAAATGTCATATTTGCTTTTTCCAAATCTCAATTTTAAAGATTTATCTTGAAAAAGTCTCTGTAATTTAATGAAAAATCGTCTGCTGATTCATGATTTTTTTTCACAATCAAATGTAAAAAACAAAAACTTGAATTTGAAAATGAATAAAACTACTGTACCTCTACAGTATATGTGGATACAATATTACTCATCTATAGAACCATATATCCAGTTTCACATAAGGGTCACTGACCCTGGCTGCAACACACTATTTTCTGCTCTGTAGCTACAGTTTTATTATATTTTTTATTTTATTATTACTTAAGTTTTTCTTTATGGGGCCGATTCACTAACTTCGAGTGAAGGATTCGAAGTAAAAAAAGTTCGAATTTCGAAGTTTTTTTTGGGCTACTTCGACCATCGAATGGGCTACTTCGACCTTCGACTACGACTTCGAATCAAAGGATTCATAGTAAAAATCGTTCGACTATTCGACCATTCGATAGTCGAAGTACTGTCTCTTGAAAAAAAACTCCGACCCCCTAGTTCGCCACCTAAAAGCTACCGAAGTCAATGTTAGCCTATGGGGAAGGTCCCCATAGGCTTGGCTAACTTTTTTTGATCGAAGGATATTCCTTCGATCGCTGGATTAAAATCCATCGAATCGTTCGATTCGAAGGATTTAATCGTTCGATCGAAGGAATTATCCTTCGATCGTTCGATCGAACTATCTGCGCTAAATCCTTCAACTTCAATATTCGAAGTCGAAGGATTTCAATTCCTAGTCGAATATCGAGGGTTAGTTAACCCTCGATATTCGACCCTTAGTGAATCGGCCCCTAAGTCTTCTTCTACAGGTATCGGATGTGTTACCCTTATACCAATTTCCTTTCCATAATTTGGATCTCAATACATTAAGCCAATTTAAATATAATTAAAATCTTAAATACCACTAGAATTGTTCAATAAGGAATAATTATATCTTAGTTGGGATCAAGTAAAAGGTACTGTTTTATTATTACACAGAAAAAGCATCATTTTTAAAAATTTGAATTTTTTGATTAAAAATCAGTCTAGGGAGATGGTCTTCCCTTAATTCTGAGCTTTATGGATAACATGTTTCTGCATAACAGATCCCATACCTGTAATCATTTTCCAATCTGTCATTTAAACCAGACAGTTTGCTGAAATTCCAAACTAGAGAGCTCAATAATTCACAAACCACAAAAAAAAACAAAAATGGTCTTAGAATATGACTGTCAATTTCATACAATGGGCACATTTACCTAGGGTCGAATATCGAGGGTTAATTTACCCTCCATATTCGACCGTCGAAGTAAAATCCTTCGACTTCGAATATCGAAGTCGAAGGATTTACCGCTATTCCTACGATCGAACGATCGAAGGAATAAAAGTTCGATCGATTTGAAGGATTATAATCCATCGATCGAAGGATATTCCTTCGATCAGGAAATTGTTAGGAAGCCTATGGGGACCTTCCCCATAGGCTAACATTGGCCTCAGTAGGTTTTAGGTGGCGAGCTAGGGGGTCGAAGAATTTTTTAAAGAGACAGTACTTCGACTATCGAATAGTCTAACGATTTTTGGTTCGAATCGTTCGATTTGAAGTCGAAGGTCGTAGTCGAAGGTCAAAGTAGCCTATTCAATGGTCGAAGTAGCCATATTCGACCATTCGAAATTCAAACTTTTTTTCCCTCTATTCCTTCACTCGAACTAAGTAAATGGGCCCCAATAAATCAGTTAATAGTAAATTACCATTTAAGTGAAGATAAATAGAATATAAATTATGTACATTAGACAATAGTTTTAGGATAACGTCACTCCGGCAGATTTACTAAAGGGTGAAGTGGCGACATTTTGCCAGAAATCACATTGGCAGGGACACCTCCAATTCACTAACAGGATGGAAATTCACTAGCGAAAGAGACCGTCGCTAGCATTTGTTCACACTCTATCGGGGGGCGACTTTTCGCTCAGGCGAATGGTCGTTACTCGCAAATTCACTAAAGTGCAGATTATACTGAATGTTACCTCTTTTGCCAAAGTTGACTTTGCCACCTCAGACCAGGCGATCTTTCTCAATCGTTTGTCACGTAAATCATATCCTGTCTGTCGAAAATGCATTCATTCTCAAAATTTCAACATTTTTCTTTAGCGGGATTGCCTGCAAAAGTCCTATCTTAACTTTATCTTAACTTTTTCCCCAGACATTTGAGGCCCATCGAACATTCATTTTACAGTGGGCTCATGTGTAGGCCATTATCTGATCTATTTTGTCTTTATAAAGGTTCCCTGGACATTTGTAATAAAAAGTGGCCACTTCAAGCATTTGCACCAACATCTCTAATAAAGACGTCCATACGAATTTAATGTACCCGCCTTATTCAAATTGACCTAAGCTTAAAGGAGAGGGAAACCCCCTGGACGCAAAAACCCTCCCCCCCCCCGTGTTGCTCCCCCCTGGTCTACCTGTCCCGCTGGGCAAATGCCCCTAACTTGTTACTTACCCCTCTGCGCAGGTCCAGTCCACGGAGTTCACAGACGCCATCTTCTTCCACGCGATCTTCTTCCTGCTTTGACCGGCGTTTTGGCGCATGCGCAGTAGGAGGATTTCGTGACTTTTGGCGCATGCGCAGTAGATCCGTACCGGCGAAATGCTCCTACTGCGCATGCGCTGGTCAAAGCAGGAAGAAGATGGCGTGGAAGAAGATGGCGTCTGTGAACTCCGTGGACTGGACCTGCGCAGAGGGGTAAGTAACAAGTTAGGGTAATTTGCCCAGTGGGACAGGTAGGCCAGGGGGGAGGAGGGAGGGGAAGCAACACAGGGGAGGAGGGAGGGTTTTTGCGCCCAGGGGGTTTCCTTCTCCTTTAAGATCACTAGGCAAAAACAAATGCTAGTGAATCTTTGCTATGAAATGCTCTCACTGAAGAAGTATGGCTAGCAAAAAGTCGCCAGCGTTCTGCGCCCAGGACACAACTTCGCATTTTAGTGTATAAGCATCGTGGTAACGATTTTGCACCTGGCGAAGTGGTGCAAAGAGTGCGAAGCGGTCGCTGGTGACAATTCGCCCTTTAGTAAATCTGCCCGACTGTTGGAGGAGAAAACTGCCCGTGTAGGCAACTATTGACTTTCAAAAAACATTCTAAAAAATTAGCTCAACACAAACTCTGTTTGTATGAAAACTAGAACTGCTGTATCCCAGGTGTAAATGATTTACAGTTTCTCCAAACGGTAATCTACAATTTTAATCTCTAACCAACGCAAGGGTACAGCGGCAGCTTGGAAATGATGCCGAGCTTAATTATACTTAATGTGAATTATTCAGCAGCTCGAAGAGATAGACAAAAAAATGTATTTCATACAAAGAAGCTTGACATTTTAATTGGTTCTTCAGAAAAAAAAAAAAAAGACAAAACAATTTCCTCTCTGGAAAATTTACATCACCTCTACCCCTCCCTGCCCGCATCAAAAGCATCTCGTCTTTGCAGAAGTTCATTAACGAGATTAATTAGCACATCGGTGGCTGCCTCATCAGGTGTGTAGCCCAGGTGAGAAGCAGAACACACTGTGAACAGCCAGATCCCCTCCCGGAGCCTAGCATTGATTTACAGAGAAAAGTTGACAGAATGAGGACACCGTACCTTGGTCATTAGCCATTTTGTCAGGGTGTTCCACTACAAAGGGAGAGAGAGAGAAGAAGACATTATCGTTACATTATGACAGCTCTTCATGGCAAGGTTGACATAGCAAATCAGCAATTTTATTGTAGCAAAGCCTTCATGGCAAGAGGCCGCCTTAGAATGCATTAGGCAGCGCAGAACCATAATGTTTTCTAATTCCTCTTTTCAAAGACTTTTTTGCCAATGTAGTCACGTCTATCACTTTGAAAAGCCATAAACAGGGGGAAGGAGGGGGGGGGAAGGTTTTCCAAAGAGCAGAGGAGAAAGTGCAAAGAAGTTCATGACGATGTGTTTTTTTTTTTTTAACTTGGAAGAGGGGGAAAAACATCAGCAAATATCGCAGCGTTCCCTGAGGATGTGGAGTTTGCAGCTGAAATTCATGTTGTAAATAAACCAGCTGGTTAACATCTCTGGTGCCAGACTGTTTATTGGCATATACTAAACTTTTATACCGAGAAACTTGGCAGAGATATAAAGGCAGGATTTTGCTTAGTAGAGAGATACCTTTGCTGGAGTCAATTTATGGTTTATATCTGTGCAGGATATGAACAAACTCAGAAAGGTGATTTCTTCACAGTTATACAGGGGAGGGTAGAGGTAGATGTATAGTATCTCTCTGTACAGACTATGAGCAAACTTAGGGGCTGTTCCTGCTGAATTGTAGTAATGGGAATATCTATGCTACCATAGTTTTATGGGATCTCTCTGTACAGACTATGAGCAAACTTAGGGGCTGTTCCTGCTGAATTGTGCTTAGTACAGGGGAATACCTATGCTGCCATAGTTTTATGGGATCTCTCTGTACAGACAATGAGCAAACTTAGGGACTGTTCCTGCTGAATTGTGCTTAGTACAGGGGAATACCTATGCTGCCATAGTTTTATGGGATTTCTCTGTACAGACTATGAGCAAACTAAGGGGCTGTTCCTGCTGAATTGTGCTTAGTACAGGGAATACCTATGCTGCCATAGTTTTATGGGATCTCTCTGTACAGACTATGAGCAAACTTAGGGGCTGTTCCAGCAGAATTGTGCTTAGTACAGGGAATACCTATGCTGCCAAAGTTTTATGGTATCTCTCTGTACAGGCTATGAGCAAACTTAGTGGACTGTTCCTGCTGAATTGTGCTTAGTACAGAGGAATACCTATGCTGCCATAGTTTTATGGGATCTCTCTGTACAGACTATGAGCAAACTTAGGGGCTGTTCCTGCTGAATTGTGCTTAGTACAGGGGAATACCTATGCTGCCATAGTTTTATGGGATCTTTCTGTACAAGCTATGAACAACTTAAAGGGCTGTTCCTGCTGAACTGTGCAGTTGAATATATGCAGGTGTAGGAATGTATGCAGGTGTAGTTTTGGTTTTTTCCTTATAAGCCTTTGCAATATAAATCTAATAGCAGGCTTCATATCCAGAGTCACCAAGCCACATATGTGCTGGTTTCTTATAAATAGATTAAAACACCCTAAAAAAGCTGCTGGTAAAAAACAGGAAAGTATTTGACCAGAAAATCAACCATTCACCCACAGTCCCAAGTCTGTAAGTCTTCTCCCCAAATTTTACTTAAACTGGCCTTCAGTCAAAGCCAATGCCCCAAGCCCTTCTACGAGAGAAACCCTACGGCTTGGGACTAACTGCTCTAATGTGAACTACTGTAAGGGCTTGGGTCTGTAACTATCCTAGAAAACAGTTGGCTAAGGATTCTGGGAGCTATAGCTTACAATAGAAGTCTGCAGATCCGTAATATCAAACACACTCAGCTCTGGCAGCTTCAGCTAATTAACATGTTTAAACAGCAGAGGCGTGTTGTCAGATTTCAATGACTCTGATGTCTTTCATATTTGAAAGGGATAATTAAACCATTGTCTTCTCTTAATACAACTGAATGCAGCTCTCGTGACTCGCTCGCAGTAAATATCCCAGCAGTTCAAGCAAAGCAATGGATCATTTCCCAGTAAGTGTTCTTGATTTACATCAATGGACTCTCATATTATAAAAACATTATTGAGAAATAAAAAAAAATCCACTGAAAATACAATTTCGACAGCGAAAAAAAAAATTATGAAATGAGATGATGTTCTATGCATTTTCAACATTAGGTGGCACTATACTGTTATATATGTCACTTAGAGAACATCAGATTTCAAGCTTTCTACCAGCATGAAGGAAAAAACAACTACAGGATCTTCAATAGATGTTACATTTTATCTCCCAGCATCCTCAGTAGGGCATTCAGAGGAAACTGAGACCCGAAGTACAGAAACCAGAGTCTTTCCTAAAGTCAATCTGATTCCAATATCCCATAGACCGTAATGGCATTTGACTGCTGAAACACACCTTCTTCTTCTTATCCAAACATGTTAGTCTGCTAAAACACTTTTCCTGACTGTCAGGAATGCTTTTCTGACAGATGGCAAAGTGTAAATAACTTGGAAAATGATGAAACAGCTTGGAATCTTCCTGAATTCCCCATTTGATATTGAATATATCTACCCTTTAATTTTTAACGTTTGAATGCACGGGAGTCTCAATAGTTTAAAAATGAGCTGGCTATAGGAGTTCAGAAATTAGTTGGCATCAAATCGTTTTTGTAACTGAAGAAAAGTTGTCTTTTTAAAAGGTCATCGACTTGATTTAAATTCATATTCATGAATTTCATTCTAGAATATTTATCCTGAGCTAAAACCATTCTCATTTGTGTTTGCCTTTAGATGCGGGGAAAGATCTGCTAAAAGTTCACATCTTGTCCAAGTCCGTGAGATGAAACATTAATGTGTTGGACTTGGTGAACCTCAGCATCTGTATTAGTGAGATCAAACATTAATGTGTTGGACTTGGTAAATCTCGGCATCTGTATTTAGAATGTGTTGGAAATCCATGTTCTTAGTGTAATATTTAATGGTCAAGAAACATAGGGGTGAGTCGGGTGGTCTCTTAGGTATGAAGAACCCTACAGTGTACCTGCAGTATCAAACTTGTTTGCACCATCAAAGGTATGCAATCTTTTCTCAGTTGCTGAAGAGTTTACTTCAGAGAAAAACAGAATTGAGTAATTCTCCAATTCAAATCTTTATCTGGAAATTAGATTGCAAATGTTTTTCAGGGAAACAAGGGCTCAGCATCAAAATGACATCTGCTTGCAAAACTTTAGGCACAAGTCCTTTGATGCAGGCCACTGAGGGAACCCTTCAAGAGTGGTGGTAGCTTAGGGTTCCCATGTGTCAATAGACGCACTGTGTATGATTCACAAGAGAAGGTGGGATGGAGGTAACATTGGCGAGAGCAATTATGCAGAAGTGCAAGGTGTGGCTTCAGATGCCATTTCTCACCCAATGACTGCAGCAACACTTTGTTGACCCCAAAGGCAGTATCGATTTGTAAAAGACACATTTAATGTCTATATCATCCAGTGGATGCATTGATAAGATATAGGGGTGATGTTTCCTTGGAGAATTTTAGGGCAAACATTTTATTGGTCATAATAATTCTGTGAAAAATTCTGGGATATTTTTGGGCCCCCTTGATCTGACAGGCCCGACCCACCTGAAACCCCATTTACTTGCTGACTTCTGGGTTTGTGATTCACATCTGTCTAAATGAGCACAATTAGTTGGATTTCAGCATGAATCTACTTGTTAATGGTGGGGCTATAAAACACAAAATAAGTTTATACATTCCTCATTGTACCAGAACCTCAACTTGCACCATTTTACCCTTCGTTGTTAACATCTAGTGAAACTTTGGCTTGTTCCACCATGTTTTTCTTCCGATAATGGACATTTGGGAGTCACTATGTGGTGGTGGTGGGAGTCTGTGACTAATTCTGTATGATTGGACCCAACATTGAAAGAAATTGGTGATGACAGCTAATTACTCATAATTGCACATATGTAATATGAGTGGAGACGTGAGACCTGCAAATGCATTTAATACAATCCAGATATTGGCAATACTGCTTTGCTTAGACATGAACAGGACAGCAACTACCACTTCGTTATAGTAAGATAAATCAGGTAATTTAGCACCTCTTACCTTTAGGCGTCCGAAAAGTAATTGGTTCAGACAGAGGTCCCAATCCTTTGGCGTTGCGTGCCTGGATTCTAAAATAGTAGGCAGTGTCTAGGTTTAGATCCAGAATTTCATGAGTTAATCTGTCACCAGTTATTGTCACCATGATCCAGTCATCTAGCTGCAGGTTCTTGTCCAAAGTGTAGAAAAGTATGAAATCTAGAAACAAAATATAGGGAAGTTCTGAGATACCATAGCATTGCTCGATCACATCCAGCATGCATATATTATACATTGGTATGCCAGCACAGGTAGATGCCTGCAGTTATGTAAATAAACCCATGTCCCACCAGTCTCACAATCAACATTAGAGAGGAGTAAATCAATTAAAATGATTCAAGCTACTGCTTCCCATCCACTCCCACCTTTTTTTCTAAACTTCCCTTCTCTTAAAGTGCTTGTTAAACTTAATTTGCTATCAATTTGTTTCTGTGTTTTCTTTTCCCCATGTGTACAGTTTTCCTTTTTTTGGCTTGTGCCAAATGTTTATAATTATTGCATTTTTTTTTTGCTCAGATTTTGTGCATTCTGTGTAAAATAGCTAATTAACAAGTTGCACAGTCAGTAAAGATACAAATATCTCTACAAGCGGAGCAGTGTGAAACCAAGGAGAGAAGAGAATAAAGGATGCATGTGTCAATGTCTAAGGAAACAAGGATTCCTGCAGAACATGCAGATTTACCAATAATTTTGCCGTTGGCTTCGATCGGAGGCTGCCAGCTCACAATAACAGCTCGAGGCTTCCTTTCCCTTGTGATAACTGTCAAGTCCTTCGGGGCAGATGTTGGAGCTTAAAAAGAAGTGGAAAAATAAAAACATGTGAAAAATAATGCACCGTCCAAAACATAATAATTTTAAACTATGGAAATAATGAGAGACAGAATAAATCATAAGGTAGGACAAATATTTGTTATGTGTTACATTTGGGGTTCGGGCAGATATTTTCATGAATAAGTTATTGCTTATCATCAGCCAGAGAAAAGGCCTACAGGAATTTATTTATAAAGGGGTCATGGTGTTGTGTGCAAATAACAGGCCCACAATGCAAATCAACAGTTGTTGGATGCCCTGTAATCTCCCATTGCATCTCCAGCATGGAGCACAAAGAGTTGTAAATGATAAGGTGAATTCTCAGACACAACCAACATAATTTAATGGGAAGTTATGTGGGCAGTCTATAGGTCGCCGCATGCATACCCCCTTGTGTAGAATTCATGATGAACAATGAAAAGCACCCGCACAAGCAAGTTGATTTCAGAGACCTGGACCTGAACCTGGCTTTCTGGTGCCGCTGGACACTGAACTTGGTCTCCAGTTCCAGACTATTCAATCCCGTTTAAAATGCAATGCAAAACTCACACTGAGTAACTAGTAAGCATAAATATGTAGGGGGTATTTACTAAAACTCTTATTTATCCATTTTTTTATGAAAAGTTGAAAAAATTAAAAATCACTGACAAAATCGGGCTCCAATTTTTTCGAAATTGAGAGTCTGAAAATTCTTCTCTTCTCTGCTCATCTTCAGGGACATCTACGTGACCTCAACAGGTTTAAGCTGGAGTATTTTCGTATTTGGATTTTTTGCAGCTTTGGGGTATAATAGATCTCTAAAAATTTGCATTTTTCTTCCTCTAAAAATGTGAGTTTTCCACTTTAAAAACGTGACCAGAAAAATCTGAGGTTTAATAAATAGACCCTGTAGTGTACAGCATCTATAAAAACTATATTTTTCATCCTTTAGTTTCCCTGCATTTGTTCCTGTCCATGCATCGCCTTTAAGCTCACATGAAGGTCTGAATAGTTGAATTAAGTAATGCCTTTTATAGAATGCTGGAACTTTGTAACACATAATAAACCTTGTTACCTTCCATCATATTTTAAGAAGCATTAATACCACATCCTTGCAGTATTAGGAGTATGGGATTAAAGGTCTACCTTTAGGCCACAAGAGTTAAGTTGTGTCCTAATTATTTTTACTAATGCATTGCATGAAACTAGGGAACTTCTTATAGAAAAAGCAACTTTTTAATAGGGGAAAAAATATATTGTTCAAGTTACATCTTCTCTTGATTCCTATGGAGAAAAAATTCAATTAGCAGCAAGTTCAACAACTTTTTGAACAATCAGCAATCAACTTGGCTTTTACGAACCACAAGAGCAGTTTTGGAGGAGAGTTATATATTTTCCTAGCTGTGAAGTACAGACATTTACTGATATATGTCAGAAGATATGATGGATATACGTCGGATATGATTACCTGTTTCGTAAGTAGTGGCATGAGCTGTCATACTCCAAGTGCTTGAGCGTCTACCCTTTGTGACCATTACTGAAAATTCATACATGGTGTTTGGCTTCAAGCCCGTTACAGTATGACTTAGAGATGTTGTGTCAGCAGACTAGAAAACAAAAAGAATATAGAAAACTGTAGAAATGTTGATTTAACATGTAATATTATCAAAAACAAGGAAAATGATTTTACCTTATATTTTGAACTGGCTGAGTAGCTCGTTCTCCAGCGTATAGTATAGAAACGCACTTCGGTCGTCTTTTGGTTCTTAAGGACAGAGTTGTCCGCCCAGCTGACTCTCACTGCATCATGCGTAAGTGCAACCGCCTGAACACCTACTGGTGGGAGCATGGGGGTGGACATATCTGGGACTGAGGTAGGGAGATCATCAATAAAAGGATAAAACTCAATTTCTAATGGGTCAATGGGGTCTGAGTAAATTAAAAAACATGCAGCAAAGAATTCCAAGATGAGAAAAATAAACAGTCAGCACAGCAGAGCAATGGGTTAAATGTGAAACAATAAGGGTGAAAAAGGTGATATGCAAGAGATAGAGAAGAGAAACATAAATGAAAAAGTTACACTAATAAAAATATATGCATATACGAGGCTGATATATCATATTTCAAATATATATAGATCCGACAATAAATTATACTGAAAATACTGGACAATATAAACAGTTCAGCTGTCATTTTACCGATTGCACATTAAATATCACCAAAGCCCTTTGAGTTGCTTAGAATACGAATTACAATGTAACTGGTATTTGCTTATTTGTACTTGAATCATACAAAATACTTCTTTGGAAAGTTTTTATATTACTATAAATCTGATCCTACACAGACACAGAAATATCCTGTTTGAGCAGGTAGCCAAATAAGAAGTGCTTTGGCCAGATTGGGGTCATCTGACTTATTGGGTTTTGGGAAGCAATAGGTTCAAATAGGGAACATTGACTATATCCAATGTGTTTCTTATGCTGAAACAATATCTAAATGAAATAATACAAAAGGCAATAGAATGACAAATTGATCAAGAAGGTCCTGAAAAAAATACCTGAAAACTTCTAACATATGAAGATAGTGGTTAAAATATGTCCTTCTTTTGATAAAACAAAATGCGTCCAAATAATCATTGAAACCATTCTTGTTCAGAATGTGACCATTCATCAATACATTTAAACTGTGTAACTTGCAAAAATGTATTAATTACTTATCATATGAACTCTTTTAGAATACTAAGAAAGGTCCCACAGAGAGAGTTCTAGAATAATAAATGAGTCTTCTTCTCCATATCACAGTATACTGTTTTTTTTCATGGTAATGTGTATTCTGGTATCTCTAGAGATAAAACTGAGGATAGTGGCTACATGGAATGTCCTCCTTTTAATAACGAGTCTCCCTTTTCATATCACAGTATTCTGCTACTTCATAGTAATGTGTTTACTGGTACATCTTAGCAGTGTGTTGATAAACACCATGGGGCACATTTACTAAGCTCGAGTGAAGGATTCGAAGTAAAAAAACGTTGAATTTCAAAGTATTTTTTTGGGTACCTCGACCATCGAATAGGCTACTATGACCTTCGACTACGACTTCGATATGAATGATTCAAACTAAAAATCGTTTGACTATTCGATAGTCGAAGTACTATCTCTTTAAAAAAAACTTTGACTACCTACTTCGCCACTTTAAACCTACCGAGCTTCAATGTTAGCCTATGGGGACCTGCCCCATAACGTTTCTAAGCTTTTTTTGATTGAAGGAAAATCCTACAATCGATGGATTAAAATCCTTCGAATCGTTTGATTCGAAGGATTTAATCGTTCCTTCAATCAAAGTATTTGTGGTAAATCCTTCGACTTCGATATTGGAAGTCAAAGGATTTTACTTCGAGGGTCGAATATCGAGTATTAATTAACCCTCTATATTTGACCCTTAGTAAATGTGCCCCCATAATTCTATGATCATATGTAGAACTAAGAAGAAATATGGCAACCCAGGAATAACATAAAGCATACTTTCCCTATATTTACTACTCTTCACATAGGAACACATTAAAATTTCACACACCATTTATAAGTTCCATACACATTGTTAATCATCAAATTTACAAAACTATCAACAACTTTATAATGGCCCCATCAGAAGGTGAACCAATTTTCGAGAGAAAATTTGTGTCATAGATTATGAAAGGGAAACATCTTGACTCGTTTGTTTCTAAGATCTGATTTTTATATCTAATTTTTTGTTGATTGAGAACTTAAGAAGCTGTATATTCTCTGTCCAAAAAAATATTCCTTAGAAATCCTTTCCTCTTGCATTTGCACATGTCTTGAGATTCTTCAACTTATTTTAATTTGAGGAACACATACATTGTTCTCTTTATACTCTAATGACAGAAACCTTGTTTAATGATACTTATTATGTTTTTGTTTTTTTTTTAAAAAAAAAAGGCTTCTTATGATATTTAAATAGTCTCTTCTGATGTAGGAAGTAGGTCATATTTTGTATTATATGTTCATGTTATATTCAGGCAAACAAAGGATGCAGTTACTGAAAATGATATACACTATCCTTTAAAGACTTCACAGTCAGACATCATGCAACACGTAATTCCTTGTGCTTTATTGTATTAAATGAGCTGAAATGATCATTTTTCAAAATTGATAAAATCTTTCACTATAAGCCTTTCCTAAGGTAAATATAATGAATCACATGAAAACAGAGATGAATGAGATGGTCACTCGCACCCTCCAAGAGTGTCACCCACATAGGGAGATTGGTAACAAGACTGTAATAACATCTGATGGAAGGGCGAGAACAGCTGAATGGTTCAGCATTTTCATCACATAGGAATCAATCTCACAGGATCTTCAGGAATGGTAGACAGAATTATTATCAAGCTGGGAACCTTTGTTAACTCAATAGAATCCATTCAATACAGAATTAATACTTCTGATTGTGTTAAAAAAATATCATTCCAGAGAGATCATAAAAGACAGATCATCTGTATTTCCTATAAGATGATGTTGACTGTGCAAAGATCCCAATGGGAGAGCCGGATTCCTACTCAAGCTCATCATTGTTAGAAATCCAGATACAACTTGAAAGTGGCAACTCAAAAGACTGAGTGACCATGAAACCTTCTTCTACTTCTTCAGCAACAACGTAATAATGTTTTTGTGCTTATACCGTAGATATTTAAATGAACAAAGTTCTATTATCCATATGAACTGCATGAAGAAGAATCGAAGAATGTAAGGATTGCCCGGGTGCGGTAGCAAGGAATAAGATGTGCAAATACTGACACAAGGGGCAACTGAAGAATCAGGAGACTCTAGAGAATCTTTGGGGAGGCACGCTTATAATTGAACCCTAGGAGAAGCAATAATAAGTTGACTGCCAAGGCATACTGAGCATTAATGAGGAGAGAATGTTTTAGGAAGTGCATCTTCTTTAAGGGGCTGATTCACTAAATTCGAGTGAAGGATTCGAAGTAAAAAAACTTCAAATTTCAAAGGTTTTTTTGGGCTACTTCGACCATCGAATGGGCTACGTCGACCTTCGACTACGACTTCGAATCGAAGGATTCAAAGTAAAAATCGTTCGACTATTCGACCATTCGATAGTCGAAGTACTGTCTCTTTAAAAAAAACTTCGACCCCCTAGTTCGGCAGATAAAAGCTACCGAAGTCAATGTTAGCCTATGGGGAAGGTCCCCATAGGCTTGCCTAAGTTTTTTTGATCGAAGGATATTCCTTCGATCGTTGGATTAAAATCCTTCGAATCATTCGATTCGAAGGATTTAATCGTTCGATCGAAGGAATAATCCTTCGATCGTTCGATCAAATTTTCTGCGCTAAATCCTTCGACTTCGATATTCGAAGTCGAAGGATTTCAATTCCTAGTCGAATATCGAGGGTTAATTAACCCTCGATATTCGACCCATAGTGAATCAGCCCCTAAGTATTGTGTGTTTCTTTGTTGTGTTAAACCATATTGGTCTTCGGCCGACATGTGAAAATTTGTTAAACTAGGGTTAAAACACGCCACAGAGATAGATAGATGATAGAAAGATAGATACATACATCATAAGCTATAGGTAAAGCTTAAATTAAATAAGATGGCAGGCAGGTAACTATGAATAACAGGTAGGTGGAGAAACCATAACATAAAGTTTAAAGTTTTCATTGTCTTGATATACTATTTATTATTATTATTATTATTATTTTTTTGGTTGCTAATAATACATACAGCTGGAGCCAAGCAGAAAAAAACAGATTTTAGAAGTTTGTTGCTTCATTACATGAAAATAAAGGCTATGGGTAATATATGCTTATTTCCAAACAGAAAGTAGGACATTTTGAAGTTCTACTTCGCCTGTCTTATAACAGATATCACAGACACTCTGATATTGCTTTATTGATTTTTTTCCCCCGAAGTGTACCATTCCGTCATATAATTGCCTTGAAACAAGTAGTATTTATTATAATATTTGGAAATGAAATAAAACGGATACATTGATTTATAACAGACATTATCAAATGAAAAGCACTAAAGGGGTTTTCATACAGAGCTTTTTTTCCTTTCCCTTTTTCATTTCCTTTGGGAATACTTCAGAAATCATTTTCCTAGTTGTATTGACGTTTAGTCTATCGTCTCCTAGGGTTTTTTGGCCACAGTATTCTTTCTGATACCTCTTTGCCGTTTTTATCACTGTGCTCTCACATTTGGCTGTCTCATAAGAGACATTAATTTCGAGGTGGAACAGAAGAATATGTGACCCAATGATGCTCGTAAGTTTATGACATGAAACCTTTGATTATTAATTTTCTTGAATGATAGACAGGCGTGTGGTAAATATATTGAATTCTGTGCCCAGCCAGTTTAAAATAAAGATATGAATCTACCATGAGCAAAATGCAAGAGAAAACAACTGATGTGCCAATGAGAAGACCATGATACATTTGGAGAATTTCATTGGTTCATGAAAGGATGTTGCATCTGACTTTAATTTGTCTAAACATCTAATCAGTTGATTGAATTAGAAATAACATTTCAGATTTCAGACATGTTCAAATGTTTAAGGCAGAAGCTATTTCCAACATACCTGTTTGTGATCGAGTGGTGGCACTTTCATAGAGAGGGACGCCTTCCCCAGCATTATTAAAAGCTTTTAGTGAAATGACATAATGGGAGCTTGGCTCTGCAGGCAAAAATAACAAAAATCAAATTTTTTTTAGCTAGCACTCTTGGAAGGCCATTTCATTGATTATAGTATTCAAACACAACAGCATAATTACTTTCAAAAAGTTTTTTTTTTCAAGGCAACTGTTTATTTGTCATAATACATTTGATACATTTGCGCAGATCTGATTTCAACAATTCCCAGAACAGAAATTTACCGGAGTCCTAAATCGTGTTAAAAGAATCGTGTTCAGAATGTATCCCAATTAATTCCTTTTGGAATTTGAGTTTTTTTGAAACTCAATTTGGAAAAAAACAGACATTAAATGCAATTGTTTTTCTAGAATATATTTTTTTTCTTATACAGAAAAAATCTATTGTGTTAAATGATGAAACAACAAACAACTCTTGAACTCAATGTTCCATTCATTTTTTAAATCTGTTTTTTAAAAAATGTGAAAAATAAAATTGCTTGAATGCTGAAAATAAACCTCCCATTCAAGATTGCCAAGTTTTGGTTTACAATTTCATCATCATCATCATTTATTTATATAGCGCTGTCAAGATACGCAGTGCTTTTTAGACATTTAAAGATTTTTGAAGATCAGAAATTTGTATTTTTTTCTTTCATTTTCGCAAATCCCAGAATAACCACAGTCTAAAATTGTCAATTTGCCAGCAGATTGTAGAATTTACTGAAACCTTCTGCTCTTCCCTATAGAAAACACATAATACAATGGTGTATTCACCAATCCAAAGACAGGCGCAACAACAAATTTGAAGCTTTGCTTATGTTTTGAATTGCCCATTTCAAAAATGTACAGTTGGAGGTCTATTTTAGTGGTTTTAGAGGTTTTTGAAACCACTACTAGTGAATTTATTCGCTAAGCCATGGATTTGTGGCGAAATTCCAAATTTCGCCATGTGCAAAAAAATTCACCAAAGAAAAATTGGCCATAAGGAAAAACGACCATAAGAACAAACGTCCAAAAGAACAACGACCAATCACTTTAATGCATTTGGAGCAAGAAAAATGGTTGCACTCATAAAAATCAGTTGTGTGTAAAGACGCCCATTGACTTCAATGTGTTAAATTTCGCCGTTTCACAATCGTGACAGATTCTCTCATCATAAAAGATCCAAATGAAAAAGTACGAACGTTCCCTAAAATTCTAGTTTTTCAGGCAATTACTAGTAAATAAAAATATGAAAACCACTAAAAGTCTGCATTTATTAAAAATGGCCCAATAGGATCAGCACAGCTTTCATTGACTTGTTTTAGTGTTCTTTGTGCTTTTTCACACTTAATAAATCTCAAATTTTTAGAACTTTTAAAATAAATAGGAAAACCACACATTTTTAAAGATTTAAAGAAGTAAATGGTCCTCAAAGTGTATACATTAGTTATAGTGTGGATCGATCATTGTTCTTTAATTTTGCTTTCTGAGAAATTCCCAGTATTTTATATAAACAGAATAGCATTTATGACGCTCACAAGAACTGTTATTCTTCTATAAAGATTAATCAAGTTCCTGGAACATATCAGGCAGCTCACAGTGTTAGTTAATTGTACACAATATCCTATCAGGTCTTTCCAGAGGGGCATGGGCAGTCAATTGAAAAACAGAAAGAAGGAAAGCACAAGTACTGTGTGTTTACACTGAGCAGTAGAGCCTGTTATCCAGAATGCTCAAGACCTGGGTTTTTCTGGTTAATGCATCTTTCGTAAATTAGCTCTTCATACCTTAAGTCTAATAGAAAATCATTTAAACACTAAATAAACCCAATAGCCTGGTTTTGCTTTGAATAAAGATTAATTATATATATATATATATATAGAGAAAAAGGAAGTAATTTTAAAACATTTGGATTAAATGGATAGAATGGATTCTATGGGAGATGGCTAGTGATGGGCAAATGTATTCACCAGACATGGAGTTGCGATGAATTTACTTGTTGCTGCCCGCAAATGTTTTCATGAAACTGCTGTGAAAATTGCTGCTGTCACTTTAATGCATTTGGACAAAATACTTGCGTATAAAAATTGTTTTCAAAATTATTTTGAAATGTTGACATTTTTCTATGTTTTTTTAATTTTTTCGCCATTTTGCACATTTTTCGGTGAAGCGAAACGGGACAGATTCTCACTAGAGATGGCCTTCCCATAATATAGAGCTTTTTAGATAATGGGTTTCCAGATAATGAAACCCATACCCAAATATGAACTTCTGCAGCTCCCGCCAATTCATCTTTTATAGTAAAGCAGCTGGAAAAAACGAATTCTCTTGTTGAATATTTCACCATTTCTGCCACTTCAGTGGTGGAGTTCACCGTAGAGTTAAGAACTGATCAAGCATTATGAAAATTTCAGAAAATGTCATCAATTGGGCCAACCTGATTGAGATTCCTGGCCATGCAGCTGGAAAACTTGGGCTCCTTCTTTTGTACAATAATGTCTGGTCTCTTATTAGACATTCCATGCAAAGAGCTTGGTTTGTGTTATTTTACAACACACTTTTCACATATTGGCGTACATCAAATGGCTGCAGTGAAATTCCTTTCCTTCTACCTTAGGGGAATAACTTGACTTTGTAGAGGTCACATACATGTACTTTTCCATGCTGATTTTCTAGTCCATAACCCAATGTTAATGACCCACAACTTCCCTCAGTTCCGCTTTGCTGCAAATATTCCATAATTACTATTAATCCCTTCAGTGCCAGGAAGGGCCATAATATAAATGCACTGCAGCCCCTTCCAGATCAGACTGTTTAATAGCACAGACCCTCCTTGGAGACTACTGAATAATTGATTAGTTCATCGTGAATATCATTAGGACTGGTGCCAGATGAATTAATAAACAATAAGAACTTGATGTGAGGCACTGCAAGGTCCTTGTTGTAAATTAATTTCAGATTAGTGGTGATTGGCCAAATGAAGGCATTTGTTTAGTGAGAATGTGATTGCCGCAAATACATATATATTATTAATGAACTGCTGTGATGTGACTCATTTTTCCTGTTTTAATCCAAACTCAATAGTGAATTCATGAAATAAAAAATAAATAAATAATACATCCAGGTGGACAGACAATTGTGCCCATTAGTATGAGATGCCTCTTGAAATCATCACCAATGGCTTATTTCAAATAATGACTGAAATGAAATCTAAATGCTGATTGCTCATAATGCAGACCTTGTTATGTTTATATGGCTTGATTAGCAATAAAAGCTGTTATGTGCGTTGGAAAGAGGACAGTAAGGGGCCGATTCACTAAGCTCGAGTGAAGGATTCGAATGAAAAATACTTCGAATTTCGAAGTATTTTTTGGGTACTTCGACCATCGAATGGGCTACTTCGACCTTCGACTTCGACCTTCGACTTCGATTCGAACGATTCGAACGACAAATCGTTCGACTATTCGACCATTTGATAGTCGAAGTACTTGCCCTTTAAAAAAAAACTTCGACCCCCTAGTTCGGCAGCTAAAAGCTACCGAAGTCAATGTTAGCCTATGGGGAAGGTCCCCATAGGCTTGCTAACCTTTTTTTGATCGAAGGATTTTCGTTCGATCGTTGGATTAAAATCCTTCGAATCGTTCGATTCGAAGGATTTAATCGTTCGATCGCAGGATTAGCGCTAAATCCTTCGACTTCGATATTCGAAGTCGAAGGATTTCAATTCGAGGGTCGAATTTCGAAGTATTTTTAACTTCGATATTCGACCCTTAGTGAATCTGCCCCTAAGTCTATGTAAAGAGCTACAATCCCTTTACCCACTTTAGAATTATATCATTATTCAAGGGTTCTGCTATATCTGAACTTGAGCACCAAAATACCTTAAGTAAGCGGTGGATAGAGGCTAAAACGCCAACCAGGAGAGTAAAAGTATGGCATCCCAGAATAGCTATATATTCAGCAAATAACTACAATTTAATTTAAAAAAAAAATACCAAAAATTACCTTGTACTTCAGCCAAACTAAGCTGCATGAATCCATATTGGCAGCAAAAAAATTATATATGGTTTATTTATTGGGTTATTTACTAAAATTCAATTTCATCTCATATTATAAAGAAAAAAAGCCTGACCAAACACTTATCCCAAATTTTGCCTTATCAAAATAATAACTAGAATTAATCGGTTTGGGGAATCACTCGACTTTTTCAGGTTTTCTGATTCTGGCTTTTTGCATTATCTGGTTATAATAAATCTCAAAAAATTCTACTTTTTGCTTCATAAAGCCGACCAAATAAATTTGAGGTTAAGTAAATAACCCCCTTCAATGTTTAAATGATTTTAAAACTTAAAGGTATGGGAATCCAAATGATGGTACAATGCCTTATTTGGAAAACCCCAGGTCCCAGGCATTTTGAATAATAGATCCCAAACCTTTACTTCATTTTGGAAAAACCTTTCAGTGTCTGAATAGACATGGAGAATTTTTCTGTAAAGACAGCTCATAACTAATTCTCACAAGCAAACCAGTGAATATTTTATGCATATGCTCTCTAGCAGCGCCATATTTTAGATGTTTCCTGATTTTTTTTTTTCCAATAGTAGCGGTCCGAAAAACTTGAATTTTTAGAGGTTTTCAAGGCTTCTCTTATTTTTTAGCGCATTGTTCAGATTTTTATATTTGAAGCTTTTAATAAATCGCATGGCATTCGCGTTGTTAGAGAAAATACGTTTATTTGGGGTTTTAAAAACCTCTAAAATCACTAAAATGAGAATGTTGATAAATGGGCTGCCTTGAACCCTTCTTTTCAATAGAAACAAAATCCCATGAATGTAAAAGAAAGTCACTCTCAAAGAAAGGTCACTTTACCTCATATTTTATGAAAATAATATAACACTAAATTAAGGGGCGGTTTTCCCCCTCTAACTTCACTGCAGTGTGTTCTAACATACTTATATTGTGTTTTTAAAAGACCCGTACACTGCAGAAAGACCATGCATGCCAGAACTGTGACCCATTGGTAAAGTTCTGAAGGTTTCTATTATATTATTTACATTAATGATGTATGTACAAAAATAATGTATTTATGGTTACACAATGAAACATGTTCTTTAATCTCCCACATTTTCCCACAAGAGGTCCCTATGATGCTGATGACCAATAGCAGTTGTCCTCTCTCTCCAAACCTAAAGCCAGCCTGGTTTAGCCGAGGTATGTGATTAAATCATGACACTAATTATAAACCTCTTCATTTGCACACACTTATATATATTCCACTCACACAATGTGGAACCATTGACCGTACTTTGCCTTTCAGATCAAACTCATGCAATGCATTTAAATTGAACATTTCCAACCCATCAATTATCTGCACATTGTGGAAACAACAGGGAGCCTCTGGGTGACAATCAATTAAAAGAAACAGATATATTTTCTTCTCTGTTTGATATTGTTTTTGTTTAATGTTTGCCTAGTTTAATTGCAGGATGTGGCTTTGTTCGCCATATCTGCAGTGAAGTGTATGGATTCTAGTCATGTTTAATGATATTGTTTAAAAAAACACTAAAAGCTCAAAATTTCGTAAAGTAAAAGCAGTAGAGGTCCCATAGAAGTCAATGGGAGCTGCACTGATCCTATTGGACATTTCTTTTAGTCATTCTGATTTTTAAAGGTTTTCAGATTTTTCACTAGTAATTGTCCAAAAAAGCTTGCATTTTTAGGGGTTTTAGTATTTTTTAGCACATCGTTCAGCGCTTTTTTCCATTTGTACTTTTTATATTTGGATCTTATAATAACTTTCATGGCATTCTTGGTTTTAGAGAAAATGAGTTTAATAGTGGTTTCAAAAAGCTCATATACCACTAAAATGTGCAATTTAATAAATAGGCCTCCCAATGATGGCTCAACTGCCCTTTAAGATAATGGTTGGGTCAAGTAGATCCATTCACCTGGTTTTGACTCTTTTTGGATAAGGTAGACCTCTGGACATTTGAATGTACGACAGGTCTGCAAGGTGTCAAAGTGCTGGAGGCAATGTCTAAAAGTTTCTTTTAACCATGCCCCCCCCAGTTATACCCCTCAAAACTTTCACGCCACCTTTTGTTGTCCTTCTACCCCCAACATTTTTTAGAATTTGTCTCTCCAAAGGGATAAGATGTAGAGCTGTTTAAGCTAATAACATGTTCAGCCGCTTTGTACAGAGTGCCAATTTATATTCAAACTCATTACTGAGCTCTAATGTTGTATTTTATTAAATCTTTGCCTTTGCAAAAAACAAACATAGAAAACCATCCTTCTCCAGGATCCCAAATGACAGTGTAACAGAGGCTCAATCTTCTGCTTTCTAATTATGCCTAATAGTCAGATCAGAACAGCTATCAAGGGTATTAAGAAGAAATAGCTTCACCTTCAGATCAGACGGACATGATCCAATTTTGTTTTGTTTTGCTTATGTTTAAACCTTATAAATTATTGTTTTGTTTTTGATAGGCCAAAGGCAGCTCTGCACATAGATACATATGTGCACATAGATTCATTATGTGGAAACCCGTAATCCAGAAAGCTCTGAATTACGAGAAGGCTGTCAGTCATAGAATCCATTTTATCGAAATAATCCAAATTTTTAAGTATTATTTCCTTTTTCTCTGTAATAATAAAAAAGTAGCTTGTACTTGATCCCAACTAAGATATAATTAATCCTTATTGGAGGCAAAACCAGCCTATTGGGTTTCTTCAATGTTTACATGATTCTCTAGTAGACCTATGGTATGAAGATCCAAATTATGGAAAGATCTGTTATCCGGTAAACCCCAGGTCCCGAGCATTTTGAATAACAGGTCCCATACCTGTATATGTATTGGAAGAGGGAACTGCTTATTATATATATCCCTTTACATGCCAGAGCAATTGCACATTTTTAGGTGAACTGAAATGTAGTTGGTCCAAATGCACATGTGTCATTGCTCTAAAGGTCTTGGAACCTAAAGGTGTTACAATTACAATAGAAAACTCAGTGGCTGCTAGGGGCAGTATAGAGGACATATTTAGGGGGTTATTTATCAAGCTCCTAATATCCAAACCTCAAATAATTTGTTGTTTTCAGAGTAAAAAAAAAAACTATGAATTATTCGAGATTTATTGAAGTCCGATGGTCTAAAAACTCAGAATCCGAAACCCTGGCATCTAAAAGCTCTCGAGGTTCGGTATAAGTCAATGGGGAATGTCCCAGTGTCTGTGCTGATGTCCCTTCCATTATCGAGGATTTCCAGGATTCGTCGGAAAAAACTCACAAAACATCGAAAAAATCATAGCTTTTGAAGAAAACTCCAAGCAATTCAGAGTTTTCATGGAAGACTCCGAAGTTTTTGGAGTTTTGCCCGACCCTATTTTTTCTGGCTTTTTTCTTCATAAATAAGGTCCATTTGGGAATTTGGAGTTGCTTAGAGTTGGATTAGAAATAGTGAGATAAATTCGGACCTTGATAAATAACCCCCTTAGAGTTTTTATATGTATGCAACACTGATTAAAATTTAGGTTTGAGCCTCTAAAAATTTTCCCTGTGGGTCCAAATTAGCTATGTTACTGATAGAATAGATATAAATAGAATAGATTGTGGTTCCTTAATCATTTTTGGGACTCGGATCTCCGCCCCCATACCCACCCATGTTATTACTATAATTTATTCACATAGCAGCAATATATTACATAGCACAAAGTTCTTGCAAATATTGAGGTACAGAGACTCAGCAGGGACCAAAACTGCTTTGCAGCAATAAGGTTCTGAGTTTGATTCCAGCTCAGGTACTATCTGTAAGGAGTTTGGATTGGGTGTGAATCATGGGCAGAACTAGGGGAAAGGCAGAAAAGGCACACGCCCAGGGAGCATAGTGAGGGGTGCTAGGTGTGTAACTCTTTTGCCTAATCCTGGTTCCATTCAGGTCCTGGAGGGGAAAGACGGTGCTTAAAAAGGCATGCAATGGTAAAAGTCTCCTACATGAAGGTGATTGGATGGGTGGTGGATGTTGGTTTATGTCTAGCCACTCCCCCCCATTTATCACCTATGTGGAGCAAACTGGTTCAGTTTCATAAATCAGCCACATTATTTGTATCCATAGGATTT
Source organism: Xenopus laevis (assembly GCF_017654675.1). Lineage (NCBI taxonomy): Eukaryota > Metazoa > Chordata > Amphibia > Anura > Pipidae > Xenopus > Xenopus laevis. Next base: position 221,747,772 of record NC_054371.1, read on the forward strand.
TATCTAATAGAATACAAGCAATGTTCGTACCCGACCATAATAGCACACTTATTAAGTCAATGGGGCTCATTTATCAACACTGGGCAAATTTGCCCATGGGCAGTTACCTATAGCAACCAATCAGTGATTAGCTTTTTGAAGCCAGCTGCAAGTAGAACAACAAATGCAGCAATTTGATTGGTTGCCATGAGATACTGCCCATGGGCAAATTTGCCTTGTGTTGATAAATGACCCCCAATGAGTTTCAATGAAGGAAATATAATGCATGAAAGATAATATTGAGGCTCTTGGTTCTATTCTGAGATATGCAGATGAGTGTCTAAGCCTGTGGTTACTGTCTGGTATGTCACAGTGAATTTCCAAGCATAACAGAGGGGCCTATTTCTCTGCAAGTTATTCACTTTTTTCTTTTATGGGCAATAACTATAAATATATAGCTGCTATAGAGGCATTATTCTAGAACAAACAGATGCTTTATAACAATTTATAAGTCTGCTGCTCACCCTCGTTAAATAATTAAAGCCAAGCACACCGTGTACATAATTTGTACTTGGAATTGTTTATATGTATAGGCATATGGAAATGGCCGCTGTATCTGGGTAAATATGGACTAACATATGCTCCTCTTGTCCTATCCTCTAGTTTAATCTAACGTGCATATGTTCCATTCTATCAACAATTATGAAGTGTAAGATTAGAGGAAACATTTTTTTTTCTAGTTTCAAGTGCTTTGGTGCCACAATATTTTAACAATGTATCAGAGTGTGTGTGAATATATATAGTACCTACTGTAAGTTAGAAGGCTAGTAGAAGTCATTGATTGGTTTTGTGACCATATAAAGACACAAGACTGCAGGCTGAGTTATACAGGGAACTCTGAGTATCACTCATGTATTATAAGGGATAATGTACCCCCTACTGTAAATGATAAGGATATTAGAAGTCACTGAGGGGTTGTTCTGTGACCATATAAAGGCACAAGGCTGCAGGCTGAGTTATACAGGGAACTCTGAGTATCACTCATGTCTTATAAGGGATAATGTACCCCCTACTGTAAATGATAAGGATATTAGAAGTCACTGAGGGGTTCTGTGACCATATAAAGACACAAGGCAGCAGGCTGAGTTATACAGGGAACTCTGAGTATCACTCATGTATTATAAGGGATAATGTACCCCCTACTGTAAATGATAAGGATATTAGAAGTCACTGAGGGGTTCTGTGACCATATAAAGGCACAAGGCTGCAGGCTGAGTTATACAGGGAACTCTGAGTATCACTCATGTATTATAAGGGATAATGTACCCCCTACTGTAAATGATAAGGATATTAGAAGTCACTGAGGGGTTCTGTGACCATATAAAGGCACAAGGCTGCAGGCTGAGTTATACAGGGAACTCTGAGTATCACTCATGTATTATAAGGGATAATGTACCCCCTACTGTAAATGATAAGGATATTAGAAGTCACTGAGGAGTTCTGTGACCATATAAAGGTACAAGGCTGCAGACTGAGTTATACAGGGAACTCTGAGTATCACTCATGTATTATAAGGGATAATGTACCCCCTACTGTAAATGATAAGGATATTAGAAGTCACTGAGGGGTTGTTCTGTGACCATATAAAGGCACAAGGCTGCAGGCTGAGTTATACAGGGAACTCTGAGTATCACTCATGTCTTATAAGGGATAATGTACCCCCTACTGTAAATGATAAGGATATTAGAAGTCACTGAGGGGTTCTGTGACCATATAAAGACACAAGGCTGCAGGCTGAGTTATACAGGGAACTCTGAGTATCACTCATGTATTATAAGGGATAATGTACCCCCTACTGTAAATGATAAGGATATTAGAAGTCACTGAGGGGTTGTTCTGTGACCATATAAAGGTACAAGGCTGCAGACTGAGTTATACAGGGAACTCTGAGTATCACTCATGTATTATAAGGGATAATGTACCCCCTACTGTAAATGATAAGGATATTAGAAGTCACTGAGGGGTTCTGTGACCATATAAAGGCACAAGGCTGCAGGCTGAGTTATACAGGGAACTCTGAGTATCACTCATGTATTATAAGGGATAATGTACCCCTTACTGTAAATTATAAGGATATTAGAAGTCACTGAGGGGTTCTGTGACCATATAAAGACACAAGGCTGCAGGCTGAGTTATTCAGGGAACTCTGAGTATCACTCATGTATTATAAGGGATATTGTAACCCCTACTGTAAATGATAAGGATATTAGAAGTCACTGAGGGGTTGTTCTGTGACCATATAAAGGCACAAGGCTGCAGACTGAGTTATACAGGGAACTTTGAGTATCACTCATGTATTATAAGGGATATTGTAACCCCTACTGTAAATAATAAGGATATTAGAAGTCACTGAGGATAGCATAGCACAGGAACATAAAAGTACATTCAGCCTGTGGGCCTCCAGTAGGACAGCTCTGGAGTAGGAAAGCTCTAAATGAACTTTAGTGAGCTGATTTAGCAGCAGGGAGATGTCAGTTATTCTGCTAAATTCTTCAAGGTAAAATTGTGACTATGAATATGTTTATACAGTAATATAAAACTGTTAAATGCGATCCTTTCTACTACCCTCTGCAACATTACCAAACTCTGAAATACATTTAAATTGCATTAAACCATTGACATTGGATCCAAAGGTTCATAGCTTCATTAAGCTATTGCTTAATAATAACACCATCATTTAAAGAGGGAATAAACAGTATTAAGAAATATGCCTTATATATCTGGCACATTTTGAGTTTTTTGTGCAGGGTGAGTCTGCAAAATGTAATTTTTTTTTCCAAGAGCTTCAGCAAGTAAAGTCAATGAGATGTATCTCTGGAATCAGATCATAATTCTCTGCTTCAAAGTCAGTGGTCATCCTTTGCATTATAATATCAATTACATGGAAGGCTGACCTTAAGCTTCAGCTTAGAACCGTTGAGATTAGGGTGTAGGACAGGTGCCCATGGAGCAGCGTTTGCACTTAGTAAATGAGCTCAAGTGTATCGTGATAAACACCATCAGTTACTTGGCAACATTTAAATGAATAATAGACACACATTTTCTTGCTAATGGCAAGCAAACAAACAAAAAAATCTCATGAAAGAAGAAAAATAGGAAGCTGGTTTAGAAAGTACAGGCATCAGAAAACCTTTTAGAATTGATTTATTGAGCCATTAAAAGTCAATACCACCTGCAAAATTCCTTTCACTTCAACTTGATAATGCATTGATGAGGGATATTTTTCTTCAGCTTTATGACTCAAAGGATCATCTGGTTGGATGTGAGCAGGACCAGGCAGGCAATGATGTGGAGCTTGCTAAATGTCGGCTTGTATCATCCTGATGTATCCATTGTTCATGCTTAATGCTACCAGACAGCACCTTGTTTCTAAAGGTATCTTCTAACAAACAGCGGTAATAGACTTCTGTAGTGTTGATGATGTATTAGAACCAAAATATAGTTTTTACTGCCCTTTTACTTCCCATGGATTTTTAAAAAGAGCATTCATTGTTTATCACATGGACATTTAGAGACCCATTTATTAAAGATTTAATTTTAGTGGTATTAGAGCTTTTTGAAACCACAAGTAAACTAATTTTCTCTAACACTAAGGGGGTTATTTATCTCAATATTTTCCAAGTGGATCAATCCGCTTGGTTTTTTACGCTTACTTAGGGGCCCATTTACTTAGTTCGAGTTAAGGAATAGAATAAAAAAAAGTTGAATTTTGAATGTTTTTTTTGGCTACTTCGACCAACGAATGGGCTACTTCGACCTTCGACTACGACTTCGACTCCGAATCGAACAATTCGAAATAAAAATCGTTCGACTATTCGACCATTCGATAGTCTAAGTACTGTCTCTTTAAAAAAAAAATTCGACCCCCTAGTTCGCCACCTAAAACCTACCGAAGTTAATGTTAGCCTATGGGGAAGGTCCCCATAGGCTTTGCTATCTTTTTTGGGTTCAACAAAAATCGTTCGATCGATGGATTAAAATCCTTCGAATCGAACAATTTGAAGGATTTAATCGTTCGATTGAACGAATTGCGGTAAATCCTTTTTTTAACTTCGACAGTCGAATATCGAGGGTTAATTAACCCTCCATATTTGCCCATAAGTAAATTTGCCCCTTATTATTACATTTTCCCGAAAATTAGCTTTGCAAGAAAAAATCTAATTTTCGAGATTTTTTCGGATTTTTCACCCGATTTTCATGATTTCTTCATCCGAAAACTCAGATTTTTGTCTGAAAACTTTGAAAACTTCTGGGTATTGCATGAAACCCAGCGCAAATCAAAAAATCCTTGGGACTTCTCCCATTGACCTTGTCAGGTTTGAGATGCCGGATTTTCAGATTCAGACTTTTCCATCTTCATGGTTTACTAAATTCTGAAAAGATCGTGATTTTTTAAAAGTCAGATTTTATAAAAACAAATCATGAATTTATTGTGATTTTTGCCTTCGGAATTTAGTAAATAACACCCTAAGAGACCCATTTATTAATGGTTGAATTTTAGTGGTATTATAGCTTTTTGAAACCACAATTAAACTAATTTTCTCTTACACCAAGAATGCCATGAAAGTTATTAAAAGATCCGAATATATAAAAAAATTGGTAAAAAACTGAACCATGGGCAAAAAAATGGGAACCTCTAAAATTCAAGTTTTTTGCACAATTACTAGTGAAAAAATAAATCCGAAAACCTTTGAAAGTCTGAATGGCTAAAAAAGGTCTTATAGGATCAGTGAATCTTGACCTCTATGGGACCTTGACTGCTTTTTTTGTTTTTTCTTGTAGTTTTACACTACAGAAACTACAGAAGTTTTTAGAAAGAAAAATGTGATTTGTGAAAAAATAGTAATTTAAATGCTAGTAGATAGGCCCCTTATTGATGAAAATGCCTTTATTGTATTATTGTCATGATAACCAGGTCCATTTTTATGGCAGGGTGACTGCAAGTTTGGCACTGGGCTACCAGCACCAGAGAAATCCCTGGAGCGGGGGGCAATGTAGATAAAATCCCTAAGGACATATTATATTAAGTTACTAATAGTCTTTTTCAGTAAATATCTCATTGAAATTATAAAACCAATGAAAAATACTCTATCATCAGGGCTGGAGAAAAGCGGTGGTCTTTAATTAAACATACAGTAAATCAGGCTTCTTTGGCATTTTCCAGCATGAAAGATTCTAATTGCAAATAAACATTGGTATTTTCTGGCATGACAGATACTAATTAGACGTGAAAACACATTACTGGTATTTTGTGACATGACAGATACTAATTAGGAGTGAAAATATATTATTTGTAATTCCTGGCATGGTAGATATTAATTGAAAGTGAATATATTTGAATTATCTTACCAAAACTGGGGAGGCCTATTCATTAAAGGTTGAATTTTAGTGGCATTAGAGCTTTTCGAAACCATGATTAAACTCTATTTCTCTATAACCACGAATGCCATGAAAGTTATTATAAGATCCAATTTTAAAAAGCACAAATAAAAAAGCTGAAAGATCCCAAAAAAATGCTAATATCTCAAAAATCATAAAAAAATTACGTTATTTGGACAATTACTAGAAAAAAAATGAAAACAGCTAAAAGTCTGAATGGTTAAAAAAGGTCCAATAGGATCACTGCAGCTAATATTGACTGCTTTTACATGATTTTTGCGCTAAATCTTGGATTTTTAGAGTTTAAATAAATTTTTAGAGAAAAATACATTTCTTGAAAAAAAAAAAGAAATCCGAATATTAGTAAATCAGCCCCTAAGTGTGAAAGTCATCAAGAATAGATGTAGTAGTAAATTAGTTGGAAAATAAAAAAACATTTATTAGGATAAAACATGTTTCGTGCGTAGCAGGGCACTTAATCATAACCTATAACCCATAGACTGGCCTTGCCCATTTTTGGAAGCATCTTCATGACAACCATGGTAACCAAAAAACATTCTTAGAGTACTGAAACTTACTGTACCTACTAGACTTTTGGAACCAATTAAAAATGTATTCTGCTTGTATCTAATTGCTTTCATGCACTCATATGTTGTACACAAACATTTTTTTCATAACTATATAACAAAAGATGTTCTCATATATGAATCAACTTTTTTTAGGGTCCAAATGCTTAGAATGACATCTGTGACCAACAAATTGCTACTGATTAAATCACATGATGTTATATTCAAAGAACAATTGGGGTTGAGTGGGTTGAGTCAACCCACTCAACCCCAATTGTTCTTTGAATATAACATCATATGATTTGATCAGTGTATGCAAAATCTACCTCAATAGGAGAAGACCTTGTATAAATGTTATAAGCCATATCCATGAAGCCATCATTCTATTGAAATATGTTACATCAAAATGACTTATCATTGGTGGCTGGACATTCCAAGAAAGGTATCATGATGACATGATAATTGATTAGTATTGGCAAGATTCTGAAAAATGCCTCATAACTACTTGATACATCCAAGCCAACTTGAATGTGTCACCTGAAGAACCTGAATTCATTAAATGACATATGAGTTGCTAATGCAAATTGTCTGTTTAATTTTGGCAAAACTTACCTAAATTTTCAATCGAATAATATCGCTGTTTGCTATCCACCCTGACTGTTTCTGCATATGGGCTTCCAACTCCATAGCCAATAATGTAGCCTCTCACTACAATGTTGGGGTTCAGCGGCGGAGTCCAACTCATAATGATACTGGTTGTTAATGGTCTTACATGAAGAGAACTTGGCTGGTCTGGAACCTGGGATTCTGGAGGCAGAAGGAAACAATTATTAATATATTTTTATTCCTGCAGCACGGCTAATGTTATTTAATAATAAATATATGGAATACTAAGGGGGTTATTTATCATTATAAAGTCTGGACTTTTCCTTTAATAAATTCCAAAAAATTAATTAAAAGTCTGATTTCATAAAAAAAAAATCACGAATATTTTGTGATTTTTATATTCAGAGTTTAGTAAATAACCCCCTAAATTGCAAACAGAAGAATAAACTGTAGGGCATGGGATGAAAGTTATGCTTAATGCAAAAAGAAATGTAATGGAAACCAACTTTAATCTCTGCATGTTACGTCATTACAGATCATGTTTAATGTATGATTAGAACAGACGTTCATGGGAAATCAACCCAGATTATTGTTATTTAACTTCAACTTCAAATTTGTTCAGCTTTAAAGCTAATTATTTGAAGAAACCTAGGATGTCCTAGATCCAATTCATATGACATTTAAACAGAAAATTAATCCAATAGCTAATAAATGATTCAGCATTGGAATTGATTCAGTGCATGCAGCTTAAAATATTTAGCTTAGGAAAATGTCATTGTTATAAAAATGCTGCCAAACCACCTACAAATATTTATATTATATATTTCGTCAAGAGTGAAAATAACAGTAGATATGTTAACTTGGTAAACAGTGTATTTTACAAACAATGGGAAATACATTTTGCATTGGCCAAACATACACAAAAAACTTTTTAATAATTTTAAAATTTAACATCTTGGATGGAAAAATGCAAATTCATAGGCATACACAATTAACTGATACATATATGTATGTCAGAGAAGCAAAAGGAGAAACTGTCTCTTAGGTGTATGTTTTAAGTGGTGAGAACAGTACAATATTACAAGCACCTTATGGAGCACAACATAGTAGCTTGTTCCTTTGAGAGCTGAAGGGACATGCTAAAAGCAAACTCCACTGAAGATACTCATAATATAGAACATATCTCCATTATAAGTCTCACACCACTTGAAGACATACACCTGCCTGAAGTATTCCCAAATGAAATCCTGGAAACTACACTTGCCCTTTAAATCAATTACCTTAAGCTGAGTAGTAGTTTCCAGAAAAGGACAGGAACAGGGTTAAGCTTTTTAATACTTTATATTGAAGAAACATTGCTCCGTGGGGTTCAATAGTCCATATTTGGAGGCACTAAACATTGTATAAAAAACAATTATAAACCTTATTACTTAATTCACTGAGCTGGGTCTTCCACTTGGTTTTGATCAAACCCAAAGTCACATAAAATATATTTCTAAATATAGCAAGTTTTAAAAACATTAGGAGAGTTATTTACTAAAACTCATTTTTTTATTAAAACAAAGTCGACCTAACTCCCATCCACTAATTTAACTCGTTTATCAATAATTCTTTTGGAGCTAAAAAACATTGCAACAAAATGTGTCCGTCAGTTTCGAATTGTACGACGGGCATTCTGAAAACTAGACTTTAATATATTATCACGATGAGAACTCATATTTATCGGATTATCAGACGAAAACCAACGCAGATCAAGAAACATCTTCATGGACCTCTGCCATTGACTTCTACAGGTTTGAAATGGAGTATTTTCAGATTTGGATATTTTCAGCTTTGAGGTATAATAAATCTCTAAAAATCGGAGTTATTCTTTATCCTCTAAAAATTCAAGTTTTCCCATTTAAAAACTCGACCAGAAAAATTTAAGTTTAATAAATGGGCCCCTAGTTGTTAATATGCTGAACAGAAAGCAGGTTAATTTTCTTGCATTTAACATCCTTAATTTTGCCTCTTTTTTTGTTGACTTTGATGCTAATTATGCAACTGTATGGTGGTGGTGTCAGCTAGTGAGGAGTGAAATTGTGTTGCAAACACGGATTCAACTCAAAGTTCTGCAATCCAGTGAATATTTGTGTGAAACCATAGCAACCTTTTGTCATATAATTTTTTGCCTTGAATGTTCATAAAACGGGACAGATATGGTCATCACTAGTGTCTGCAACCTCAAATTTAAGGGACAAATTTATCAAAAATTCAAGATTGTGTTTTTCCACAATTCGAGGAAAAAAAACACATGATGGTAGAAAAAAAGTCCCTGGAGTTTAGTGGTGATTTTTTTCCCATGACCATGAAACTAGATCTCAAAAGCTGATAAGTCCCTGGCTTTATTTGTTCTTTACTTTTTTTAAAAAAAGAAATAAATAAGCACTTACAAATGAAATGCTCAGAAAACATCTTTCATAAATAATGTTGTGTGCTTCAATTTGAACTTGTTGCCTTGCCCCCTCTTTTAGCAGTGGGCAAATAAATGCTAATCTGATTTATGCCGAGCTTTTCTACAATTTATTACATATGCATTACATTGCTCAGCACTTCCAATTATTTATCCAATAGATTTACAGAAAAGCCAATGGAGGCTCTTTTTCTATCCATTTTCCATAATGTTAACAGGTTCTCTACATTTTCATTCCGACAAATGAAATGAAACCTTTTAAGCACAATAGGCTGCAGGCACTTTCATTGCATGCAAATCCTGAAGCTGCGAATAAATATTTAAAATTTTCCCCAGATGTCAACAAGCACATGGGAGCTTTGCAGGGAGCCTTGACTCAGCCGTGATGTTTGGCTTTCTAATCAGTTTAACAAAATGCAGTAATTAAAAGAAATATCCAGTGGGAATTGCAGACTTATTCTTCATCACACTGTTCCTCTCCTTGATGCTTATTTCAATCACAGGCATGGTAAAGGCACAAACTATACAAATGCTAAAGGAAATGCAGCTAACAAGCTGTCTTGCATCACGACTGTATATTTACCATTAGTTGACATGTTTAGAGCTCACAGTAACTGACAGAAATATGAATTGTTTTGTCAGTGCAAGCAAGAGAACAAAAAAATCAAAAAAATGTCAGCCACAGGGCTCCAGATGCAACGGCCACGAAAATAGTCATTATTGCTTTTTGTATAAACACTTGGAACCATAAATAACAGTAAAGTGTATATATATATACACATATACATTTCTTTATATTTCCCCCTCAATGCTCAATGTTAAAGGGGAACTCCTGCTTCCAATTTTGATAAAGAGGCCACATAACACAGAAACCCCTAATATACCCATCAAAGTTACTTGTTTCTTCAAAAAGTATGAATAAATACCATTTTCTATGTTGAATTCCAGCTGTGTAACATTTCTTCTCTTTCTGCATCATTTGAAATTCTCGCAGGGAAGTAGGGACTAAACACTGACATTACAAATTGTAACAACTTCTCCACAGCTTACAGACAACATGCAGGAACTACATAACCCACAATGCATTGCACTGGGATGTTCCGTTCCTTATTGAAATCATGTGTGCAGGGAATTGTGGGGTTTGGAGGAACTACACTGAATTGGTTACTACTGCAGAGTCCTTAACCTTGTCTCTTAGGAGTCCCCAAACATTTTTACCTGTGAGCAACATTCAGATTTAAAAAGAATTGGGGAGCAACATAAGCATGAAAAATGTTCCTGGGGTGCTGAATAAGGGCTGTGATTAGCCATTTGGTAGCCCCTAAATGGACTGGCAGCCTACAGGAGGCTCATTTTGGCAGTGCACCTGTTTTTTATTCAACCGAAACTTGCCAACCAGCCAGTAATTAAAAATTAATTACCTGCTTTTAGGCCATGGGGAGCAACATCCAAGGGGTTGGAGAGCAACATGTTGCTCACGAGCCACTGGTTAGGGACCACTGCTCTAGATGAATCATAAATTAAATGCTCCTCGGCTTTCCACCTGCAAGCTTCCATCAGTGTTCTACTCCCGCCTCCTGCATGAGATAAAACTCCTTGCCCCTCCTCCTGTAAACTTCCACCTTATAATCAATTAATGTGAGTGTGGAATTATTTCTTATATGGGAACTATTGTTAAAATTCAAATTTAATATAAGCTTCATCACACTGAAATAATATATTTTCTAAATAAAATAAACTAAAAATGCTGTACCGTTTCTAGAATAATCAAGTTTATCTTCACTATCCCTCACTCAGCATCTGTTTCTGTTCATTTTACCTTGTTGCTGGAGTTGGGAGGCTGATTTTCATTGAGAGCTTTATCCAGTATACTCTATCTTATAGGGGAGGCTACCTTTTTTAGCAAATGTATTGGAACTAATTCAAATAACCGATTCAAGTACCATCAACATCTAACAACATAACTGACTGGCACAAATTCAGCATATAGAGAGACATTATTTCTGTAGAGAGACATTATTTCTGGTGATTTTAATAGAGTGAGCTCTAATACATCTTCTATAGACAGTTAAATCTATTTTGGATTTAACTGTCATTAAAAATCAGACCCCCAATTCCTGCATGAAGAGACAGATGCTGAGAGAGGGATAGTGAAGAGTAACTTGAATATTTCAGAACAGTTCAGAATTTGTAACTGATTATATTTAGAAAATGTCTTTTTTCAGAATGATGAAGCTTATTTTAAACTTACATTTTTGTGATAGTTACCGTTTAAGTGGGTGTGAAATTTTTTGGACCAATTAAAGTCAAGTTCCACAAATATTGCTGAATCCCTGGTCATTATGAGTAAATAAATATAAATATGTTAGCTTGTCGAAAATTAGAACCAGATGCTTCACAGCAAATTTAATTTACAGTCCAAAAGCAATGGTAAATTGACCTATGCTACCAAAATATTTTGAAAGTGTTAATTAATTATGGCTTTATGGGGCTCCAAAAACTCCTGCCCCTGCAACCACAGGGTCTGTGTCCTCTTTAGTTACGCCCCTTATTAAAACCTGTGCCCAAAACTAGGAAGTGTACTATGAAGACACTTAAGAGGAAGAATATGTATGTGGAAGAACCCAACAATATTTGAATGAAAAAAATTAAAGAAATCTGGGCTAAACCTAAAACTTTTTAGAACAGGGTTTCTCCTACCTGATGTACTCTAATCATTGCCAGTCAATAGATGAAAGAACAGAGGTACTAAAAGGATTCTAGTTTATTTTAGATTGTTACTGAAAAAACTATTTCAGATGGTCTGAGGTATTTCTGGCTGCCACTATATTTGGGCCAAGATTGACAATACCACCCTTAAGGTTTTTCTAGTTACATATTGGATGCAAAAACTACAAACCCTCGCTACCAGTGACTTGTGCAATAAATCCCCCCTTTTCCTCCAGGAGACATACTGTATCCTAAAAAGACCATAAAAAAGTATGCAACCTTACCATCAAGATCATTCTCTGGTGTTTCAGCTGTGTACCAGTCTGAAGAGGGTCCAGTTCCATTTACAGTCATAGCAGCCACTTGAAAACTGTATTGGCTTCCTTTTTCAAGTCCTAAACAACACAAACAAACCACCATTAAGTAAACTAAAATTGAACTCACAAAAAATCTCATCAAACATACTTTGCAGGTCTAAACCCCTGAAAAAAAAGGTATTTGTCCTATTACTAGCAGTGACTCATCATATTATAAGTGGTAACAGATACATGGAAATTAATTAATTAGGCATCAACATAAACACTTCATTAATAAGATCCCCTGTATCGCTGGCAATTTTATTTGAAAGTATGGGGTGCATCCTTATACATTGCAATTCCTCATAAACCTAATCACAAATATTCTTTGCTTCTTTCCCCTTTATATTCAGCTTAGAAATTTTATCTACTACATCATCATTCTTACCATCCTCTATAAAGTTTTCAGCTGAACGATGGTTTTGGGGCATAAACTTAATGTCTGGATTTATTCATTTTTTCCACATGCTATTATGTAGTGGAGCCTTATCCTTTATCATTTTTGGTGCTGCATTAAATACACTGGCAAATTTCCAAGAAATTCATTAAGGGCAAGATACTCAATAAAATACTACAAAAAAATTAAAATTGAAAAAAAGAAATCGAGAATTTTAATAAATTGTAGATCTGAATCAAAACAATGGCATGTTCATGAACTATATCATGTCTTCTGCTCAGGAAATACTGACCTGTGAAGAGATACCAGAGGTTGTTGGGTTCTAGAGTTTCAAGTTCCCCCCTCCTGGTTGTCTTTCTATGCCGAATTTTGTAGCCTGTAATGAATCCATTTTGTGTTCCCGGTGGAGGAGGTAACCAGCTGACTTTTATACTCTGAAAAAGAGAAGTATGTCTGGTTTAATGGATGCAGGAAGCACAGAACCAGGTATGATGGATACAGGCAGGAGACACTCTGCATAACTGGAGACATCTCTAGCAATGTACTTTATATGAGATCTGTTATCCTGCATGCCAATGCCAGGAAGTTGCTGTTCTTTAGTAACTTAACATTGTAACTACTAGTAGACCCCTTGGGGTATACAGCCATGCTCAGTTCATATTATACAGATAATAGATCCCTTTTTGGCTCAGAGGAGTAAAAAAAATCATGGTTGGTAGGAACAAGTATGGACATGGTTACTACTCTGGTGTCATAATATTGTGTAGGGAGGAAGCACACCAATGTATACTGCACATGCCTTTAAATAATTTTACAGCAGAATAGTAGCACAAGCTTTCAGGGAACAACCCCCTTCCTCAGATGCAGACTTACGGGGTGATTTATCAACAATCAAATTAAAATTTTTGCCACCATTTGTATTTTTTTTTACACTAAATCCCCAGAATTCCAATTATGCTTCAAAAAAAAACCTCAACTGTACAATATTTAAGTGCAAAAAACTTGAATCTAAAACCTGCTGAGCTAATGTCAATGGAAGCTGTCCATGGCAAAACATTTTTTCAAAGTGAAATAGGTATAGAATTCTGGAAGAACCTTATCTATACCTTCTTCACATGTGAGGCTACTTTACAAGTTGAACATAAATCCATGAAAATGGCTGTTGGTGTTGGCTTACTATAATATTCCCAATTTTTTCTTTTGACCCATAACCTTAGACCTTTGTGCCAAAGGATTAATTTAGGGTTCAAAGCAACCATTCAGCATGTATCTTTTGTCATTATACTGCAGGTAGAAATATGAAATAACATCTCTGATTGGTTGCTGCTGGTTGTTGCCTTAGTGTGGCTGAGCTTTGTAATTAGCAGAGCGAGTTGGATATAATCCAAAAATATGTATCCTCTTCATCCTAATGTTATTTTAACACATGATTTGACTCTTCTCTTTGAATGGGAAATGTACTTAACACAATTTTATTTCAACTACTTTGAAATGTTATTTCACTTCCTGAACAATGAAAGAAATACTTGAGCTGTGAAATGTTTCTTATTGCACCAAAATGTTGAACAATTTGCTTAAAACCTTCACAGAAACCTTCTTTCTCAGGTTCTCTAAAATAGTCCATGATTTATATGCAAAACCAAAAATAGACTTAAAATAAAAAGGGAAATCCCTGTTATGTGGGGCCGCAACATATTCAGATAGAAAGAATTTTCTAGTAATTAGTTGTCCAAGTAGATATGTTTGAGATGTCCTGCTACAGGTATATGTATTAAATGGATACCTGGTTTTCTTCAGAACATCATGACTTTGGATTTAGATTTGGCCAAATCTTTTAAACATTGGGATAATTGATGAGGAGGTATTTGTTTTATTTTATCAAGTAAAATGTTTTTGCTCAGTGACATGAAAATAAATTTCAGGTAGCAGCAGAACGGTTTCTCAGGTGCCGAGTCTGGCTGCGACATAATTGATTTCACTACAGAAGTAAATCTCATGAGGTGCAGAAAACAGTGTTTAATGTAGTGATGCTTCACTCCTCAGGAGATCTCAAGAAAAACATCGGAGAAAGACTTGATAAAAATGTCCATAATGTTCTAAATATGGTGAGACATTTACTGAATATCATATTGTTTGTATATGTAGTGTGGGAAATAAGACAATCCAAGGTGGATTTTTAAATGTAAATTAAAATGAGATAAATTTCTAATTCAGAGCTAAAAAAATTATTACAGAATTGTACTCAGTATGTGTTTGGGTGAACATGGATAGTCAATTCTATCTCTTTACTGAGATCTTTTGTAGCTGTTTTCTTGTAAAAAAATTAGATCCTCAAAACATTTTGGAGCCAGAGACCACTTGATCACAGTTTATAGATCACAGAATGTGTTTTCACTATTTTTTAGCCCCTAATTGACAGATATGCACAAGTATATCAGTAACATAGAGGTCAAAGTCAGTAACATCTAGAGTGTGGGATACTTGAAGGTCTATTTATGAAAGGTCAGATATTAGTGGTTTTAGAGGTTTTTGACACTACGACTAAACTCATAAACTCTAAAACTATGAACATCATGAGATTTATTAAAAGATCCAAATAAGAAAAGTAGCAACGGAAAATAATGTGCTAAAAAATATTAAATGGCCCAATAGGATCAGCGCAGCTCCCACTTACTTCTACAGGAGTTCGACAACTTACTGTATATTTAGTGAAGTTTGGTATCAGTGGTTTTCATGGTGATTACGCTTAATAAATGGTTTAAACCATGAATTTTTAAAGATTCATGGAAATTCTAAATTTGATTGTTAGTAAATGGGCCCCCTTAGGAGTCCACCACCATACCCATTACTACCAACATTAGAAGTGTAAGATGAACCACTGCTAAATGCCTCAAGACTAAAGGGCCTATTTTTTAAGGCTCAATTTTTTCTGGTGAAGGGGAAAAATACGAATTTTTCAAGATTTATTATGCTCCAAAGCTGCTAAAAATCAGGATCCAAAAATACTCCAGCTAAAACCTAAGTCATGCAAAAGTCAATGGCAGATGTCCCTTTTGCAATTGGAAGATGTTTTTTTTTTGCCTTCGTGACATTTAAGGGTTTTGTGGTGTTTGACACTGGTTTTCGTTTGAAAATTCATAAAAAACCAAGGGTTTTGGGCGGCAACTAAAAAATATTGAGGTTTTCGAGAGACCATTTGGAAAAGTCGCACAATTTGAATTGTCGCACGATTTTGTCAAGACTTTTTCCCGCACTTACAATTTTCGTTTGGATTTTATTGCAAATTAAGCTAAATCATGGCTGGGAGTTAGGTAAAATTTTTATTTTTAAAATAATGACACAAATCCCCCCCCAGAAACACCCTTATTTGTCTTATTATATCTGTGAAGGCATTATGGCAATGGGAATGGGTAGGCCCATCAGTCACCCACACAGCAGTCTCAAAAAATAATCCAATAGAATTTGATTTCTGCCCTAACATAATAGACCTGAAATAGGTTTCACTCTTATGAATAAAACTCAATTTAACGATATCCCTAGGGCCTTAGTGGGGCTAGGGATAACAAGCATAAGAAGCTGCATTTCATTGTTATCTGCATATTAGATTGCAAGCTCTTCCTAAAAATACTGCTTGCCCAGGGAAAGAACCCACTGTGTGATGCTGGCATAACTACATACAGTAAGACTAAAGCCATAGTTATTGTTGGATAGTGAAATTGGATGTAGGCAGTGGAAATACAGTTAGCGCAGTAAGAATCAAACACAAACTAATATTCTTAATAATTCAAAAGATTCCAGTTTCTAACAATGATTACGCTCTCTTCCTTGTTATTTGGTCTTTCTATCTCGCAACCTTCTCGTGTTTACTAATTCAGATAATCTGCTCGTTCACAGTGGGACAGTAATTCGGAATATGATTTTTTTTTTTTTGCTTGCAAGAAAGAACAACAACAAAAATGACTGCACTTCAATCTTAATTAAATATGCATGTTTAGTAATGAAAAAAGGTTTTTTTTATTCTCCTATGGTAGTGCCGCTGTAATGATCAGACAATCCCTACAGACTTCTTTATGCAAATATTTTACAGCGTTTGATAAATTCATTTTGCATTTTTAATGAAAGCAGACAACAGGGTAAAAGCTCTTGTTACGCTTGTAGAAGGGTCTCTCAATTTCTGTTGCTCTCTTCTTCATGTCCGACAACACTTTGTTACACTGAAAACTTGAAAAAGACCAAGGCTCATCAATGCATATACTGGTGCAGAATGACCCCCACCCAAACTGCCTTTTACTGCCTGTGGGCTGGGACTGTAGAAAGCTAATAAAAACGTTTACTCTTTTCTTGTTTCACCACACTTACCTATACTGACCTAACTGTATATCTTAAGAAGCCTCAAAGGCTGCACTTGTCCAAAAACGTCACCCAAGCCACTCATAAAGGTATAGAATCAGCCACCACAATATCAACAGACAGGGTATTCCCCAATGTCACTGTCCTCACTGTGAAGAACCACCTACGCTGCCTCAAATGAAAGTCCTGTTCCTCTAGTCTAAAGGGGTGGCCTCTCGTTCTTTAATCTTTTCGATGAGAAAAAGTTCCACCACTAACTGTCTATGTCTTATAATGTTCCAACCGGTATTTAAATCCTGTTAACCCCTCCCATTATGTTTAAAACCAATCAACATTCAATGGGGATTAACCCTATATTCTTAGTATAAACACATAGCTTCCACTGTGGGGCATATGTATCCTATCCCATGTATCATTGATAGTAAATTAGAGTAACATATTCATTTTTAACAATCTTGGTTAAATTCTTGTGCAGGAATATGTTACTCTAATTATAGACATTTTGTCAATTTCCCAGCTGCCCCCAGTCATGTGACTTGTGCCTGCACTTTAGGAGAGAAATGCTTTCTGGCAGGCTGCTGTTTTTCCTTCTCAATGTAACTGAATGTGTCTCAGTGGGACATGGGTTTTTACTATTGAGTGTTGTTCTTAGATCTACCAGGCAGCTGTTACCTTGTGTTAGGGAGCTGTTATCTGGTTACCTTCCCATTGTTCTTTTGTTTGGCTGCTTGGGGGGAAAAGGGAGGGGGGTGATATCACTCCAACTTGCAGTACAGCAGTAAAGAGTTATTGAAGTTTATCAGAGCACAAGTCACATGACAGGGGGCAGCTGGGAAATTGACAATATGTCTAGCCCCATGTCAGATTTCAAAATTGAATATAAAAAAATCTGTTTGCTCTTTTGAGAAATGGATTTCAGTGCAGAATTCTGCTGGAGCAGCAGTATAAACTGATTCATTTTGAAAAATTTTTTTTTCCCATGACAGTATCCCTTTAAATACCGGTTGGAACATGCTGCCAATACAGACACCTATGACTGTGCCGGAGGGAACGAAACACGTAAGGAGGGCCATGTGGGGTCAGTATGTATCGAAATTTTAATGTAACTCACATAAATACTTTGTTTTAACTAATGAAAAGCCTTGGGACATATATCTTTTGATTTAAATTTTTTGCATGCCTATGGAACTGGGGCAAGTCCCTTTGGCTGATATACAGAAATCAGATGTGGATTCCCGCCTAAATATTGATGTCCTATAATGTGCATGGAAAGAGTAACCATGTCCCTTTACAAGTGCCTGTTCTCCGGAAAAAACTGGACAGTCTACCCTTATAGTTTTCCATCCCTTTTGCCAGTTTTCTCTTTTCTGTAGTCTCTCTAGCTCTTCAATATCCCTCGTAAGTACTGGAGCCCAAAAACTGCTCTTCACACTCAAGGTAAGGCCTTATTAGGAACCTGTAATGTGGCAGAATTATGTTTTCATCCCTCAAGTTAATGCCTTTTATCCAAATTACTTTATTTGCTTTAGTAGCCAATGAGTGGCACTGCCTAGACTTACACAGCTTGTTGTGCACAAAAAAATCCTTCTTAATTAAGGAGGTCCCTCAACAAACTGCCATTTAATGTTTAACTCACATTTATGTTATTTATACCAATGTGCATAACCTTGCACTTATGAATAGACATGCACCAAATCCAGAACGTGGCCGAATTCTGCATGCCAGGCTAAACTGAATCCAAACCTTAAAAATGACAAATTAAAAAAATTGCAAGTGTTATTCAGTTTTTTTTTCACCATTCCAGATATGCAAATTATGGTTCAGATGTGGTTCAGGATTCAGTCGGATCCCAAAAACAAGGATTTGGTGCACACAACTAGTCACATGTACGTTGGAAAACATCTGTCCTTTAAAAATGATTTCTCATTAAAAAAAGACTGTTTAAAGGAACACTATACCCCTTAAATAAATACTTAAAAACCCCAGGTCCCGACCATTCTGCATAACAGGGCCCATGTTTGTACTAAAAAACAGTATATTATTATGAAGATTGTTTGGTTACAGGAAGCAGGGGTTAACATATAAGGTGTTTTATTTAATATATTTTTATAGAGACCTACATTGTTCGGCGAGGAAATAGTTTTCCTATGAATAAAACAGAGACTATTTTTCCATGCTTGATCCCCACACACAAATAAATATCTGTAAACATACTTAATATGTGTCCTTCTGTTCCAAGAACTACAGACGTTCCTAATCGATACGTTATAGATCGAACTAGAGCAGGTAAACAGCTAGAGGTCACCAGACAATGTAACACATTCTACTCATCTCTTGTAAATGAATAGTTGTTGTTCTAAATGATTGCTGAGATGAGATTTGCCATGTTAAAGCCCACAGCAATGAAATGAGTTAACCACCTATTTCAGAACATATATAGAGAATGCTAGAGCCTTCCATCCCCAATCAATGTATTAATTCAATACTCTCTTTTATATCTTTACGTACTGTAATTGAACATATTACTTGACTACATATTAATTTATCAGTATTAAACAATACTATAGTCAAATATAACAAATAATTATACTCAATAAGAATATGGATATATCTGTCGGTGAGCACTGTGCAAGGGTCCAAAAGCAATTAGCAAAATGTAAAATAAAAAACATGCACAGTAGCTCACTTCAAGCATTTATTTGTGCAAAATCAACACAACAATTTAGATACAATATTATGCAATTATAAAAATCAATGTGAAACATAAGAAGCCTCATGTCAGCCATTCCCTCCTGGCGTGTTTTACGCCATTGGGAGCTTCATTGCCTCCTCTGATGAGGCGCCCAATGGCAAAGTGAGCTACTCTGTGGGGCAGATTTACTATGGGTCGAATATCGAGGGTTAATTAACCCTCAATATTTGACCATCGAAGTAAAATCCTTCGACTTCGAATATCAAAGTCGAAGGATTTACTGCATTATAGATCGAAGGAAAAATCGTTCGATCGAACGTTTCGAAGGATTTTAATCCATCGATCGAATGATTTTCCTTCGATCATAAATTACTTTAGAAAGCCTATGAGGAAGGTCCCCATAGGCTAACATTGGTGCTCGGTAGGTTTTAGGTGGCGAAGTAGGTGGTCAAAGTTTTTTTTGAAAGTGACAGTACTTCGACTATCGAATGGTCGAATAGTCGAAGGATTTTTAGTTTGCATCGTTCGATTCAAAGTCGTAGTTGAAGGTCAATGTAGCCAATTCGATGGTCGAAGTAGCCAAAAAAAAACTTCGAAATTGGAAGTTTTTTTCATTCTAATCCTCCACTCTAGCTGAGTAAATGTGCCCCTGTGTGTTCTTTATTTTAAATATAACAAATAGTGCATAATTTGTTCAGGTAGGTACCTTTATATCTAAAAACAGGGAGTCTTAAAGGGGACAAATTTAATGGGGATTTCTCAAATCTTTTTGGAAGCCTGACCTTAAAGATAAACAAATGTATTAACATTCCTAGCTATGCTTTGGGGTAATTGTTGTAAGAATAAGCCTTAAAAAGTTGCTTTTGAATGAAAATGTTGCCAAAAGCTTTGCTAGCACCATCCGGACATGACGAGGCCCATTTAGGTCAAACTTCAGTGGTAGTTAGCAATGAGGGAAATTTTTCGCCACAAAAATAACTCCCATAGACTCTACAGGGTGAAAAAAATTTTTACAGGTCAAAAAAATGTCACCGCCCATAGACTTCAATGCATTTCGCCCATCACTAGTGGTAGTGGCTTTTATTTCTTTAAAATTATAAATCCCTTGAAAGTTAGTAAAAGACCTGTATAGAAAAAGTATGAATGGAAAAAAAAATGCAGAAAAAATAAGAATGTAGGTCATTTATCAACACTGGGCAACCAATCAAATTGCTGCATTTATTCTTCTACTTGCAGCTGGCTTTAAAAAGCTATTCACTGATTGGTTGCTATGGGTAACTCCCCATGGGCAAAGTTGATTCACAAACATAGAGTGTAGTGCTACACAATCAATCTCACCGCTTTTTGTAGCGTCGGGTGCCAGCTGCGACTCTGTCTGCCCAGGTCCAGTTCAAATTCCGATACAAACTCCAGCAGCACTCCGGTATAGTGAAAGAAATTTATTTGTGCAAATGAAGCAACGTTTCGGGCAAAACCAGCCCTTTATCAAAGTTGCCCAGTGTTGATAAATGAGCCCCATTCTTAAACCTCTAAAAAATTTACTTTTTTGTATAATTACAAGCAGAAAAAAAAATCCGATAGTCTAAATGGCTAAAAAAAATTCCAATAGGATCAACGCAGCTCCCATTGACCTCTATAGGATCTCAACTGCTTTCAATTGGAGAAATTTTGTATTCGAGTGTTTTGTGGTTTTTAAACTCAATAAATCAAAAAACATTTTTTGAGTTTTAGAGAAATTTTAAAAAGTCAACCTTTATAGAAAAAATATGATTCGTGAAAAAAAGGAAATCCAAATGTTTGTAAATAGGCTCCATCATTTTCTGATGGCTACTTTCTCAGGCTGAATTAACTAACTTGTAGCTCTCAGCACTTTGCAATGTTAGATGGCAGCCAATCAGCAGCTAGGAGGACCTGACAGGTAACTGCAGTCTATCTTGCCACATGGGAAGGCAAAACATCCTACTGTGCTTCTTGGGAAGGACCATTAAGTCACAAGACACACAGCAATTTGCATAATTATAGAGGTAAAGGTCAATTATGAAGTGCAGAGGGCCAAATGCCAGATCGAGTGCAACCGCCAGGTTTTTTTTACCCCGACGAGGCTTAACCCCCATGATTCCAATGTAACTGTGGTCGCCAGTTGCATGATGCAGTTGTGTCTATTGCACCCTGGTATTTCCAAGGACAGATTGACTCCTGGCTGCAAATCCCCAATATTAACTTGATTTAAATAAACTTTTAGCTCATTATACAGTAAGGGGCCGATTCACTAACTTCGAGTGAAGGATTCGAAGTTAAAAAACTTCGAATTTCGAAGTTTTTTTTGGGCTACTTCGACCATCGAATGGGCTACTTCGACCTTCGACTACGAATTCGACCATTCAATAGTCGAAGTACTGTCTCTTTAAAAAAAACTTCGACCCCCTAGTTCGTCAACTAAAAGCTACCGAAGTCAATGTTAGCCTATGGGGAAGGTCCCCATAGGCTTGGCTAACTTTTTTTGATCGAAGGATATTCCTTCGATCGTTGGATTTAAATCCTTCGAATTGTTCGATTCAAAGGATTTAATCATTCGATCGAACTATCTGCGCTAAATCCTTCGACTTCGATATTCGAAGTCGAAGGATTTTAATTCCTAGTCGAATATCGAGGGTTAATTAACCCTCGATATTCGAACCCTTAGTGAATCGGCCCCGTAATATCTAGTCTGGCTCAATTAGTTAATTTGTTCTTCAGGGGGGTATTTGAATTACTTGCCTTTGATAGAGCTACATTTCTATCATTAGTTATCACTGCCTTTTTTTCTGCAGGAAAAAAAAACGAAGGCCAGTTACAATAGGACCCTATAAGCATCATATCACCCTACTATAATATGTAGGCTGTCATGTACTGCTTTAAATGTTATAATAATGAAATATTACAAGTCATTAGAAAGGCTATATTTATATTAATGTGCATTTAGCCGGCGCTGTTAACAGATTTCAAGTAAAACAATTTCAAAAAGACTCTGAAAGTCTGAAAATAAGCACCTAGTGCTCCATGATGGATTATGCCACATTAAACAGATTTTCCGCCTGAACTGAAATACATATCTGAACCGCCTGCACATTATGAGCGTCTTTCAAACCATTAGTCTATTTGTACTCAAACCAAAAATAGACAGCTGTAGCTCTTAAACTCAAAGATTTCATCTTATCTGCTGGGAGTTTCACAGGGGACTGTAGTGTGAGAATATTCCATTTATAATGTGTCTCTCCCTATCCTCATTTAGCTCAGAATTTTTTTACAGCTTTGACCCCTTCAAAATACAGTAATTTTAAGCACTCTCTATGAACTAAGAACCATCATGAAAGAAATGTATTTTCTTTTCAGTAGTGAAAGAAGTTCATCTTCTTGATAAATATCGATGATAAAGGGTATGACCAGCTGGGTAACTCTCCTACAGTAACATCACTACTGCCGAATTCACACATTACGGGACAGGTTACATTGTTATATGGTTAATTCGGGTTATAAAATGGCAGCTGTCCTCAAATACATCCTTTCCATGAATCCCCACATTAGGAAAACATGCTTACTGACTGTGCACCTCTCTCTGTAAATAAACCCCCTCAAACTCATATGTAACTGTTGCTCTGGATAATTTCCCAGTCCAAGAAGACATCCAAGCACATATTAAAGCCTAGTCTGCCATCAGAAATGACGGGGCCCCATACAACAACATTATCTGGGCCCCCTGGTACCACCCACCCCAGTCCAGTCCCCAAGCCACACACCAGATCCCACCCACCCCACAGTCCTGTGCCTTCACTATATGGGAGAGCAGCTACACTATAAAATGGTGTGATTTTACTCAGGGTCGGGACAGATTGGGCTATAATACCCCTCCCTGGGAACTTCTTTGATCCACAATCACACACAAGGATAAAGTTGAAAGGTTTATTTGTAAAACACTGTAACTTTTAATCATATGCAGAATATGAATCTCTTTACAGTCTCTCTTTGATGGGTGTTGTTTGTAGTCACACAGATTATCTGTAAGTGCTTCCCACAGACAATCATCCTGTGTATGCACACACAACTTTCTGGATGAATGTTCACATCACCCCAGAGGTAGTATTTACTGCCTTTGGTGCAGAATCCCCGCTGAAGGTGAATCTCACACTCCAAGGATCACTCTATGCCTGAGCCTGACCTCTTGAGTCCCTAACCTGGTGGCCTTGTCATCGCAGGGTACTAACCCTCCTGGTCTCCTTGTTGGAGCCTCTAGCTGCTCCCTAAATAATGATCGATCCTCTTTTTCACTACTAGAGTGACTATACAGAACTTCCCTTGCACTTATTCTCAAACCTTTCCTTGTGTCAGACCCTATGGAGCTCCACTGTACTTTCTTTAGCAAGTGTACAGACTAAAACAAACTGAGCACATGGGATTTTCCCCTTTTATAACATAGAACAATGGCATCTACTGGCCAATCACTTAATTGCCAGCAGAGTACTTTCACATAGGAATAGGAAACAGCTTCCCTTCTATAAATGAGGACCCAATCTAGCGGAGTTAAGGTGGCCATGCACAGACAGATTCAAGCTGCCGATATTAGTCCTTTAGACCAATTCAGCAGCTTATCTGCCAGTGTATGGGGGCTTCTGATGGGTCTCCCCAATCTATATCTGGCCAGGATATCGATCGGACAGGTTTGATTTTTCTGGTGATCAAGGACCGCATTGGTTAGTTGATGCGGTCCTATGACCCGTCAGCACCCATTCTCTTTGTTGTAATTTGATTGTTCGGAATAACCAGATATTGCCCATGATCATATCAGCAGATCTAACCAAATATTTCTAAAAACACATTTGTATTTATTCAGTTCATGCATTAACCTGGAGATTCCTGCCTGAAGCCAATCCATAGTTTACATATGGAGCAGACATTCCATATAGCAGTTAGTAGCTGAAGACCATGTGGGTTTTTCTGCTAGTCACTAGATTTCACACATATGTTCACAGAATGGACATTCAGATGATTTCTTATATCATCGTTATTGCTTAGCGAAGGTGTTGAAAGTATTCTGAATTCACAGTTAAAGAATATATTGCCTAGCTGCTTCCAAAACTGCATGATCCTCCTAAATTTGTAGTAGGGGGTGGGATCTATGTCAGAATATGGAAATATTTCCTGTCAATATATTTCAAACAATTTGAAGCTGCTTTTATATATATATATATATATATATATATATATATATATATATATATATATATATATATATATATATATATATATATATATATATTTATATATATATATATATATATATATATATATATATATATATATATATATATATATATATATATACTGTATGTATGTAAAAACAGCAACAAGTCCGCACTCATAAGTCTTATGATACAAAAAAGTGTATATTTATTCAACGTTTCGGCTCATAAACGCGAGCCATCATCAGGAAGTCCTGATGACGGCTCGCGTTTAAGAGCCGAAACGTTGAATAAATATACAATTCTTTGCATCACAAAACCTATGAGTGCGGACTTTTTGCTATTTTGATATTGTGACTCTATGTTCCAGCACCTAGGCATTTATTAGTATATAATACTAGTATTAGTATAGTAGTATTAGTTTCTAAATAAAAAACATTTATACTTAGGACAAGTCCTGTGAGTGCGGCTGCTTTTTGGGAGGACTATATATATATATATATATATATATATATATATATATATATATATATATATATATATACACATAAATCTGTCACTGTTATCTTAAATGTCTTTAGTTTTTCACAGGACTTCAATTAGCAGTAGGAAACTAGGCTCCATACACTATAGAACATCCAGTATTGTTTTTATAAGGGGAAAAATGCTCACTTTACCATAAATAAAATCCCAGCTGGTTCAACTGAAGGTTATGTACTGAGAAAAGGTTTGTCCTATTGTGGCCTTCTTTTAGAAAGTCTAATCTTTAGCTCATGACAATGATTTATATGAACAATACATTCTGCAGATAGCAGCTCTACAGTCCCAGCAAAGAAATAGCTTTCAACACAGTGAATGAATCTTGGAGTTATCCTCTGATATTGTCACTTCCTATTTATGGAACCACAAAGAATGCACATATATCAGTTCTGGACTCATCAGGGGCAGTTGATTACATCAGTGCTTTGCATGTTGGAGATACATATTTAACAGCTTGAGGGTCCAGGAAATCAATTGCATGTGATGCACAATGTCTATGAGATTTATTAAAAGCAATCTCCAGTCTTATCCTGTGATGCGACCTGATGCCACATACTCTACTAAAGAACAAGTCTTTTTCACTTATAAAACATGACTATCAAACCTACACTCTGCTATTATTGATTTGGATAAATAAAACAAAGCCCAGCTAAAGGCCCACAAAGCAAAGACCTGAACAGATCTTCTTATTATGATTAAAAAATCAATTAATTAACATATATTATTATGAACTTAATGGAGATTAAAGAATTAATTTTGCTTGTGGTAAGAGAGCCAGAGTCCAACATATTATAGGTGAATAAAAAACCCAAAATATAAACATTTTTCCATTGATTTTGCCTTAACTTTGATGTTTACCCTGTCTCAGTCTAATTTTCAAAGTCGAAGAAGCCACATCCATAGGGCTATCCACTAAATAGCCTAAACAATATCTGTCTCATAGAAAAAAACAGACAGCTCTTAATATTAATCTTGTTGCTGTGTAAATTTACCTTTGAGACCTCCTGAAAACAGAGTCTCGATGCCAATGTTGAAACAGAAATCAAATGTTATGAATTCAGGAAGAGCTCTGAGCGACACCGAAGCAATAATCCTACAGAAATATCCTTCGCAAGAGGATCATTTAAAGCCGTGAAGTACTTTCACTTTTATAGCTTCAAAACAATTATATCTGTAGTTAGAATACAGTCTGGTTCCCAAATTAAATGAATTCCTTCTAGATGTAAACTTTATTAGATCATCGTTCAATAACGTTAATAGTCTGCTGAGTTGGCTCATTAGATACCATCCATTAGGAAGCTGTGTAAGACTTCAGGTCAAAGAAAGGTCTTTCAGGAAAACCTGTATATTCCATTTTCATTGGGATTTGAGTCGCAAATTTGACTTTTTTTAAAATCACAGATTGGGCAAATTTGTGATTTATAAATAATTAACTAGGTCAAAAGTTACACTGGTTAAAAGGATTGCTCGTTTGGAAAGTTAAGTGAACAAGCAGATGTTTGGCTGGTAGGGTCACCTATCTACTGGGTCAAATCACAGGGAAAAATTATTCTTTACTCAATATTCTACTGTCATGTTCTACTGACTTATTGGGATTCCAAATGCAAAACAAACAGTTCTTAATTATCTTGCAGCAACCAACTGAAATACAGTGTTTCTTTGCCATTGCTGACTTCTAAAAACCCTACAAATTGTTAAGCCTGTTGACTATTCCTATTGAACTTTCCTGATGCTTATTGTCTCCTATTATGTTCTTTAGCAAAAGAAACAAGGGGCATTAAGGCACTCAAACACTCCTCCAAAATTATGTGTAACAATGTATTTTATTGTAGATTACATTAAAAAATCAACATCTCCAATGACCTTACATGATTTGTTTACAATGTAATTCTCCTACGGCACACCTGTAGTTCACCAATCCTGCAAGCTGGTGGTGCGTTCCTTCCCTTGACCCGGCCGGGTCCCTTAGCAACCAACGTGTAAAAGAAACGGATCTGCACACACACCGATTAGTGCAGGATCTATATGTAACATACAATTACTTTAAGAAAGAAAAAGATCATTTTGTTGACTGTCGTACCGAATTGATTGCTTAATTGTATGTTACATATAGGTCAAATTTCCTGTATCCCACATAAGGGTTAATTTTTATGGCAAACTGCATGATGGGAAAAGAAGGCGTGGGAAGTTGGGTTTAAATGGGTGACTGCACAAATAATTGTATCCTGATGAAGGGTGGGTGTTTCCCCCCCGAAACGTTGATGTTTGGTGGCTGAATAAAAGGGGATAATCCCCGACTGCACTAATCGGTGTGTGTGCGGATCCGTTTCTTTTACACGTTGCTTACATGATTTGTGCCTCATGAGGGAACTTAATCATGGGTTATAATCAGTGATGGGCGAATTTCTCCCATTTCGCTTCGCCGACAAAATTCTCGAAAAATTTGTGAAACTTGAGAATTGACGCCTGCACCTATCTTGACGCCAGCGTCAATTTTGAGGATCATGTCAATTGATGCCACGTTAAAGTCAATGGGCGTCCGAATGGTGTTGATATACGGCGATTTTGATGCAAGCGACTTTCCGGACACGCATCCAAAAATTTTTGTGGGAGTTTCACGAATTTATTTGCCGGCAGCAAAACGCAAAAATTCACCGCAAATTTGCCCCATGCGAATTTATTCGCCCATCACTAGTTATAATGTCCTTGCCATGTCCTGTTGCCCCTGTTTATTTACCGCATACATTTCCCAGCTCTTACTGAACCTCAATTAGTAGTAGCCCTTTTTGCCCTTAGGGTCTAGTTTAAAATTCCAACTGGGGGATCCTCCAAGATTTAGGATTTTACCACTAACTAAAAACTACTTTTATGAGAGTTACTAAATACTTTAGCCTTCATGAGAAAGAGTTTATTGAATTGACAATTTTTGTCTTATGGGTTGATAAAGCTCAGCTGAAGTTCTTCAACTTTAGCACCCCACCAATTCATTGATCAATTCATTGATCACTTCATCATTGATTCATGAAAATTAATACTCACTGTGTTTACATTAACCCAATGCAAATTTAATGTGTGAATTAGCAATGTGACACTGGAACAAATGTACAAAAAAAATATGCCCCTCAGTACAAAAAACATGGCTGATTTCTTCATTAATAGAATTCAGAGGTTGCGGAAAGCCTTGCAACTTAAGGTGTTTCCTTGGTCTCAAATTAATTGACCGTTCACAGCAAAAGAAATACGTTGAGAGAGAAACATTCAATATTGTACATGCAGAGGATGAGACATACTGTATGGGTGGATCGAGTTGGTGGGATTTAGAAGTAATATGTCATTTCACATACTGTAAGTGTTTAGGGGTGATAAGGAGCTGTCCTATACTTTTTATGAAAGCAAAATTTATGATTACAAAAATGAATATGAATCTGTAAGAATTGCTCTTTCCCTGCAGAAGATAACTAGAAAGTGGCAGATGGTTCCTAGCTCCTAAAATAGAATAACCTCACTTCCTAATCCTCTTGACTCAGATTGGACAATAATGGTCTTAATAGTCTGCCTATGCTTTGGGAAAATGTAAAATGAAACGCAATTGATCTGTTCTTAAGACCGGGAAGCATTAAGCAGTTTTAGCCTATTTTCTGCTTTTGATCTTTATTTGTAACGTAATGGACCACTGAAACTTCTTTGAGCTGTCCTCATTTCTCTGTGGCACAAAGGTTCAAGCTGCCTACATTGACATTGACAAGCTAGTTTAAGTATAACCTTCTACATACATTAGTTTAAAAATACGAAGAACAACTTTACTTCAAACTCAAGCATTTGTCATGCTAAACAAGCCCTTCAGTTTGTCTACCCTTAGTTGGCTCTTTAAATGTCAAGCCTAAGCCTAAGATATTTAAAAAAAAAAAAAAAAACCCACAGACAGGAATGAGCAAGAACAAGGGTACAAGAACATTGTCAAGAAAGCTTTTAAAGGAACAATTTTGTTTCCCCTGCTTTGCATGTTTTCCATGGCTACATTGAGATTAAAATGAGGAGTGATTGTGAATGATTGAAGAGGGTCACAGTAAGTGTCACTTTTGAATAAATAATGGGTCACTCACTTAATTTCAACTTCCTGTTGTAATCCCTGCATGGCTGATTGTCTCTATATTTATGATAAATGTCATGGGTTTCATCTGTCTAGATTGTGACTTTGTCTCAGTCGCTGTCCCCAAAGCATTACAGTTATAAAGTCATAAATGAGGCTTGTTAAGTGTTTGGGTTATATTTTAATCATAACTATAATAATAAGATTTTTTTTATTTTTAATTGGTGCCCAAAGTCTCCTGTTGTGAGGCTAAAAAAATGCATATATTTTAGTTGTTTTTATTTATGGAGCAGTTTACCTTTGGTTGTCAAAAGAATTTAGAAAAAAACTGCCCAATGTACTTCCTTAACATATTAAAATTAAAACACATAGTAAATTGGGGAAGCAAAAAAAATGCATACTAATGACTGTTTTATTGCATTAGCATTCATAATGGACGGTTCTCAGTATGATTCTCCACTTTATAAATCATCTGTAAAATCCCTTGTCATCTTAGTACATTATATTGAATGTCCTTCCATTCATATCTGCTCATCACTTAGCTTAATTTATCTGATGCATACATACCACAAGATGCTGCCGGTTGATTGAAATTAATGTCTAAAACTGCAAAATAAAATCTCTTCTGTATCTGTGAATATGGGACAGTTGGTATTAAATAGGAAGGAAAAGGAATTTTGATTTTTACTGGTTACCCCTATATGCAAAGCACTACCCTGCTCCATTGATCATTCATGTTTCAATGTCCAATATTAATAGTTTTTACCCCAACCAATAACTATATAAACCAAAATGGACCTTTCATTTCCAGAAATTGTTTATATGGTCTCCATTAGGAAGGCCCTCTAACTGTGGTCATTTATAGACACAATAGACTTTTAATGATGTTATTAGATGTTGTAGACATATGTTCTATAATTTAAAAAAAATCATTCTTAGACATACATAGACTTATATAGGAGTGATACTAGGATGTCCATTTTGTGATGGATTTTAATGATTCTCTAAAACATAACTGTCCAATAGTTTCCATATAGTGGGCCAATTACTATACTTCATGTTCATGGGACAGATTAGAATAAAATCAACATGCCATCCAAAGAGGTTTTAAGAGCTTTTGAGTAGTCCGTAAACCATAAACTTTTCTTAAAGGGACACATTTACTGTATCCTATATGCCTTTAGTTTGATGGTCCTTCTCTTAAATCTGTTCCCAATTGGACCAGTTGGGCTGGGACACCAGATACTTTGGGCAAATAATGTTGTCTATCTTTGCATCAAATCAATAATTCTTGCAAAACTGTATAAAGTGGATTATGGTTATGTGTTGCTAGGTGCCAGGAATAAGGTGTTGCTACCATCGGTTAACCGCGAGAAGATAAACTGAGATCCAGATACTTTTAGAGGGCCACCTATTTATGAAAACACAGAGGAGGTTTGCTTTTAAAAGGAAATTGGTATTCCTGTACTGAACTCATTCTTCAGGAATCTACCATAATCAAAATTTCTTATTATCAGTATCAATATCAAGCTCTATCTCTTTAGACCACAGAGGTCAACTTTGCTGTTCTCTCCATATTGTTGAGCAGCAGCAGAATTTCTCAGGGTTTCTGGGTTTGTAGATAAAGTAAATCTGATTTTTCAGTATTATTCCAACTAGCACAAGTGAGAACAATCATTTCCATGGTACACAATGATATCTTGGATGGTATCCATGCACCCTATGCTGATACTGTGCAGACTCGTTGAAAACACGGACAAAACACAAGGATCTATGAAACTTCCCAATACATAAGGAAACAAATCTGGAAGCATGACTCCTGTAACATTAATAAAAGACTTAACAGCAGATGTTTTCAAAAAGATATCAATCCTGCTAAGGCTTAACACCTTCTTTATTGCAGACTGGGAGCCTGAGGTCAAACACTGGCATTTATGAGACAGATATTAATATATAAACTACAGCACCTTTGAAAACAGACAGCAGGTGTGTTGTTGTTGATTATGTCAAGGTACAAAATATAATTTTGATAATTTCACAACATTCTATGAAAAATACTGTAGTATTATTATTTATTAATCTGTGGCATTTGATATTCCCTGTGTAACATAAACAATACAGAAAAATGTATCTTCAAACCTATAAACCAAGCCATAACAAATATTTGCCGTGACATTATACACCTTTAAAAACACAAGGAATATTACACTGGTAGCACCACCTGCTGGCTCCTTTCCCAGGAAGCACTCAATACTTTGCACTGTAGGATGTTGGTTAATCCTCATCTGATAGATGGGCAGATACCATCTACGCAGACCACGGGCCATTTTATCAAACGGGCAAAAGGGGCAATTGCCCAGGGTCCATCTTGACTTTGGGGCATATGCTATAACTTTTGACTGAAGCATCACCAAGAAATGGCAGACCCTTCATTTAAACGAACCAGAAGGGCTCAACGTAACCCTAGATCAAATGTTCCTATGGGATCTTTCTATTAAAACACTGGTGTTTGTAATTATGGCTTATCTGCTCAAGTAGTTATTAGTCCAGACATTGTGTCTGAACCTCATTAGACACAATTTAATCTCTTCATGTTTT
Source organism: Xenopus laevis (assembly GCF_017654675.1). NCBI lineage: Eukaryota > Metazoa > Chordata > Amphibia > Anura > Pipidae > Xenopus > Xenopus laevis. The sequence continues at coordinate 221,779,762 of NC_054371.1, forward strand.
ATTATATTCAAGACAATGGTTGAGGAAAGTCATATTTCTTGGTGCAGCTGAGAGGGCCGACCAATGAGATCTTTGCCCTTGGTTATATAAAAAGTCGAGGACCAGACTTGACAGGTAACTGCAGTTTATCTTCCCTGAGTTAAAGGTAACTGATTGGTAACCCACATCCTTCTGTCAGTGGTGGAACTATCAGGGGAGCAAGGGGTGCAATTGTACCAGGGTCTGCTGGTGGTTCACGCACCCACATAGCCAGCATCGGTTCTGGAGGGGGGGTGGGGGGCGGCCCATATCCGGCCTGGCGCCGGCCAGTTACTGCCTTCTGTGATTCTGGGGAAGGACCAATGGTTACCCAAAAGTCATTAGAAGTGTTAGACATCTATTGCTTAAAGGGCAAAGTCCCATACTTGCATTTTTTGATAAATACTTATAACAACTTTATGTTTGTCTGAATTATGACATCATGAATGGTCACTATAATAATAGTTATAATAACTGTATAGTCAGTAGGACACATAGACTTACATTGATGCAGTGTTCAAAGTGCAATTTTGAGCACAATCAGCATTTATTCCCACAATGCACTATTTTCCCCCATATTCAAGTGACATTGGGCACAATTGCGTCTTGCACCCCAATTATAGTATAAATATGCAATATATACTTCCAAAGAAGATGACAGTGTCGAACTAACAGCACAAATCCAACACAATATATTCTGCTGAATTGTGGGCAGTTCAGTGTTATAAAAAATACACCTCTGCACATATAGAACTGTACACAAGCTCGACTTTTATCATAGCTAAAGCAGTCCTTGATCGTGGGAGCCTTTCTATTGCATATCCGTTTTAAAACTGCAATAGATATGCTGTATGATAAAAGTTCCGACATTTGCATTTTGAATAATTCAAATACAGTGTAGTTCTGTTCTCATTTCAGTTATTTGCCAATCTACAGAAACTCTCTTTTGCTCCAGGGATCCAGACTGTCATTTTCAAACTCAGCAGATGTATATGTAAAATAACGCCAGCCCACATAGTAAAGCAAGTTCATACAGGGTCACACGCCGAAAATCTAGTGCTAGAACTCCAGCAGCTACAGAAAGTGAAAGAGCACATGACATTGCTCAGTGCTAGGGATGTAGCAAACTGCCGATTTGGTGTTCGCGAACGCCGTTCGCGAACACCGGCAAAAAATGCGAACGTTCGCGAACAGTTCGCGAACTTCGAACACCCGCTAAAATCATTCGATTCGAACGATCGAAGGATTTTAATCGTTCGATCGAATGATTTTCATTCGAATCGAACGATCGAAGCATTCGATCGAATGCTTTTCATTTGATCGAATGCTTACAATCGTTCGAACGAATGGAAATCGTTAGATTTTTAGCGGTCGAAGGAATTCGAATGGTCGAATGGTCGAACGATTTGTATTCGAATCGAACGCGAACTCAAAATGCGAACGTCGCGCGACGTTCGCGAACATTCGGCGGACGCGGACGGTCGAAGTTCGCGCGAACAAGTTCGCCGGCGAACAGTTCGCTACATCCCTACTCAGTGCTGCCCAACATTTACCATGTAGTGGACTGGATGAAATTAAACACTGTAGTTTAATAACAAAGTAGGTGGTTTCACTTCAATCAGAATACACCAACATATCAGATAAACGTATTCTTACCCTGGAGTTAGCGACTTCCAAGGAGACATTCTGTGGCATGGCACTGGGCACTGGAAAGGCAAATAAATACAATGTTAGATTTAACTTGAACACATGAACATTGTTTAGCCCTATTTTAGCCTTTATTTCAAAAATAAAATATATTATGTATGTCAGGGTTGTTATGTTATGCATTTCCTCCTATTATATAACTAGATGCTGCCTTTTATAGTAATATACAACTTGAGTTTTATTTCTAACAAATTAGTTGGGTTAAGTGCACAACTGTTGTTACAATGATCTAGGCCCCTGATGAAAACCGCCAAATTCTGCCCCTAGAACTAATTCTAAGTTAGGTCAGGCCAAGTCCAGTCCTTATAAATACCTTTTTGGCTTATCTAGGTGAGGACCTCAACCTTGGAGCTCAGAAGATGATCTATTATACTCATGGCCTGTAGTCCAATAGTGCCTGCCTCAGTTAACATTCAATTTAGCAGCAATAACTCCTATAGATTTAAGCTTTAATGCCCAAACATACATGAGGATTTCGGAATATTTAACCTTATTATGACAGCCAAATACATATTGATCATTAGGGGAGAAGCCTGATCCATGACCTCATCTTTGGCTACTATCAGTTTCTGCTTTACTATTCCTTAATATTCACATTTAGCTTGGTCTTGAGCAGCACCCCCTTCCTTTAAAGGAGAAGGAAACCCCCTGGGCGCAAAACCCCTCCCCCCTCCCCTGTGTTGCCCTCCCTCCTCCCCCCTGGCCTACCTGTCCCCCTGGGCAAATGCCCCTAACTTGTTACTCACCCCTCTGCGCAGGTCCTGTCCACGGAGTTCACAGACGCCATCTTCTCCCATGCGGTCTTCTTCCTGATTTGACCGGCGTCTTCTGGCGCATGTGCAGTAGGAGCATTTTCAGGTATGGATCTACTGCGCATGCGCCGAATGTCACGAAGTGAAATCGGAAAACTTCGTGACATTTGGCGCATGCGCAGTAGATCCGTACCTGAAAATGCTCCTACTGCGCATGCGCCAGAAGACGCCGGTCAAATCAGGAAGAAGACCGCATGGGAGAAGATGGCGTCTGTGTACTCCGTGGACAGGACCTGCGCAGAGGGATGAGTAACAAGAAATGTTGTTTTGGATTAAGACTGAGCTGATTTAGACTGATAAAAGGGCCTGTATGCCTATTTATATATCTAAGTACCTGAAATCATTGTGCAGATACACTTTGAACATACATGGTATGCACTGGATAACTTTGCCCTGCATAACTTTGCCCTGCATACTCCTACAGTCTCTATTTGTAGAGGGAGAAGGTCTAAATCAGATTGCTGGTGTCTAAATCTTATTTTAAACTGTTTTTATGTTTTGCTGTCCAAAATGGTTTGCAATCCATCATATGCAAGCAATCTGAAATGTAAAAACCGAATTTCATGAACCAGTTTAATAGACATAATTGTTCGTACACCTCCTACTTAAGCCTCTGCAACTCTTCATATATATATTTATTAAAACAGAAAAGTGAAAGGCCTGTAATTAAACTTCCTTCTAACTTCAATTTCAACTGACAAGCACTAAGCAATAATAACACAGTCTTCATTGTGACACATGCCACTTACACAGAAAGAAATGAAGCATACTCATACTCTACTCTGAAACTAGGAAAGAAAATAAGGTATCTTTTTTTTTGCTGAAAAGCAATCGAAGGTCCTTTATAGGAGGCAGCGGTGTCAACAAGGCAGCATGTAAATAAATGTATACGAGTGCATTCATATTGAATTGAATAAGAGGACTTGGTATAGATATCGAGCATTTAGATGAAATGAGCAGTTCTTGAATTGTGACATAAATTGGTCTTCAGACCCTTTATTCAAAGAATGATAGTGGTGCAACTGAAATATACATATAAAATGTCCACAGAGTGGAAAGTAATATTTCAAATAGCATTTGGTACTTTGCACATGGAAATGATCAAATTTTGTTTTGCATCCCTTCTTATCTGTTTTATGCTAATTTGTGCTGGGCAGTTTTCTGCTCCTCTCTTAAAATATATGTATATATAACTGAACGTGACTATTAACAGACAGAACTGTGGCCATTTTTCTTACCGTCAGAAAGGGTGACAACTGTATGTTCTTCAGAAGACACTCCAGGCCCATAGCGATTGTAGGCCAAGACTCGTATACTGTACTCTGTGAACTTTCTAAGTCCTTCAAGTCTGTATACAATTCCATCCACTTCGATATTCTGTACACAAAAGAATGGAGAACAAAGGTTAAAATTTTTTGCAAATCATAAGTTTCTTCTATTTGTGAGGGAGATACTTTTTCATATATCAGGAGAACTAAATGAAAAGGCTGCCATGTTGATTATATTAGCTGTAGCATTATCCACAGCCAACAACAACCTCATCTATGTGTGATCACTAGGGATATTTTACATTAGAGTCTAGAGAATGCCTATGCAAAGCCAAGCAGAATGCCAGCTCCCACCAGATATCTAGAAGTCACACCAAAAGATCTGTTTATGCCCACAAGGATGCAGATGCTGCATTGTCAACAGAAACTGAATGCAAAACAAAAATGAATTATCTATTTTGGTAGATGAAACCAGCTAGGAGCCAAGGTGAAGAACCTGAGAAACTGGAGATATCAAATCCAATGGAGATAACAAAAATATATGGAGTAGGCTGAACCAAAATAGGGAAGCTTTTGCAATAGCTCACAAGGCTAGCAAGAGGGGGCAGCTTGATCCCTACTAAGGGCTAAGAAGGGTTAATAGTCTAGCCAGTCTGCAAGTCAGGGTCTACAATAAAACAACCATGGTAGAGAGGAAGTTTCTGATCTCTGGCAAGAAGCCTTGTGTGGGGTGTCTGGAAATCCACATGTAGAAACACCAACCAAGGCTGGTACCAATGGGATCATCATTATTTGAAGACCATCTATCTATCTATCTATCTATCTATATCTATCTATCTATCTATCTATCTATCATCTATCTATCTATCTATCATCATCTATCTATCTATCTATCTATCCATCTGTCTATATATCTATCCCTCTATCTATCTATCTATCTATCTATCTATCTATCTATCTATCTATCTATCTATCTATCTATCTATCTATCATCTATCTATCTATCTATCTATCTATTATCTATCTATCTATTATCTATCTATCTATTATCTATCTATCTATCTATCTATCATTATCTATCTATCTATCTATTATCTATCTATCTATCTATCTATCTATCTATCTATCTATCTATCTATCTATCTATCTATCTATCTATCTATCATTATCTATCTATCTATCTATTATCTATCTATCTATCTATCTATCTATCTATCTATCTATCTATCTATCTATCTATCTATCTATCTATCTATCTATCTATCTATCTATCTATCTATCTATTATCTATCTACAGTATCTATCTATCTATCTATCTATCTATCTATCTATCTATCTATCTATCTATCTATCTATCTATCTATCTATCACTCAAAGTGACTAAATTGAATGATAACACCTATAGCTTCAAGCAATTGAGAATCGTGTCAGACCAATGCTGGTGAACCTGGGCATCTCTATAACATCAGAAACTTGTTTGTTGCTAATTATATTTCAATAACCTAAATTATAAATGAACATTTTCCTTTGTGTCCTATCTCTTGTGCCCCCCTGCACACCTTTCCTCTCACCTCGCCTCCAAGCAACAGCCTAATAACATAAACACTACTCATCTTGTCATCAAGAAACTTAGTGCCAACGTAACAAATCAGTGTGGGTTATATATTTAGCACAACTCAACTTTAACCGTGTGCTGTACGTTTTTCTTTTTACAAAATCACATTCTGTTATTTGCAACATCAATTATATTTATGTGTAGTGAATTCTCCTTTCCAAATATCATCCACTGCTTTCTAATCATAAATTTTCCTTGCTCCCTTTCTTCGCCATAGATATTAAATAACTGTGATTTATGATTCTGCAGATGAAAGTTAGGATACTTAAAGATGGACTGTGCAGAATATCAATGAGATTTTTGTACTGACATTAGAAAAAACTGAATTCTACAGTTTCTCTTGATTTTAATATTCCAGATACACAGCCCCATAGCTGTTAAGATGCCTTGTACAATTTGGTCTCTGACCTTGTTCTAGTAAACACTATTCTGCCATTCAGTTTGGACTGACATTCAATATAAAATTTTAATGTCCATTTTTTGGGGTTTTGGTAGACATCATGTATTTTGTCAATAAAAGTGTTACTCATAGCAGGTCAGGCACTAAGGTAAGACATTAATGAATATTATAAGAATGTTAATAAATCAACATATGTATCATATTTCTAGTTATAACATTCTATACATCTATTATCCCTACTATTAATCTGTAGCATTAAAAAGGAATTATACAACCATGTTCAACTGGAGCCTAATAACTAGGGTTCAAAATACAGAATGTTCTGTTTTTTGTTTTTATTTTGAAAAGACATTTAGGGGTTATTTATCTAATACATTTGAATGTACTCACAACTCGAATGGGAGGTTATTTATGAAAAAATTCGAACTTCTAATATTCGATCGAATAGTCCCGACCAAAAATTCGGATTCAATTAGATCAAATACTAAACGAGTTTTCCTCCAAAAAAAACCTTGAATGTCAGGAAGGCAAATAACATATTCAAATGGTTCAACAGACCTCTACCATTGACTTGTAAATGAACTCGCAAATTCAAATTTAAACATTCGAACCATAATAAATCTGCCCCTTATAGTTCTTGCCAGACCACTCCACCAGGGCCACTTTTATAAATGGGCAAAAATGGAATTTACCCATGGTACAACAAGACACGGTCAACTACCCACAGACAGTAGGGAGGAGTAAACATTTGCAGCCAAGAAATTTGCAAATTGAGCTAGAATATTGCTATGCTTTTTGTTTTGCCAGGAAAAAAATGTGGTCTATTGCGGGGTAGAAAACACAGATATCATTATGTGTACTCTGCCTTTTTACATCGATCAGATTGGAGCCAACCCCTGCCCATCCACTATCTAAGGAGCTGTCCAGGTGCTGTTATTGGATGAAATTGTCATGTGGGGGTATTTTTCCTATTAAGAACAGTTGTAGCATAGTGGAAAGGAGCTTCTCTCTCAAAGTAGGGCAATGTATATATATATATATATATGCTGTTACAGAGCACCTTAGAGACACCTTAGCCACCGGGTCATTTTGCCTTCCCATTGACTTCATTGCGTTTCAGTGAAATCTTGCCATTTTGAGTTTTTTCTGCATTGTCTCTTAAAGTAAAATGTGCAAGTTTCACTCAGCACTAACTCAGGCATTTTATGTGCAGATTTAATGTGCAATTTTATATGGAGGAACTCTATCATATAACCATTGTATTATTTCATTGATCCCTCTCCTCTAAAGAATTAATTAGTAATTGTTCATTAATTTTTTCTACTTATAAATGTATACTTTTATATTGTCATCTTTACCTTTTAGGACTGATGGCTTTTTAGTAAGTTAAAATTAGCACTTAATGCCTTGTAGGAAAAGTGGTTCTTCAGAGCCATTCCTATTTTTATTTTTTTATTTTTAATCAGTGCCCAAAAAGCAAACCACAGAAATGTACAAACTGAGCAATTCAGACAAATCTGTTCCATAAAAATGGATTTAAAAAAATCTCATGTGTTGAATACATTAAATAACACAATATAATCCAGCCCTAAGACTGCTTGGAATTACTTTAGCATTCAACAATGTATGATTCGCTTTAATCAACTCAATAAGCTGTTTCACCCACTACTCTGCTATGAGCAATGCTCTCTTGAACATCTCATTCACATCATTTCTCAACAAAACAGTCATCAACTCTATATTTATTCATCATCTTCCAAGACCTCCATTAGCTCTTGATTTAGCTCATTTCTTTCAGAATCGTCATGCATGTTTTAAAAGCAAACCAGGCACCATATAATATCTTCTTACTCTGATTACTTTTTTATGTCCTTATAGAGAGATATCACCTGCAGATTTGCACTTAATTACTTTAGGGTCAGTTCAACTAATGATCTAAGAAGTTACATTTCAGTAGCAATCTTCCTGTAAAGCATTTTTCTTCTCATGTAATAGCCTTATTGGAACTTAAAGCCTAGTTGTATTCATTCAGTGGATTGTTTTATGATGATATTTGAAAGGTGAATCATATAAGAGGTCATTTGCCTTGTTCCAAGATTGAAGCCCAAGAGCACAAGGGTGCAGGCATAAGAGGGGGACACAAGAGTGCACTCCTGAATGCTCATTCAAAGAGTACTTCCATTTAGGGTCTGACCAGTATGAAGTGCAGAGCACAGTATCACTGGGTCATGTACATGACCCCTATAGGGTAACTGTCATGGTTAGCACCCTAATTCAGAACCGATGCTAAGCACCCTGGTCTCTGCTCTTGCTTCAGCCTTTAGCAGCCGCCTCGGGAGGAGCCCTCGGCTAATCAGATGCCACCAGGTCTTTATAAGAGAGGTGCAAAGCAAGGGGTTCTGAACAAATGCAAAGTCTTTGGGCAGAAGGTCGCGGTACAAGGCTTAGGCAGAAGATTAGTCAGATCAGGCCGGTTCGGGGCAGGCAGAGTGCAAACAGAGTCAGGCAGGCAAGGGTCAAGCCAGGAGATCAATCAGAGGGGATATAGAATAAGCGAAGTCAGATATCAGGCAGGGGTCAGGATACAGATGTCAGAATAGCCAAAAGCCAGGCAGGGCAACAGGAATCAGAATCAATAATAAAGATAGCACAAATGCTCAGAAGCACCAGGAACCAATCCTATAATGGGCAGTCAAAAACTGACCAATGGCCCTTTCAATATTTTCAAACTTCACGCCATTGCGCGCTGGCGTCATTACACGAGAGCACATGTGCCTTTAAATAGAGAATAGATGCACCGCACAAACCCTAGACACTGGCGCGCGAAGAGAAGCGGCGAGGCGGGTGTCTCCCCCGCACCACCAGGGTAGTGAATTATTATAGGCAACTATAATAACTCAGCTACCTGAATAAAACAGGTCAATGAAATAAAAGTTTGTGAATATTTATGCACCTATTTTTGTGTATGTAAGGTAAACAATAGATAGGTATTTGGGACAAACAGCAGTTGAGTCTCAGTCATACTAACATTCAAGCATGGATAATTGTATAATGTCTAACCTACTTACCCATCAATCTTAGTCTTTTAAAAATGAGAGTCCACTTCCTAATATCTATAGCCACAGGCTTAGTACCATAAAGTGTATTCCAAGGTCAAAACCAGCAAAATAAAAATAAACAGTCAGATCAATAACAATAATAACGATGGTTTCATGGTTGCAAGAATTGTAATGCACATCCAAATACATTTTATTGATCATGTCTTGTGCTCTATAATCTCAATTTCCTATGTAATTAGAGACTCATATAGATTTAGCATTGTAATCACTACTGACCCATATTTGGATAAGGCTGTGGAACCCATGAAATACACATATTTGGGGCTGGATATCTTTCAATGTAATATGTAGGCAGAACACCAAAGCATTTTCCTTCAAGTTGAACAAAAAAGATGTATGGTCTTTTTCTAGACAACCAATTTCCAGAGTTGTCTTAAGGTGGGTTGCCCCGGGCTAACACATAATGCAGTAGTTTTAGGTAGACCAAGAGGTTACTTGATCACCTACCTGCTGAAGGTGTCAGAGCATTAATGCAAGTAACAGCTCAACACTAATTGATGAACTGTATGTAGCAGTCTTAATCTACACAAATAATTGAGCTACAAAGATATGTTTTGCCCTGGCTCCTTATACACAATATACTGTACATATATTGCCTCACCTGTTCTCTCCCTGAAAAAGTTTCTGCACAAAACAATCTGTATCCTTGAACAGGGCCATTTGCATAAGCAGGGGGATCCCAGGAAATCAAGACTGAGGTAGGTGCAGTAGAGACAACTTGAAGATTCTCCACGGGTCCTGGAACTTGCACTAAAATAAAGATAAAATAAGATTTATGATGAAAATCATTAAATTACATTTTCCAAAATACAAAAATACTAAATAATTTGAGCATTTGAAACACGTGAAAGCAGATTTATCATTATGTAATTTTAGAATAATGTTTTTCTAAATTTGAAACTTGGAAATGTAAAAATCTTGATTATTTATGAAAAAACTCACATCCATAAAACGTGAACGACTTGAACTCTCAATGATCTCTACACAAAGTTTTATATTCAAGTTTTTTAATTCTTTGCATTCAATACATTTTGGATGTTCGAGTTTTGGAAACTGGAATTCGGGAATAGTTTTGATCGGATTTTTTTTTACTGAGAAAAATTAAAAAAAAATGTAATTGCAGTAAAAACTTGATTTCAGATGTTGATAAATCTTACCCTTGGGGGCCCATTCATTAAGTTCAAGTGAAGGAATAAAAGAAGAAATACTTCAAATTTCAAAGTGTTTTTTTGGCTATTTCAACCATCGAATGGGCTACTTCGACCTTCGACTACGACTTCGACTTCGAATCGAATGATTCGAACTAAAAATCGTTCGACTATTCGACAATTCGATAGTCGAAGTACTGTCTCTTTAAGAAAAAACTTCGACCCCCTAGTTTGCCACCTAAAAGCTACCGAAGTCAATGTTAGAAGGTCCCCATAGGCTTGGCTATCTTTTTTTGGTCGAAGGATAATCCTTCGATCGATGGATTAAAATCCTTCGAATCGTTCGATTCGAAGGATTTAATAGTTCGATCGAACGATTATTCCTTTGATTCCTTTGATCGTTCGATCGAACTATTTGCGCAAAATCCTTCGACTTCGATATTCAAAATCGGATTTTAATTCCCCAGTCGAATATCGAGGGTTAATTAACCCTCAATATTCGACCCTTAATACATCTGCCCCTTGATGTACAGTATTGATTTCAGAGAGGAAAAACAGGTTTACTGGTCTCAGCTGAAAGTTTTTTCCCCCATAAACTTGCTTAGTGGGCTTCTCTACAGAAGTTACATCAGGTCAAATTGGCAACTTAGTGCATGTCCATTGAGATAATAAGAGTAACATTTTTACTATAAAACATATAAACAATAAATGTAAACTTGAGCATGTTCAGCACAGTGACTGTTGAATTCATTAAAATCAATAGAATTGTACAAAAACTGTATTACATAGTATCTACTCGACTATTTTATTTGTAATTACTTTCAGTCATAGTAAATTAAAGTACTTAAAATCGATTTTTGGTAAATGTTTATTACAATGTAATATATATTTATACCTTCATATCTTGCTATTAAAAAAATATCTATCAACATAGCTTTGTAAACATAGTGTTACAATATTACTAGTTTACAATATAGCTTACCTATTAATTATCTATCCAATCATAAAAAGGTACAGTATATGATGGAGAGGTCACATTCAAATGAAGGTTAATTTATTAAAATATGACTGATTAGAAAATACCAATTATCACTTCAGAATTTCTTTGTCATTATATTGCCAACTTTTGTGTAAAGTTGGATAAATGATAAATAGGCAATCATTGTAGTAGCAAAGAAATGTTGATGGTCATAAATTTTTTTTAAGATAATATTTTTCTATTTGGTACACAATTTATTATGAATTGTAAAATGAAAAATTGCTACAGATTCAAATCAGCTTGTTGACTAAACAATTTCTTCTTGGTTCTGCAAGTACAACTAATTTCCAGACCATGAAACAATGAGGGAGTGGACATTTGGTATAACATTAATTTGGAGCAATTTTTTTCTACATAATTGAAATGATAAAAAGTAATTAAAATAATAGAATGCTCAGGGTTTATGTAAATCAGTAACAGTGTTATACAAATGATTTATTATTTGAATAAATGTGCCCACTGTGTGTATCTGTCACAACACCATAGATTCCATTTATCAAGGTTCCTGAAAAACATGGGTGCTGTATGATTTATGTACCTATTAAAAAGTCTGTGACTATCACAAAGGCAAATCACATTCATCATTTATTTTTGTGAATTCAACAATTATTTTACCAAAGTATATGCAATTGTCTTGCATTTTGCTGGTTTATGCATAATTTTGGTAAGGAAAATTTACCTTTGGGGAAATATTAAGAAGAAATTAGATTTCATTTTTGAGATAAACCACAAAAAACAATTGCTCTTATCCAAAACTCAAATACTAATACAAAAGAACCTTTAGAGGGTATTTACTAAAACTCAAATTTATCTTATTTCAACCTACCTTCCATCCACAAATAAGTTGGTGCTGGAGAAGTCTCAACAAAACTATTCAACAATTCCAATTGTACAAATTTTTCGAGTTGAAATTGTAAAAGGGACATCTGCCGTTGACTTCTACATGACCTTGACAGATTTTAGCTGGAGTTTTTTGGATAAGAATTTTTAGCACCTTTGGGGAATAATAATTCTCTAAAAATTCGAGTTTTCCCCTTTAAAAACTTGACCAGAAAAAAATTGATGTTTAATAAATGGTCCATAACTCTAAATTTCCATTGAACGGAAAGTGATTTTCAAGGTTTATTCAACATTATTACAATCAATAATAAGAAACTGTCTGGTATTTAAATATTTTCATCATAAATTTTAATGTCTTCTCTAGTTGAGAATTTCATAATGGCTTAAATTGATGCTCACATATTTTCAGCCTTTACCTTATGTAATCTAAATGCTATTGAAAAGCACTTGCAATTTTGGGTGTCTAAATCCATACATGCATAGAAGAATGCAGATATGTTGGCTTAAATTGTACCTTAGGCAAAGTACTTTTTTGCTACTTCTCAATCTTGAATGATTTAAAAATGATTTGAAAATTAGTAATGGCAACTGCTGGAATTTTATTATATGATCAATGTAAGGTACTAAGTTAGGCATATTTTACATGTTTGTTAACAAATAATTCAATAACACTAGTTAGTTTTTTATTTATAGCAAATGGTCCATTTAGTGGCATTATATAGAACATACACTTGTGCAGCATCTAAACACAAATACAGAAATATATCTAAGACCTCCAAAGTATCAGCTAGGCTGTTTACACTGCAAAGCACTGAACTGTGTAGAGGAATTTAAAATCCAATGACCCTGGTCTTCAGGATGATGGATTTTGGCCCGGTGTAATGAATTGATTGACCCCTCGCATTCTCCAGGTCTTGGTTGTTCTTGAATTTCTAATCCCAGAAATAAATCTCTTAAGGAGAGTAAGTAGGAAGTAGGCACTACATGAACAGCAAACATGATGATCAATCAAATATAATTTCCTAATCTCGCAGCCGTGGCCAACATTATTACTCATGCAGGCTTGAAAAAAAAAATGCAATTTCTCAAGGATGTCTATGAAAAATCAGCATTTCATAAAGCGTGGTATGAGCAAAAATACAAAAATGCATGCTCTAAGCACAACCAAACATCCTCAGTTCAGGCCAATAGTCTGGTATGTTATAAATGTTTAAACCAAATGGGGTTTCAGTCAATCAAAAGTAGAGGGATCTTGGATGATGATAATTATTCATTTCTTTAATTTATATAACACCAAATATAAAATGTAGTCCTTTGCATCATTACATGGCCTAGTATCTCCCAAGGGTAACCCACACCAAAACGGTGAAACCCGTGCCATGCATGTTTTGCAATTGCTGAATCAGTTAAAAGATCAATCAAGGATGTAAACTAGCCTTTAAAAATATTATGAAGAAATTATAGTGTTATCCAAACTGTTGGCAGAATCAAATGCAAGGACATCTATTTTGGTGGAACACCAAGAGGACATAAGGGTTCCCCTCTATAAATAAGGTTTACTTATTTATAATCTGATACAAATGCACAAAAGTATAGAGCACAAGCATTGCAGTGATTTGTATTCAACCCCTAAACTTTAATCATTTAACATTCTCAATGCAGTAGATATAAACTCTCTTTATTGCACTAGTATAAATCTGTTAAATTAGAAAGGTAATGTCTCCCTCCACCAATTCACTGCTTGTATTTTTCCCCAAGAATTTAAAAGATAAGGACTTCATTATCTTCTTGGCAGATTCTGTCAACTCTGTGGCTAACCTTAGAAAGACAAATAGATTTCTACATTAAATTATTGAGCACAAGTTGGAGAATGACTTTAATTAAGAATAAAGTCCTTCTGTTATACAATTCTAGGAGATTAGATCTTCTTTTTTGTGTTTTAATTGATACATCCCATGGCCTTGTCACCCTGGTAGTATCTGAAATATCAAGGTTTACAAGTGAATAGGTCTTCAGGCTTATTTTAGAACAAGTAATTATCTTCTAACTTTTATTTCCCAATAAAAATACAATGCGCATATCAAATAATTCTAAAAACCAGACTTTAATGTTACCAATGACATTGTTGAAAGAATTCTAGATAAAAAGAGTCATATACGGAAGCACAATTGGCACATAGGAAGAGTTTGATGATTTTTACTAGAAGCTTGGAAAAAAATGGTACCATGTGACTAATGATGCCAGAGAAGTTTTAGTCATTAGCACTTACAAAATGACCACTTCCCAACCATATGCTATTGTATTTTTGAGGATTGCCCCCATTACTACACATTAGGGCTTGAGAGAAGATTCCAAAACATTCTAAATTAAATATAAAATAATGGTCTTACTTTAAAGATGCCTAATTTCTTCTGTTTAGTTGAATCAAAACAAATAGTTTCAGCTTCAATCCGATCAATTTATCAAAATGTAAAACAGAGAATGATATGTTGAAGTCTCCAATAGATTTCCAAACATTGCTATCACTATTTCTATTTATACATTATCCAGTAGCAAGACTATCCTGCAGTTACATAAAGAGAAATAGATTTGCAAGACGTTTAAGTCTGTCGGTGTATAGAAAATAACAACCAATGAAATAATTATACGCATGGTGGTTGTAAAATGTATGTTTCCAAAACTTTTCCCTGATCAGTGCTACATTCATTAACATTAAGCAGTAAGTAACTTTTTTGTGGTTTGATTAAATAACCCACTCATGAAAGTTAAAGAAGATAAAATGTCTTCAAATTAAGATTCTGTAAATGTCTACTTGGGTTTAATTAAGAAGTGCTTAGTTTTGTAGAAATCTATTCCATAGACTCTATATGTCCATCAATCCCTCTTTTATCAAGCTGTCAGAAATCTCTTATTCTCTCTGGACGATAGTCATACTAAAATATTACTTTTAATCAAGTTATTGGCATCTATTCCGAAATTAATCTTTGGATGCTGCCATTTAAATTTGAATTCAAGAGGGCCAATTAAAGAGAAATAAAACATTTTAAGCATTTTAACTGGGGTATGAGCTGCTATGGTGAACTTTTTTTAACCTGTGTTTTTGTAGCTGTTTCAGTCTCTGCAGCTGTGGAGTTGGCATCAATCTGTTGTTAATTGGTGCATTTCTTCTTCAAATCTTATTTATAAAATTCACTGTACAATCAACACTAGTGCTAACTTTACTTTGCAGTTACCAGTTGCAGCCAATCAACATTAAGGGGGTTATTTATTAAATTCCAAATGCCAAAAACTCAATAAAATCTATTTTTTTTTTTACTATAAAATCAGAATTTTTAGTGAAAAAAACCCTCAAATGTAAAAAGTCAGAATCTGAAAATCCAGCATCTCAGATGTGCTGAGGTTGTATATAAGTCAATGGGAGAGGTGCCTATCCTATTTGGAAGTTTCTGTGGTCCTAGCTGGAATTAGCCAAAAAAAATTTCTGACCTTTCGGGCAAACACCGAAACAATCTTGATTTTTCAGGAAAAAAATCGAGCGATTCTGGAAAAAGGTCAGAAAAAAATAGTACGATTTGGATTTTCACTAGATTTTTTTTTCGCGTCCCTGATCTGATAAAATCAGGATTTTTTTAATAATAAAAAGGTCCAATGGTGGATTCTAGTTTGGTAGGACTTTTTTTTATTAAACTACTCAGATTTTGATAAATATGGCCCCCCACTTAGGTTAGATCATTACTAGGGATGAGTTAACTTTTTTTGCTTGATACAGATTCATTGAGAAATTAGCATTTTCGCAAATGGCAAAAATTTTCGCAAATCTATGCTCTTATTTCTCTATTAATTATTTGTTTTGTACAAGGGAAAAATGAGAGGGAAAAATACCCATTGACTCCAATAAACCTAGAGTAAGAAAACTCTAGAAAAAGTGCCCATTGACCCAAATGCATTTGGCATAAGCAAAAATGGCCATTGACTCCAATGCATTTGGTCTGAGAAATTCATCCACTGGCTCCAATATATTTGGTGTAAGAAAAATATGGCCATTGACTCCAATGCATTTGGCACAAGAGAACATGTCCATTGACTTCAATGCATTCAGTGAAACTTTGGCAATATTTTGCCATCTCACAATCATTACAAGTTACAAACAAAAATCAATGTGATTGGGTAACTGTGCTGTTTTAATTTAGCAGCAACGTTAATATATTGGCACCTTGTTTTTACATATTGTGAATGTTAAAAAAACTGATTTATATAATGTTGTTTATTGCTCTACCCTAATATTTGCCCCTTTCCAGAATTCTGAAAAATCAGCATTAGCCCTTTATTATTTCTATTAGGGTCCCAAAAAACACTGCAAAACACTGGCAAATTATTTTTGGTTGTTCATACAATGAGAATTAAAATTGATTATTATTAAAAGAAAATCAACCAGAAAAAAAATATTATTCTTTATAAAACCTACTGACTGCATTATTTTGCTATTTTATTAAAATGTATTTTGATATTTACTATTTGATAAAATTCCTGATAAGTCTTGATTTTTATGTATTAGGATTAAAATAAAAGTCCAATCTCTGTGTTCCTACACTGAGTACTGAGAGATTAGATGCAACTTGTCTCCTCGGTGATTCAGATCACACATTTAGAGGTCTTTGGGAAAAAACATGCATCATAAAAACCTAAGATGGAGAGTGAGATTACAAAGATTTAATCTTGCATTGGGATATGGGAAAAGCTTTCATTAAAATCCCAGCCCTTAAAATGATGATTTTTTTTTTTTTTTCAAAAGAATCTGATCTCTTGAAGAGATTATAGAGAGCTTTGAGCTTCAAGGTTCCATTTTATTCTAACAAACAGGCAACTGAAATGGTATTTTTAATGTCCGTCAGTATCAGAAGTTAATAGCTCTACTAATAGCTCTCTTATCCTGATCAATGAAAGGACTTAGGTATAAAACTAAATGCACATCTGTAAAACTAGTATATGTAGACAATAAAGTTGAATGCATAATGAGGAAAGGTTACCATCAATTCCAATGAATAATTAACTATTGTTCATTAATATTTGAGCAGAACCTTGATGATTAGGAAAGGACAGGTTAGTAAACTTTTATAACAGGACTCAAGCTACAAGAAGAGGGGTGCGATACAAAAAGAAATAAGACCCTTTACAGTGTTTTTCTGAAGCAGTGCTTGTGGTCCTCTAGGTGTTGCCACATCCCAGCAGCATGGTCAGAAAAGGCTGGGAGTGGTAGTTACATTTCCAAAGAAAGATTAGAACATTTTAGTTTGACTAAACCAGGGCTCAGCAACCTTTACTATCAAAAGAGCCATTTTGCCCCCTCTTCCACTAAAGAAAAATAGTCTGGAGCCGCAAAACATAACACAGCTTATAAACTTTTAATAACCTTTTTTTAATTGTAACTGTTACAACAACAGAATACAACCAACAGAAGTGCAGTGTGTATATGCAGGGCTACTTTGAAATAAAATAAACACTGAATAGCCCTATTAAATGCTAGTGTTCTCATCTGTTTAATGTGACCAGGGCCGGATTTACATAGTGGGGGGGCCCCCTAGGCCCACTGCTGTTCGCCGTCCCTATCCCCTCCCCTTTATTAGTGCAAATTGTCATCATCGAGACTGGAACAATGGGGATTGGGCACATGAAAATTTTTAGAAAATTGTATCCCCACTGTTTTTGAACCACTGTGGGTATGGTTGGGCAGCATGTCACCCCCTAAAATCCTGCTTCCCTAGGCCCGGGCCTTGGTGGCCTTGCCACAAATCCGGTCCTGAATGTGACTTCTGTTTCTGAAGCTCCATGCTGATCTTCCCTCTCTCTCTCTCTCTCTCTTGAGTATGTGACCACGGTAAGGACCATGATGAATCATTTTGCTGCGGCACGGTCTTGCCTGTCACTCCTTTGACGTCTATACAGCCCTCGCACCTGCTGGCGGCTTCCTGAGTGTGCAACCGCGGTAAGCTAACGGTTGGCTTACCGCGGTGACACACTCAAGAAGCTACTAGCAGGTGCGTGGGCTATATAAATGACGTGACAGGCAAAGCCGCAAGACCGAGTCGCAGAAAAACAGAATGAAGAGCCGCATGAGGCTCCGGAGCCACGGGTTGCCTACCCCTGGACTAAACTAAAAAACTACTGTTACAGGATGCTTTTAAGTTGAAAGATAATACGTATGACCAGTAAGTCATAAGGCATCTGCTAGCTGAAGGTGGTACAAGAACAAGTCTTTACTCCTCGCTATGACTGTCCTTGGGTTTTTTCCTGCTTTGGTATGATTCCATGTACCTATTATCTTCCCCTGAACCCACAACTAATCCTGGCTGATGTTGTGACATATGACCAACTTTAACAATGTATTAAAAGGCTTTTGAAAAGATAACCCAATTGACCTATATATTCAGGGTCACGGAAAAGTTAATCTGCTTGGGAGAATCAGAATTACTTTTCAATAGTTCTGTTAGTGGAATGTACAGTAGTGAACTGCAACTCTGTTAACTGAAATATCTTTGGTTTCATTTCATTTGAATGTCAGGTTGTTCCCAAGCAAAATGAACACGTGCCATGGAGACATGTGACTTTCTTGCACATGTCTTGAAACTGCTTGAGAACAGATGGTTCACTGTAAAAGGGGTTGCACAGAAATTACCAAACCAATCTAAAATTTCTCTTTCTTTTAAACCTGAAGCTAAAGAACACTTAGGAATGACTAGGAATGAACAACTGTAGCAATCTAGTGATGAGAGAAATTGTTTGCTGCAAAAATACACTCCAATGGGTGAAAAATTGTCTCCCGTCAAAAAAAATTTGTTGCACAGCCTCTCGCATCAAAGAAAAATTGTCACCCATAAACTTCAATGCATTTTGGCTAATTTTCGCTGTTTTGCAAATTTTTGGCGAAGCAAAATGGGCCAGATTCACCCATCACTACCCACAATCCATTATGATAAAAACTAAAGCACATTTAAAGGCATCAGTTATATGTAACTGAAATATTCTTCATATCTACAATATTTGGCCATACCAAATATGGCAATGCCTATATAGGAGCCCCAATTTGTATATAAGTGATATTGTCGACTATCTTTTAATTGTTCGCAAACCATCAGAAAAATGAGATATATGGTGGCATGTTATGATTTGAGTGGCTTTAAATAGTGATGCATGAGAAAATTGCACCTTCAGACATTTAGATCTAAAAAAACCTGGCAAATAAATTAAAATCTGTCCAGCGAGAAAATTATGGGAAAACACTTCAATTCAAAATTTTAAACATTATTGTGGAACTCAAACTTTGAAGATTAATCAGATGAAAAAAATTTAAATTTGGTAACTAAAATCTGGTGTGCTTCTATAGATGTCAATTGGAGGAGTATTTTCAATATTCAAGCTATGTATTAATAATATACAAAGTCCAAACTTTGAATATAATTATATACATATTTTTAATGTATTTGCTAAAGACCCGAGTGCAGAACTTCTTTTTGCATGTTTACCTATATTTACATATACAAACAGAAACAAAAGAATTATAAGCATAAATCAAAGAATGTGGTCAGAGGTCTATGCCCATGCGAGCATTCTACCAGATTTAGCAGCAAGTGTTTTTTCTTTACTCTCATCTGTAAAAACAAGAAGATCTGTCTTTTTAAAACCAACTCCACTTACATTCAGGTTGGGTTACAACTTTGACCTCTTGGGAACTTTCTCCAGGACCCCATTCATTATAGGCCACCACTCGAAAATTGTAGGTCTCCTCCGGTGTTAGATTCCCCACGGTTATCTGCAGTGATATAGGTTGTGATGTATTCACAGCCCGTTCCCTAGATGCAAAACAGAACAACAATGATCAATATAATAGGACATCTAATCTGACTAATATAATTGTTTTTATGTTGCTACAGCAGAGCTTATACCCCACAGTTTTTTTTTTAATTTACCTAGAGCACAAGAAGAGATTCAATGATATCTATGGTCCTCACACCAAAAGACAAACAATTATATTTTATTATTGTGTAGGGTGTGGAATTCTAAGCACTGTCTTCTTAACTTGTGGAAAATATGAATCAAAACACCCCATTTCATCCCACAATGTTCCTCTGGTGAGAACCAACTCACACATTTCCTGCCTGTAAAGGTTGTGTGTGTGTTTTCGGGAAAGCATTTCCCAAGATTATGGTGATCATCAATGGGGTAGGGTTGCTACCCATTTGATATTAAATCACCCTAGCTTGTAAAAAATACATACTGGGACTTGTAGTGGTGCCCATTGTTACACCCCCATTCTGCCAAGTTGTGTCCTTGATCAACCCCTTAACAGACAGCTTCCTCTGATTCACCCAGCCATGTCCTTGGTCTGTTTTATTCCCTACCCCTTTCACTCAAAAAGGTGACAACCATAGAATGAGGAGATTGTGGATGCCTGAGATTGAGTCTTAAACAGTGAAAGATTGCAGCGGGCACCCCATATAATTCTGCTAATGGTAATGGTCAGATGGTTTCATGATGGTTGATAGGGTACTGAGATATAAACACCCAATCGCTATTTTTATTAAAGCATTGTTTTTCTCTCTTTTTCCACTCTTGAAACTAGCAGGAGTCTTCTTTTGGTCTTTTGAAGGGTTTGCTTGGTTGCTTGTGTAAGTCAATAGCAAAATATACATTTAAGCAATCTGGGAAATATATTGGTGCAGCGAACAATGACACAGACCATAAATCTAACAAGATATTTTTAGAAGGTTCAGGTGTTTCGAAGTACACTGGTAGGAAACAAAATACCAACATCTGAAGCTAATCATGATCCCAGTGATTAAAATGTGTGTTCGCCTTGCACGTGTTGTAGAAACTTGCCTGTCATCAGATTGTGTCTGAATGATAGAAATCCTCTTTCATTCTGGGCTGGAAAGTTACTCTCTCTCTGTCAATGAAAAAGGACCCTACTATCTCTCTTAGAAATTCAGAACTAAAAGCTTGATGGACTTCTTTGCATTTCTAAAAGAATTCGCCCACAATGTTTAAATATAAAGGCTAAGGACACATGTCAACACACTGGTAGTGATGGGCGAATTTATTCGGCAGGCGCAAATTCGCGGCAAATTCCCGTGATTCGCCACCGGCTAATAATTTCATGAAAATTTGACATGAAAATTTGCCGGCATCAAAAAAAATGGACACCGGCGTCAGTTTTTTTGGAAGCTGATGCATTTTCGCCAGTGCAAAAAACGGACGCCGGCGTCAAAAATGGACGCTGCCATCAAAAATGAGACTCCAGTGCCGTTTCGCTAATTTTTCACAGTTTTGCGAATTTCGTAGAAAATTCACACATTTTTCGGCGAAGCAAACCGCCCGAAATTCGCCCATCACTACACACTGTTGTCATCCATCAAAAAGGCAGTCAGTGTTCGATAAAATATCCATATTGGTTTGTCGCCAATTGAAATATTTTTAATTGAAACTGAGCTGGCTTTCGTTTTTGGATGATGTCAGGGGATGCTCAGCAACATGAGCCTCATTGAGCTTCATTTTGCATAAATCTCCTCAACTTCATTTGTTTTTTATTCACTTTCATACCATTCTTTCTGCTAAACACCCTTGGGTATGAAACAAAAAGTCTCACCTACCACAGATGCAGCCTAGGCTATAATTTTCTTATTTTTCTGAAGCCTGTAATTCACTGAATATGTAATAAGTAGGAGCCTGTTTAAAAACTGCTGCTTCATACATAATGGCATATTTAAGAAGACTTGGAAGACTTCAAAGTCTTCATTATACAGTTTACAAAGTGAAGGTACTGCAGATCGTCTTACACAAGTGTAAAATGTAATTACACTGTTCCTGTATAGCTACAAATGATGCTGCGATATGTCAAATGCCTAATTAGTTGCTTCAAGGTGGAAGAGCCATGATAATAATCCTTGCTGAGAATTGAAGAATTTCGAGGACAGGTATTTATATTTTTTTTTTACATATTGTTTTTTTCTTTCTTTTTGTTCTCCTTTTACATAGTGACATTGTATTTTATGTTTATCATGGTTATATATCATCACGTTGTGTGTTTCATGTTTTAGAATACTGTATTGTTATCATTTTAACTGGTTCACGTTTAATTTAACTTTTAGTATGTTATAGAATGGCTAATTCTAAGCAACTTTTCAATTGGTCTTAATTATTTCTTTTGAATAGTTTTTTTAATTGTTTGCTTTTTCTTCTGACTCTTTCCAGCTTTCAAATAGGGGTCACTGACCCCATCTAAAAACAAATGCTCTATAAAGCTACACATGTATTGTTATTGCTACTTTCTATTACTCTACTTTCTATTCAGGCCTCTCCTATTCATATTCCAGTCTCTTATTCAAATCAATACATGGTTGCTAGGATAATTTGAAACCCAAGCAACAAGCTGAAATTGCAAACTGGAGATCTGCTGAATAAAAAGCTAAACAAGTAAAAATTCAAAAATAATAAAAAATGAAAACCAATTGAAAATTGTTTTAGAATATCATTCTCTACATTATACTAAAAGTTCATTTAAAGGTGAACAACCCCTTTAAATAGAAGTACAATATAACATAATCACTCAATATCAGGCAGCAAATATCAACAATATCAAATCCCAAAAGGGACTTTCTGAAGAATGCCAAACTCCATTCAGTTGTTTTGGGTGTTAAAGCTCAGTGACAGCACTAAGCTTTAACATCCCAATGAAATGCCCTCCCATGAATGAGCACTACATCAAAATGAACACAATGCAAATGGAGGGATGAGCTAAGAGATGTGTAAAACATTTAGTTACATCTGAAACATTGGGTATTTTGTTACCAAGTCATCATGATTTGGTCTTGGTCTTGACCTCTGTAACCCATTTAAACTGCTGCTATTCATGGAGGGTTTCTGTATATATATATATATATATATATATATATATATATATATATATATATATATATATATATATATATATATATATGTATGTATGTGTGTGTGTGTGTGTGTGTGTGTAACGTATGGAAATCCAAATTGTTACCGCATGTTTCTCCTCATTTACCAGTAGTGTTTATAACACAAGAACATTCTTGCTCCACATTTCTGGTCTATAAGTACTAACTCTCTCTGTTTAGGTGACCTCACTGTTTTTCTACTGTTTATCTAATGATCAAGTTGAGCTTTAAATCACATCAATTTGGTTTTGTGTCATCACTGTAAATGTCTTTAATTTGTCTTATTTTTGTGGAAATAACTGGAGCATTTTATTCTATACTATCATTTTTAATGGTTATATTAGAAAGATTAAAGTTACCATTTCTACTAGTTTAATGCTCTTGTTAAATTCAGAAATGATAATGAATGTAAATCCTTTCATGGGGTGGGGAATTCTCATTATCAATTATGTATTATAAGGCATAATGTACCCCCTACTGTAAATGATAAGGATTTTAAAAGTCACTGAGGGGTTCTGTGACCATATAAAGGCACAAGGCTGCAGGCTGAGTTATACAGGGAACTCTGACTATCACTCATATATTATAAGGGGTAATGTACCCCCTACTGTAAATGATAAGGATATTAGAAGTCACTGAGGGGTTCTGTGACCATATAAAGGCGCAAGGCTGCAGGCTGAGTTATACAGGGATCTCTGAGTATCACTCATGGATTATAAGGGATAATGTACCCCCTACTGTAAATGATAAGGATATTAGATGTCACTGAGGGGTTCTGTAACCATATAAAGGCACAAGGCTGTAGACTGAGTTATACAGGGAACTCTGAGTATCACGCATGTATTATAAGGGATAATGTACCCCCTACTGTAAATGATAAGGATATTAGAAGTCACTCACTGAGGGGTTCTGTGACCATATAAAGGCACAAGGCTGCAGGCTGAGTTATACAGGGAACTCTGAGTATCACTCATGTATTATAAGGGGTAATGTACCCCCTACTGTAAATGATAAGGATATTAGAAGTCACTGAGGGGTTCTGTGACCATATAAAGGCGCAAGGTTGCAGGCTGAGCTATACAGGGAACTCTGAGTATCACTCATGTATTATAAGGGATAATGTACCCCCTACTGTAAATGATAAGGATATTAGAAGTCACTGAGGGGGTTCTGTGACCATATAAAGGCAAAAGGCTGCAGGCTGAGTTAAACACGGCACTTTGAGTAGCACACATGTATTATAAGGGATAATGTACCCCCTACTGTAAATGATAAGGATTTTAAAAGTCACTGAGGGGTTCTGTGACCATATAAAGGCACAAGGCTGCAGGCTGAGTTATACAGGGAACTCTGACTATCACTCATATATTTTAAGGGGTAATGTACCCCCTACTGTAAATGATAAGGATATTAGAAGTCACTGAGGGGTTCTGTGACCATATAAAGGCGCAAGGCTGCAGGCTGAGTTATACAGGGATCTCTGAGTATCACTCATGGATTATAAGGGATAATGTACCCCCTACTGTAAATGATAAGGATATTAGATGTCACTGAGGGGTTCTGTAACCATATAAAGGCACAAGGCTGTAGACTGAGTTATACAGGGAACTCTGAGTATCACTCATGTATTATAAGGGATAATGTACCCCCTACTGTAAATGATAAGGATATTAGAAGTCACTGAGGGGGTTCTGTGACCATATAAAGGCGCAAGGCTGCAGGCTGAGTTATACAGGGATCTCTGAGTATCACTCATGGATTATAAGGGATAATGTACCCCCTACTGTAAATGATAAGGATATTAGATGTCACTGAGGGGTTCTGTAACCATATAAAGGCGCAAGGCTGCAGGCTGAGTTATACAGGGATCTCTGAGTATCACTCATGTATTATAAGGGATAATGTACCCCCTACTGTAAATGATAAGGATATTAGAAGTCACTGAGGGGGTTCTGTGACCATATAAAGGCAAAAGGCTGCAGGCTGAGTTAAACACGGCACTTTGAGTAGCACACATGTATTATAAGGGATAATGTACCCCCTACTGTAAATGATAAGGATATTAGAAGTCACTGAGGGGGTTCTGTGACCATATAAAGGCACAAGGCTGCAGGCTGAGTTATACAGGGAACTCTGAGTATCACTCATGTATTATAAGGGATAATGTACCCCCTACTGTAAATGATAAGGATATTAGAAGTCACTGAGGGGTTGTTCTGTGACCATATAAAGGCGCAAGGCTGCAGGCTGAGTTATACACGGCACTATGAGTAGCACACATTTATTACAAAGGATAATTTACCTGAGGAGTTTTGTAGCTATATAAAAGGAGAAATGCTACAACGTATTTTTATTTTACTTATTTCTTACACAGGATCTTGGAAAAGATAAGTGGTTCGTTTGCAGAAAAGGTCAGACTGAAGCTTCAGATCACCAAGATAATAAAATGTTTTTGCCTTGTTACAAAAACCTCGGTATGCGTCGATTTTCTTAGCAAATAAAACTTAATTCCCTTTGCTTATTTGTATAGTGAGCACTTAGCTGTGGCACAGTAGCTATCAGCCACAAATGAATATGCACAAAATATGAGTTGCTCCTCAGGCATCTGTGCATATCTTTTCCATTAATTTAGTGTTAGACATTAAAAGGCTGACCTGCTCTTCTTCAAAGTGACATTTATCTTCAGCTGTGCATCCAAAATAATGCACACGGCTGAGAATATATTTCAGCCTCACCAAATCTTCCATTGTGTGCGCTATGCATAATTCATTTTGCCTGTTACTAACTGTTGATGTCAAGCAAAGTTCTATTAACTAAATATAGAAATGGTTCATTACATCACATTGCAATGTGTCCTCCATCTCATTTCCAAAATAGCCTGTTCCCATTATTATACTGTATATTCTTTACCTGTTCCCTGCAGTTTAAAAAAATAGGGTGTTGTGCATTGTGGAGTGGGGGAGGGCTGGGGTCTATATTTATTTCCCATTTAGTAATGGTCAATTTTTAGTGGTTTTAGAGGTTTTTAAAATCACAATTAACCTCTATTTTTCTAAAACCATGAATGCCATCAAAGTTATTAAAAGATCCAATTATAAAAAGCATGAATGAAAATAGCCGCTGAGCGATTTGAAAAACTTGTGAAGGAACGGTCATTTGAGAATAAATGTTCGGATCTCCAGAAACTTCTGAAACCATGAACGATAGACTGATCTTGGCAAGAAAAGAAGGGCAACTTCCATTTACTTCTACTTGACCTCAACATCATTTACTGATTTAAGAATGATCTGGGAACTTTCATTTCTCCAATTCAGGCTTTTAAGCTCAAACATTCATATTTTTATCAGCGTTCTTTAATCCACAGTTTTTTCATTATTCATCAAGTGTAAAATCCATATAATCGTTAAATAGAAAAGTACGCCAATAAAAGCTGTGGATGTCATGTAAAAGTCAGTGGAAGTTCTAGTACCACTACCGACCTTCAATAAATGGACCTCTTGCGTACTTGCATATTTGTCAACTTTATTGATTTTACACTTGATAAATAATGAAATATTGCGGATTAAGCAACTATAAGAAAAATAAGATTGTTTGAATTAGGGGAAATGAAAGTTCCCAGAACATTCTTAAATCCGCCCCTAGAGGACCAAAAAAGGTAGACCAACTGAAAGCTGTTGTCATGTAGAAGTTAATAGAAGGTGCCCTTTTTTTTCTTCCAAATCTGCCAAGATCTGTCTTTTGTTCTTGGTTTTAGAGAATTTCAGAAATCCGGCAGCCATTTTCAGTCATGCTTTTATAATTGGGTCTTTTAATAACTTTCATGGAATTAGTGGATTTATAGAGATAAAGTTTAATTGTGTTTAGTGATTAGTGATGGGCAAATCTTTCCTATTTCGCTATGTCAAAAATTTCCTGCAAAATTCGTGAAACAGTGAAAAATTGTGAAATTGGAACGTTCATGAAAAATTAGTGAAATTCGAACGTTTTCACAAAAAAATCAAGCAATTCGAATGTTTTCACTAAAAAATCGAGCAATTTGAATGTTTTCACTAAAAAATCAAGCAATTCCAACCTTTTCACAAAAAATTCGAGCATTTCGAACGCTTTCTCGGAAAAATTGTGAAAATCGGAAATTGAAGCTGGCGAATCGTAATTTATTCGGCAGCAGCGAAACACGGGAATTCGCCACAAATTCATGCCAGGCGAATTTATTCACCCATCACTATTAGCGATGAGTGAATTTTTTCCGCCAGCCATAGATTTTTTTGCAAAATAGTGGCAAAAATTTTCCATAGAAAATTTGCCGCAACAAAAAAGTCACCAAGACAAAAAAGTCGCCATAAGAAAAAATGCCAAAACAGATCATGATTAGTGATGGCCGAAAAAAAAATTGCATAACGCATTGAAATCAATGATGATCAAAATTATTTTGACCCGTGACAATTTTGACGAGAGCGACAATTTTTATACATTCGACTATTTTGTCCAAATGCATTAAAGTCCATGGGTGTCCGAATAATTTTGACGCGCGACAATTTTTGTGTTACGCCGGATTTTTCACCGCCCCAGGTTTGTGAATTTATTTGCAGGTGCCGAAACGCGAAAATTCACTGCCAATCCATGCCAGGTGAATTTATTCGCCCATTAATAATCATAAGCTCTTCTCGTTGGAAAAAAAGACTAATGTTTGGAACCTGCCTCCAATTAGACAGAGGTAGAGGACTAAATGACTAAATGAAATAAGGAACCTGTTCATCTAAGTCAAAGTTTTTTTATGTATTTTATTGGGTTTTGAAACAGTACAGACTTTCTGTATTGCTCGTTGCCATTTACGCTTATTTTCAAGCAACATAGTTGTACTGTTTTAACGCAAGACATAAACCTCAAGGAAATCAGCTTGCGCATGACAAAACCCATTGAGCGGGTGATGCAAGACAACAAAATTACACGGTGGTAACAGGAACGCTTACAGATGTGCCTCTCATTAAAGCAGCCAGTGAACCAGAGTAGTGCCATACAATTGCTTATTGTGAGAAATGTCAGCCATTGTCATGCACTGATTGCCTCCTTTGGATATGTATTCAGCCTATATCTTCTTTAGATCACAAATATTGTGTGACTTTTATAAATACCCCATCTGTCATTTCTTTTCTACACAACAAAACAAAAATAAATGAAAAGGCACTTATAATGGAGGGCACTTTACCCTGTGGGCCTGGAATAATCCCAATTAAGATCGCCAAGGCAACGCCAAACAGTTTATTAGGAAGGAATCCATAAATGCTTTCGGATTGGAGTGCGTATATTGTCTCATCAACAGTGGTGCCAAGAACCAAATTAATATCAATTGGAAAAAACAGATATTGCATCTCCAATAATGAGATTTAGCAAGTAATTCAGAAAAAATAAACATGCTCTGCACTGGCATAAAATGACTTGCCCTGGCCCCAGAGCTAATAGATTTCAGTGGCCCCATGCACAATGCACAACCCAAAGTCTCTTCATTTATATACATTGGAAAGTTCAGGTGCAGGTAGGATTGAGGCAATGGAGGTGGAGGGGATGCAGGTATCTATCTCCCCACAGGTTGCTCTTTATAAGTCTTCTCCATTATTGTTATAGAGTGTGGTATGCATGTCCCCATCTTCCTATAGGTTACCCTACTCAATTATGGCTTGGGGGTGCAAATTTTCATCTCTTTGTGGGCTCCCTTGCAATAGTGGGGTCAACTCCATTATGATTATGGAGGTGAATGCAGATCTCCATTTTTGCAGAGATTCCCATACATTAGGGGGGTCTTTTCCA
Organism: Xenopus laevis; assembly: GCF_017654675.1. NCBI lineage: Eukaryota > Metazoa > Chordata > Amphibia > Anura > Pipidae > Xenopus > Xenopus laevis. The sequence goes on from NC_054371.1 coordinate 221,808,494, forward strand.
CTATAGTTATGGAGCAGGGTATGAGGAATGTCGGTTCCCTTCAGGTTGCCCTGCAGTATTTGGCTCTACTCCATTATAGCTATAGGGAATCAGGGGGAAAATACAGATTTCCATAATCCCTGCAATAGCAGTTATGTTATTGATATTAGATGTGAAAAAAATAAATTGTGATGACTCTCAAAATGTTGTTAAAAACGAAGCCCATCATCCTTCCTACAAACTTAAAGGGGATGTTGAGAATTTTTTGCACAAGTCCTCTGGCTTTGTTTTAATCAGCCCCTTACACAATTAGAAAATCCTTCTGCTAGAGACCAGGAATCAAAGTGTTACTGAAATGCAAGTGCCAGTCTGGCAGCTCCATCCCATCTAGTTGGTCACAGATCTTAGGGACTGAAATTACTTTCCTCCTTTATAAACCCATGATTAACTCCCTGCAGCTGTCTGAATGAGTGTTTAATGAGCTAAAGTGCACACCTTACCAGAGGCCCTATATGTAAACTGCAATTAGATATAATTACCCTGCATTTGTGATCATCAAAAGCTCCATTAAATGTTCTTTTCCTTTAAACCGTCTAACATTATCAGAACATGATTTGGTGTATTATTGGGTACCAGAAAGTGCAGGATTTTAAGATTCTTATGACTCTTTAGGGCCCAACCAGACCAAATGCTAAATCTAATCTAGAAGTCTCAGTATCCTTAAACAGCCAGTCGCTTGACAGAAGTAAAATGCTATGAGGGGATAAAACCCCAATTGTACTGACCAGTTATTTTATCTTTTCCTTTATATACAATATACTTATAACTCCCATCCAAGATTTTGCCTTATTTATCATGAAAAAAACTTGAATAAACTTGAAAAAACTCTATTAAATTGAGCGAAAACAAAATCGCTAAATTTTTCCGGGTTTTTTGCACCCGAAACCCCTGAACTTTTCGGATTATCTTGCTAAACACCATGCAAACCACGATATCTTCAATTTGGGAAAGGGACTTCTGCCATTGCCATGTACATGACCTCAACAGATTTGAGATGGCGAATTTTCAGATTTGGGCTTTTTGCAGCATCAGGGTATAATAAATGTAAATGTAATTTGGACCTTCATATTTTAAGAGGGTTGTTTATCAAAGGTTGAGTTGTTTTTTTCTTTGAAAAATTCAAATTTTTTAGGTGTCTTTCGGACAAAACTTGAATTTTAGAAGTCAATGGCAGAGGTCCCTGGAACCATTTGAAGATATTTGTAGACTTAATGATGTTTGAGTTTTTTTCATTGGGTTTCACTCGAAAACTCAATCAATTTGAAAGAGTGAAGTATTTTTTGCCAAAAATTTGATCAATTTGATTATTAAAGTATTACACTGCTACACTGATTCAAGTTTATAACATTTGACTTTTTTCTTAAATTAGAAACCATTCAGTTGTGAGTTCATTCGAGGTCTAAAAAAGCTCACAAAGTTCTAAAATTCGACCTATGATAAACAACCCCCAACGTTTATTAGTTATATTACTAGAATTATGACTATTAAGAAGGAAATCTTCATTAACTGGTTCCTCATTTGTGTAGACTGTAGACAGACGAAAAAAAATAACAGTTCCGAATCTCAGCTTTTTTTGTTCTCATATACCAGCTGACCCACCTCTGATAGTAAAGCTTCCACCGCTTCCTGCTTCATTTTTACTTACTACATAAGTTCTGGAATCTTTTTACTTTTTTGCATGATTTATTGACCTCCTTGTACCATATAAATGTTTCAGATGTCCCAGCTAACATGCAAAGCACGTCTTTTCTTACCCACCTCAACACCAACACTTCTATTGAACCAAAAATGTTTACAACAATGTTCATTGCTTACAAGGGGAATATACTGACCAAGATCCAAAAAATAGTTATTCCTAGTAGGTTCTTGAACGAGCTGGAATAAAAAGTTGTCATTCAGCATACTTACAAACCTACTAACTTTTTCTGTCTTGGCAACCCCATTACCCCAGTCAATGTCTGGATAATCTGCTTTGTTGTAGCAGTTTTGGTTTACAGATAAGAATTCCATTAGCAGGGGATTATCTGTAAACTGGTAATCTGATTATATAACTGGCAAGAACCAAGCATGCGATGGACTGGTGTAATCACTGAAAATATGAAATAAAGCATTGTTACATGATTACACGGGTTATCCCCATGTAATGTGTTTTTCATGTGGCAATTTATTTCGATGGGAAGGCATTTTTGGAGGTTTGTTGGAGATTTGTTGCTCCCAGGAGAGAAAAGTTTCCATAAGTGGCAAACCTCTCACCTGCCATCAACCTTAAGGAAACAAAATGTTGGCTGGGGTAATTAGTCCACCAACTGTAATATATAGAAAGAATTTCATATAATTTAGAAATAAAATTCATAAAATAAATTAATTTATATTTTAACATGATATTAACCATGAAGCATGCTGGTATATATTTTTGGCCAATAGCTTACCTTTGTACTCCTTGCTTGGAGAAGTAGACCGTGTATGTCTGTATGTTCCCTTTGGACTCAACGGGTGGCCTCCAGCTAAGACGAACAAATCGACTGGAAACCAAGACAGGGACCACATCTCGGGGAGCAGAGGGGAGGATACTGGAACTGGGGACAGCTAGAGGGGAAGGTGTGGATTCAGTCAGATTGGAGGCTTTGGTTTTAGAATAAGAGGTTGGGGATGTGGCTATTGCAGAGTTAGGAGGAGAAAGTGTGGGAGGTAAAGCTTTATTGTGTAGAGAGGCAAGGTAAAATGGAGCAAGGATACAAATGGGTAAAAATAAAAATAGAACTGATATAAAAACATCTAAAGGCAGCATTATCTTTAATAAAATAAAGTGTCAAATAAATAGTCACAGTGCTGTATTACCATTTCAGCTTTGAAGTTGAAAGCCATACAAATGGAGATGAGCGAACCTTTTCATACAGATTTTTGGACAAATTGAGCCACTTTATGCCCAACACTAATCCCTCTTTCCCCCATTTTATTAGGTCACTTGAGACAGTTCTACTACATCATTGATTCAGGAATGTAAAAATAAAGAAAGACCTTAACAACCCGCCTCTTTTTACAGGTGTACAAATCCACAAATCAGGAACCAGGATCATATTTCAAGTCTTATGTAATATGCTATGTATTTGTTGACAAATATCGGTCATTCATTGAGAAGAAGTACATGCATTGGTTTCTCCCCAGATTAAAGAGCCTCATGTATCATGACCCTATGGGTTCTGGTTTGCACATTAGAAGAATAAACTGAAGTCGATCTACTACAATTATACATATTATAAATAGTAAAGTTAAAAGAAAGGTAGAGAGAGAGTATAAATCTTGAGTTTAATTCATGCTAGTGTGTGTTGTGAAATATACTCTACCTCCTGAGTTTCTGTTATTTTTTCCCCATTCTTCTCCTGCCAGCTCATTTGCTAGTCTAATCTAGGAATTAGCAATCACTGTGTCTTGCTGTGCGTGCCCTAGCTATGAGACTGTTTCTATGACCACAGATCCCTTATCTGTTGTCATGGAGAAACAAATACAGAAATATACTCCAGCTCAATACAGCTAAAAAGATTTAGGACCCTGGTATTATCTGATTTGGTTTCTTCTAAACAAAAATCATTGAAGAATATTGGATTTATGGAAAAATGATCATTTGAATTTTGCTTGTTTTTCATGCAGAAATTATATCAACAAGGATATACATATTGATTGTTTCTAGGTACTTTGTATGCACCACATTATATAGTGCATGTGTGCTATTTTATTTACAATCCTTTACTCAAATCACAAGGGCATTCCTTGAAAAAAAATGGATTTGTACATGGTTTTATTTTATTTTTTTAATATTTTGCCTTTTCATTTCTCTTGATGGCCTGTATGGTCATGTTTACATACTAACCAACTGTCACATTCGGCTCCCTATATCCAGAACCCAAGCTAAGCTCCCTGGTCACGGCTCTCACTTCTGCCTATAACCGCTGCCTTTCACCTCGGGAGGAGCCCTCGGCTAATCGGATGGCGCCAGGTCTTCTTTGAGAGAGGAGCAAAGCTAACTGTTCTGGACAAGCAAAGGGGCACGATCGTCTCACCAGGATAGAAGAACACCACCAGGAACAGGTAGGCTGGGCCAGCACAAGCAGAGAATCGTCAGACATGCCGGAATCAGGATAGGAGAAGGTAGAATAGTCACAAGCAGGCAGGATCAGGATTGGAGAGGTCGGAGAAATCAGGCAGGCAAAGGTCGGGATTGGAGAGGATCAGAATAGTCAAAAAGCCAGGCAAGGGTCAAAACCAGTAATAACAAATAGATCAAGCACCTAGGAACTTTACAAATAGAACCTAACAACGGGCAGTGTTTTTTCTACAAGGCCCCTTTAAATACTTTAAATACCGCACGTGGCGGGCGTCCCTGCCTGAGCCGCAGCAGGGGACCCCGCCACCCACTAGACCACCAGGGTGAATCCTTACACCAACCAATACAACTTTCAAAGATCATGTCAACTTGGAGAAGAAGAGAGAGTGGAGGGAGATCTTCATCACAAGAAGCAGGTGGACACAATAGAAAGCATGTGGATGCGTAATGCATATTGATTAAAGTCTTAAAAAATTGCATCAATATGAGTACTCCATTGCATCCATTTTACAGCACCCACAAATGCACCTACTATTTGTAAATTACCCCAATTATCTCATTCTTTTTTAATAAATGATATGGAACCACAAGATATCTCAAGCCATATTGATGTTTTATTACTTTTTGAAACATAAATGTCCCACCTGCTGATCTCACCTTCTCTACAGATCAATTATTAATAAATATCTCCACTTGACATTCGATTTTTACTGAGCTTACGCTTTTAATATGTATTAGAAAAGGTAACAGGGAAATACTAGATATTTTATTTTCAGTCATGTGTGATTTGTAGAAATCTCAGGACAGGAATAAATCATTTGAACTCATTTTTAATGCATTTTTCCCTCAAAGTAAATAGGTCTAGAATAGCAGGCAAGTGTTTTGAAAGTAGGATGAAACTTCAAATATGGATTTTACAAAGTTAAAAAACTAAGATGATGCTTTATTTTAGGTTTGGACATTTAAATCTGGTGCTAAGTCCAAAGATCCACAGCCTCTGACTATAAGATCTTCAGGCTGGGCTTCTAGGAGAGCAAAGAAGCATTCAACTCATATTCCTCCCTAAATTACTTTCAGGCTGGACTTCCAGAAGTGTCTAGTTAAGCAAATAAGCTTTTAATTTATCTTTCCAGCTTTATAATGTGTGCCCCTTAAAAGGTCCAATTCACAGTTTAGGAACCTTTGCAACAGACCGTCAATAGGTTTTAAGAGTTACAACCCCTGCATCTCTAAATAACCTTTAGAAGAAGTCATCCAACAACAGCTAGAGATCTGCAAACTGAGTTTATGTAACATTGATAAAGGGCATCTAGCAAGATGTCTACAAATACAGACTACAGTCACATGATTCTATCTCCCACCATGCCTCAAACCTACCCTCCCCAAGACAGCAAGTATACCCATGTACCTATCATACCATGTAACAAAGGTAGCGTGACTTGCTAAGACCATTCAGATATAGAGGAGTATTATTACCATGCAAAAATATGTAGCCCTTTGAAATAATATAACTTTTTTAGAACCTGACCCATTTGCAGTTTTCCAGCTGCATACACGTAAATGCCACAGAGTGCTTTTCATTCCTAATCAACAAACCTACCAATATAGCTGTTGAGAATGAGAAATACACAATCACAGGGAATGCACGCAAAAACCCCATAGATAGTGCCCTGGTCAGAATCAAACACCGGACCCTAGCTCTGTGAGGCTAATCACTGCCCTGGCATTGGGTTATAGCATTATTCAGTTTTTTAATTGTAGAGATTCAGAGAAATTCTCAATTAGACTGAACCCCACCAAATATTAAAGACCTGAAACAATTGTTTATTAACACTTGACAAAAGTTACATTAATCATAAAACAGAGTCTCCAAATTTAATTTATGTAAATCAAAGTACACCTTGAATTTACATTTCTGTAGTTGTTATTTTCATTGTTAGTGAAAATAATGCTCTTCTTTGTAAGATTCAGTCTTCTTTGCTCAAAGAACAGCAAGTACCGGTACTTGTACAAGAAATTCAATGTTTTTGTAGTAAATGAATCATAAACTCTATTAGGACATCACTTCAGAAACAGATATTCAGTGTGACCTAGTTCATGGAAGTATTAGTAGGCTTATAATGCCAATATATAAATATATGACATGAATTGATATGCACTGGGCTCATCTGAGGTTTGCAATAATAATCTTTTCAGTTGGTCCATAAAAATATTGCTATTAATCTGTATTAATCTCTAACAGAAGGTGTGTTATTCCCTATAAATACAAAAAAGGATCTACAAACATAGGTGCTAAACTGCTCCAGTCAAATTATTAAGAACAACCACAAGCTTGAAAATAAAAACAAAGATCTGATTGGTTGCTACTAATGATGGGCGAATTTCTCCTCTTTCGGCGAAAAAAAATCGATTTTCCAGCGAAATTCTTGAAACGGCAAAAAACGTGCATTTTGGTGCCGGCGTCAATGGTGACGCCGGCAACAATTTCGACCCCGGTGACAATTCTGATGCCCATTAAATTCAGTGGGCGCTTCAAATTGTCGCCGGTGTTGGAATTGTCGCCGGCAAACACGAAGATTTGCCGCAAATTCATGCCTGCCGAATGAATTCACCCATCACTAGTTGCTACTATGTGTATCTACACTGACATAGTTTAGTTAGTTAGTATACATACCATAGAGAAAATACTATGTCAGAAATGTAGAAAAGGACAGAATAAGTAGAAATACATTTGATGTAACTTGTAACTTGGTTGGAATATGTGATTATTAATTCATGAATTCACATGTGTAAATTGAAGGATTCAATTCCATACATGACTGAATAGTTAAATACAAGTTGGTTAATTATGCAGAATTTCATGAATACACGAAGTCTGCTCAAGTGAAACGAATAGAAAATACATGACAGCATGGAATAGTTCAAATGAAGGTGACCAGCTGGGTTATAAGTTTCTTGGTGAAGAGTAGAAAAAGTAAACACCATAAAATGGTTACGTATCAGTTAAAACAAAAAGAACAGGGAACCAGGATACAATATGTAGAGAAGTCAGGATTGTGGTTCAGGTTCACCAGCCCCAGAGCTTTAGCTTAAGGAAGGGGACATTTGTCACACAGCAACAAATTAGTGCTCAAGGAATCCACAAAAAATTAAGTAAAATAGGTCCTTTATTTACTATATAACACATCTCCATAGCCTTACATGGTTTGTGCTCAAGAGGCCTATCATTACGGGTCTCTTGGGCATGAAACATAGAGATGATGTTATAGATAAAAAAAAATCTTTTTCCTTCAGGATTGGTGACTTTTGTGGATTCCTGGACTACCCATTTGTCAATTGTTTGCTTTTCTACACATTGCAACCCCCTAGAAATTTGCATATAAGATGTAATGTACCCCTTTTGACTCATATAAGTATATTATAATTTACCAATCAGAAGTATTGAGAAGATGGGAAGTCATGAGGAAGCAGCCCAGGTGCCCTATAGCAGGGGAGTCATTGGAGGTATGAGGAACTGGGGGGCTGTACAGATTATATATCTGGGAAGTATATAGAACACAAGACCTGCTAATGAAGGCGTGTGCAATAATTTTTCTTTAAATAAAAAAAAGGAGTCATTGTTCAGCCCTTATACCAGTGATGTCCAACTGTTCCACATAGATGGGCTTATAATAAATAATGCTATATGTTCAAGGGCCTGATTGTGATAAAATGATGACTTTATCCAAATATGTCAATAAAATCAGTTGGAGGGCCATATCCAGCCCAGTTGGACAACCCAGTTATGTACAATTCATTAGTGAACATGACTTTTTCAGTGCACACCTTCTGTTCTTCGGCCAATTATTACAGAACACATCGAAAAATAAATTATATGGAATTTTTACTTTTACTATAAACAAGGAACATTTCCTTTAAAGGAAAAACAAATTAGAAGTGAAGCCCTAATGATAAAATGGTCACATGTTGCCATTAACTTGTTTTATGTATTTATTTTACCCTTGTTTTCCAGAACATCTGTGTTGCTTGGTTTCCATGTAATTTGTTCATTATTATCAAAATTAACTCATTTCAATAGGTGGGAAAGAATGAAACACAGGTGCTGCATTAGTGGGGACAAAAATCACTTTGTGTTTTGCAAAGATCAGAGACTATATTCCATCTGATTAATAGGAGGACCTCTGCCAAGATTAGCCAACAGGAATATGCCTGCCTGACATCCTTAATGTATTGGGATTAGTTTAATGGCAGGTAAAGGGCATGTCCAGCACATTTTTTTCACTGAACACTGGCAATATAATGAAATTTAAGCAGAGATTGGAGAACATCCAGTCTAGGAACTAGGCTTTTTGAATTTTTTTGCAAATTTGTGAACATTTTTAACCTTAATTATAAATCAGAATGATTTTAAGGCTAAGAAAAAGCTCAAATAGAGGAAAGGTTATAGCGAAAGAAAGGCTAAAACAAGTTACATTAAAACCACTATATTAAAGCAACTCTTTGGGGCAGATTTATTAAGGTCCGAGTTGTTTATTCCATTAAAATGTGAGTATTCGAGTTGTATTTTTGGTCAAAACTCACATTTTCGGGTTAAAAACATTCCATTAGCAGGGGATTATCTGTAAACTGGTAATCTGATTATATAACTGGCAAGAACCAAGCATGCGATGAACTGGTGTAATCACTGAAAATATGAAATAAAGCATTGTTACATGATTACACAGGTTATCCCCATGTAATGTGTTTTTCATGTAGCAATTTATTTCGATGGGAAGGCATTTTTGGAGGTTTGTTGCTCCCAGGAGAGAAAAGTTTCCATAAGTGGCAAACCTCTCACCTGCCATCAACCTTAAGGAAACAAAATGTTGGCTGGGGTAATTAGTCCACCAACTGTAATATATAGAAAGAATTTTATATAATTTAGGAATAAAATTCATAAAATAAATTAATTTAAAGTGATCGAGTTAAAAAAAATGGAAACGTTTTTCCCCATGACTTAACACAATAAAGTTTTTCTGATTTTCCAATGTACGCAAGTCAATTGGTTGTTTTTCCTTTAAATTTTTCTCACTCCAAATACATTGAATTGAGTAGGGTATGATTTTATTCTGTTTACCTCACAGTTTTCTAAACAATACTGCAGAGGTTTGGGCAACACCATGATCCTCTTCCCTATGTAAATAAAATGAAGCCCCACTAGTCTGTAACTATACCTTGGAAAAGAACTCGTTTTGGTTGACCATCGAAGGCTGAAAACAATATCACCCTATGACACTTAACATTTAGAAAACCTCAATTAAAATCAACGCTGATATGATTTTAAGCGTTGCTCTCAGGAGCACCACGGTTGCTTTTTCATTTGAAAAGATCATTTTCCAAGAGGATGACACATGAATCAGAATGTTCTGCTGCTCATTCAAAAAACAATTCTCTATCCCAAAAGAAAATGTGGACAAATTCTGAAAATTGTCAAAGGTTTATATGTAGCCTTTTGTACAATTGTGCCCCAAGTTTGGCTAGACAGGTTGATGGAAATTTGGATCCTACAGGAAATATTTTGTATAGTAGCTACAAGTTGCCCATTTATTGTAAATAAAGATACCAAGTCAATAGGTCTTGAGTATTTGCATGCTGGCAACCTTTGTTCCCAACAGCTGGAAGTCTGACTTGGTGTCCTATTTACATTAAGCATTGTCCCACAAGAAAAAAACGGATTTGATGTTAAAGCCATAGGCATTTTTCTGTCTTTCATCAGTGTAGCATTGCTTCATCAGTATTCCATTCTGTTTTCGATAAATCAGCTTGTTTTTCTTTCCTTATAAATTTGTGAATTCAACCATGAAAATAATTATGCAGCCAATCCCAGGAAATCGTGGTGTCTATTCAGTATGAGATGAAGAGCTCCTATACCAACCAAAAGAGCAATTCAGCTCTAGCTATATCATCTACATGCAAATAGAGTCATATTTGGTTCTCAAAGGCTATTCTCTTCCTCGGTGGATTTTGTATATATAAACAGATATTGTTTACGGGTTACTTTTGTTCAACCAGCAAATACATCCCATCCTTTTGTTTGAAATTATTCCTAATTGTCTCCCCCACCCTTCATAATCAGCATAAAACACACTACATAGAGACAAACCCATAAAATCAGCCCCTAAGCACAAAATAAGCTCTTCTTGTGCTTTCTGTTGGTTTTATGCAAGTGTGAAACTCTAGGGATAATATTATTATGTTTTTGGCAGAGGCTCGCTGCTCTATTGAAATGTTAACAATCACATGCAAAACAGACCCCAATCATTTAAATTTAATTTGCGCTCTTACTGGCATGATGCTCTCTCCAAAATAACCCAAAAGGAATAAGCATAATCTCAGTTTATGTGCAAGGTACAATATTCTGTTCCAATGGCCATTATTTTCCCTACTCGTAATTATTGCATTAATGAAAAGCAATACATAGTATTGTTTGTATATAAAAACACCATTATAATCCCTTTCTTGTAGAGTTATTTTGTTGTCTTATGTATAGGGAGGGTATTTGGATTGCTTTTTGGTTATATACATTCCCCTCGTTTTATGCATCAGTTAGGGAGGTCCATTTATTGAAGGTCGAATTGTAGTGGTATTAGAGCTTTTTGAAACCATGATTAAACTCATTTTCTTTAAAATCATGAATGCCATGAAAGTTATTAAAAGATCCAATTATAAAAAGTAAAAATGGAAGCGCTGAACAATACCCTAGGAATCCAAAAACCTCTAAAAAGTCCAGGTTTTGGGACAATTACCAGCAAAAAAAATCTGAAAACCTCTAAAAGTCCGAATCATCCTGCAAAGACAAGACAAAGAATGCTCAAGATGCTTTGTTTTTCGCATAAGGGATCTATTTGTCATTTGGATCTACATATTTGAGGAGGCCCATTTATTAAAGGTCACATTTTAGTGGTATTAGAGCTTTTTGAAACCACGATTAACCTCTATTTCTCTAATATCACGAATGCCAGGAAATGTATTAAAAGATCAGAATATAAAAAATATGAATGAAAAAGAATGCAGAAAACAATACAAATATCTATAAAACCTCTAAAAAATTGAGTTTTTCAGAAAATTACTAGCAAAGAAAAAAACAAACAGAATCCAAAAATCTCTAAAAGTCTGAAAAAAAAAATCCAATAGGATCAACACAGCTTCCATTGACTTCCACTGCACTTTGACTGCTTTAACTTGAAGAAGTTTTGTTTTACAATTTTTCGTGGTTTTTACACTTGGGGGGTTATTTATCAAAGGTCGAATTTTAGGGTTTTATATACCTCGAATGAACTCACAACTTGAATGTTTTCTAATTTAATAAAAAAATTGAATGGAAAAAACTTGAATCTCTCAAACTGATCGAGTTTTCGGGCAAAAGCCTCCAAAAAAACAAATGGTTCAAGGGACATCTGCCACTGACTCCTACATGACCTTGACAGATTTTAGATGGTGTATTTTCGGATCAAGCTATTTCATGGGTCGAGGTATAATAAATATCAAAAAATTCTAGTTTTCGGATCAAGCTATTTCAAGGGTCGAAGTATAATAAATATCAAAAAATTCTAGTTTTTTGAAAAAAAGAATTTTAGATTTTTTCTTAACCTGAAAATGTGAATAGTGATGGGCGAATTTATTCACCAGTCGCGAATTCGTCAAAAACGGGCACCAGCGTCAAAAACGGGCGCTGGCATCAAAAATGAGACGCCGGCGCCGTTTCGCGAATTTTTCGGCGTTTCGTGAATTTTTCGGCGAAGTGAAACGGCGCAAATTCGCCCATCACTAAATGTGAATTTTGATCAAACAAAATCAACTTTAAAACTCGAATTTTCATGGAAAACACAACTCGAACCTTAATAAATGTCACATTTTTTTTGTTTTAGAGACATACCCCCAAATGTAATGAAAGGCACTAAGTTTGCCCAGGAGCAGTAACCCATAGCAACCAATAAGAAGTTTGCTTTTAAACAGATGACCAGTAAATCCTACTTACTAATCAGTTGCTATAGGCTACTGCTCCTGGGTAAACTTAGTGCTTTTTATTACATAACGCGAAAAATGTCACTGGCTCACATGGCAAATACAAGCAGGGTCAGGCCCTTGCAATTTATTAGTGAACCCCTTTATCAAGTGCTTAACAAAAGTAGATATTAAAAATGAAGAAAATATATTGTTTTTCTTACTACACATATTTGTAGAACAACATCCTGCAAAAGGCAAACTAAGAAGTATACAAAAAAAATAAAAACAAAAGTAAAAGGGCAACATAAGCGTATGAAAATATAAATCCAAGCTTGCTTAAGACAGACTTTCATGTTAAGAATTGTATTTTTTTTTCCCGTGGGGTCACTTGGGTAATGTTGTGATCGCGAGCAGACATGTAGCCTACAGCAGAAGCAAAGTGTAAATCTACCATTCAAACACCGGTCACACTGGGATATTTTTTGAAGTTGACTGTGAGAGTCTAACAGAAAGAATTTAGAATATAAGTTGTCAGAAAATGATAAAGAAATAATCTATCATCCGGAAATTGCCTCTACGTTACCACGGGTCTGTTATTTCATACTCAGCTGGAACTGCACAGTGGAAACGTGACCATATATAAAGGTCATTTTACAAATGTAGCAAAAGATATTCACTGCACAGTGTTTCCAATGTAAGAGACCAACCCCCATATGTAATAAAAGGCATTAAGTTTGCCCAGGCCCATTTATTAAAGTTTTGGTGGCATTAGAGCTTTTTGAAAGCAGGATTAACCTAATTTTCTCTAAAAATTGTAATGGCATACAAGTAATTAAAAGTTCAGATTTTAAAGGGCATGTAAAGGCAAAAAAATAAAAGAACATTTTAACTTTCTTTAATGAAAAAGAAACCTATCTCCAATATACTTCAATTAAAAAATGTGTATCGTTTTTATAAGAAACCTGACTATATGAAGTGAAATTCTTCCTTCATATACTGCTGTGGATAGGAATTGTCAGACGGTCCCTAACTGCTCTGCAGGGAAACAATCATACTTATGAACAGCAGGGGGAGCCCCCACCTTACTTCTCAGCCATGCAGAATTCAAGCAGCTTTGTTTGTTTCCCTGTAGAACAGTCAGTGAATGTGTAGAGGTTTATAATGGATTTTATTTTTGCCTTTCTATCCACTTTACTGTTTCCAACTCCAACTGCAGAGACAAAGATCCAGATTTAAACAGATAAACTGTTGTTTATTAGCATTATTTTGCTGCTGCCACTGTTTCTGCAGAGTTGTAAAAAAATTGTATTAAACAATAAAAAACTATAAAATCCATATTAGATTAAATGACAACACAGGACCCAGTGCAGTCTGCCTATTCTGATTATATTACTAATAATACTAATAATATTTAGTCTTGCTTTATCAGCTTCTGGCAGATATTATTTGACTTGTGCTGTTTTGATAATTGCAAAGATGTATAACAAAGTTACAACATGGTGACTCCCTATGGCCAACTTTGAAAGCATAAATCATTTGTTTGATTAGGCTTGTGGTGCAGTAAATTCATGTTTATGTTAAGTATACAAAATACAGCATTTCTAGCCTTATTCTATTTTACTTCCCCTTTAAAAAGAATGAACAGAAAAAAGTCCTGAAAGATGTCCTAGAGTGATCCCCAACCAGTGGCTCATGAGCAAAATGTTTCTCACCAACCCCTTAGATGTTGATAAGTAAATCTGTCTAGTGATGGTCAAATTTATTTGCCAGGTTTCCGCTCTGCACTGCCAGCGAATAAATTCGTGAAATTGCAGTGAAAATTTGACAAAAATATAGAATCAGAATTGTTACCATTACTGAATCTATCCCGTTTCGGCAGAAAATTTATGAAACTGCTGGTACATTTGTGAAAGGCATTAGTGATGGGTGAATTTATCCGGCAGGCTCGAATTCGCACCGAATTTGCGCAATTCGCCGTCAGCGAATAAATTCACAAAACGCCCGCGAAAATTCACTGGAAAAAATTTGCCGGCGTCATTGAAGTGCATTTTTCTCAATCCAAATCCATTGAAGTCAAAGGGAGTGTTTTCTTACTCCAAATGCATTAAAGTAAACGGGTATTTTCTTCACAAGTTTTTTCTCACTCCAAATGCATTGGGAAATTATTCTCAAGGTTTTTCAAATTTCAAATACATTAAAGAAAAGTCATTGGGCATTTCTCAATGGGCGTTTTTTAGCAGTTGTTTTCTTGGCGAAAATTCTTACTACAACTTTTTGTTGCATTTGTGCAAATTAAATTGCAGTTGGTGAAATGCAGAAATTTCACAGTAAGGCCTTGCCTGGGGAAAACATTTGCTCATCACTATCCACTATAAATAACAGATTAATTAAAAGCATATTGGGCTGCATCTTGACTGTATGAATAATAGTACTTTTGCACTGTTTGTAAAAAAATTAAGGGGTATGTAGTCAAAACTCATAGAAAGTCGATAGCTATTGAGGGCAGTTACTATCTATTATGATCACTTCCTCTTAAATTAAAGGGATACTGTCATGGGAAAAAAAATTTTTTCCAAAATGAACCAGTTAAGTGTAATTCTGCACTGAAATCCATTTCTCAAAAGAGCAAACAGATTTTTTAATATTCAATTTTGAAATCTGACATGGGGCTAGACATTTTGTCAATTTCCCAGCTGCCCCTGGTCATGTGCTGGAGCAGCACTATTAACTGATTCATTTTGAAAAAATTTTTTTCCCATGACAGTATGCCTTTAAGGTAAATATCCTTTAAAGTCAATGATAGTATTAAAAAAATGTTGATGGTTTGATATAGTCATGGTGCAACATCCCACTGTAAGGGGGTTATTTACTAAACTGTATTCAGGCTTTTTGGGGCAAAACTCAAATTTAGAGTTCCCTATCCTAGTAATCGTGGTCTGATCTGGGGTTAGCCTGAAAATCTGATAATTTTGGGCTTTTCAGGCAAAAACCCCAAAACATCGTACAATACAATTTTTCAAATTTTTCGGTTTTTGGGGGGGTTTTCCCGAGCCAATTATTTTGAGCTTTTTGAATAATAAATAAAATCAGGTATGGGAGTTTGGTCATGTTTTTTTTATTGAAATAATGAGATAAATTCAGATTTTAGTAAATAACTCTCCCCATGTCACTTGTTAGATACACTTGATTCTGATGAAGAACCCCCATCTTAAAGACTATTGAGGCAAAAAGCAGCGATGTCAGCCAGGGCATCTGTCTTTAATGTGACAATGTGACTGGCTGCTCTGCCAATCCTGTAGGAGATAATCAGCCCTGAAAATTCACCGCCACACTATGCAGCTTAGAGTGATTAAATGCACATAATATAGCTATTAGTGGGGCTTCATTCTGCTTCTGTTCCAGCTTCCGTAAAGCTAAATCCATTTATTTCATGGAAATAGTATTTCTACAGGGAGAATTAAGAGATATTAGCTTTGTTTGGAATTTGCAAAGCCTCCCCTCTCTCTCTCTCCAAGACCCCCCAACCCAAAAACATTTGATATCATTGGAATCATCAAGGTTGCACGTATTTGTTCAACCAGAAGGAAAATGTGATAATTATGGTCACATTTATCTTCCCAGATGTCTCACTAAGGTAACGCACATGGATTAGTATTTAGCTGTAAAAATAACCGCCAATTTGCATATATTATTCAAAAGCGAGCTAAATCAGCCCTGTATAAGTGTGTACATGGTAGACAAGCATTACTTCTTTGAATTAAAGAGTTGTAGTGGATTTGCTTTAAACTCTTTCCCCCTCCAACCCCCCCGTCCAGACTCTTGGGACATAATTATAAATGTGCCAATATAAATTGATGCAAAAAAGTGCAAAATTAAGTGTAAAATGAATCACGCATTTATAAATAGAAAGTAAAATAGTTACTGACCTATGCATGGAAACTGCATAAAAAAAGTAAATGTTTGGGAAATAGCTCCAATGATTTGCTACATTTATATTATTTCTATTTTTTTTATTTTAATTGTCTGTTATTGATGTCACCTGTGAAGTAGAGAAAAAAAAGTACAACAAAAATTTGACCATAAAGTCTGGTGAGATATAAATAATCATGGAGAGATCAAAAATGGTCAAAATGGGCCAGAGTAGCGCCTGGGTATTAACCCTTTGTTACCTTTATGGACCACCGTCCATCGGGTGGGGGAACACCTGGAAGGTGACACAGCAGGCAGGGATGTGCAGTCAAACAGTTTCTTCTTTATTCATCAAGGTATGCATCAGTACAGTAGTTCACCGATAGGGCTCTATTCCCTGGTCCTTCAGCTTTTTCCCTAGCAACAGCTACCCTCTAGGTCCCCCTGGTGGTTACCCTGAAAATACCTGTATTAACTATTTATTACAGATTTGTACTTAAACAATTAACCATTTTACCCTACTACACCCAGTCATGTGACTTGTTCTCTTATAAACTTCAGTCACTCTGTACTGCAAGTTGGAGTGATATCACCCCCTTCCCTCCCCCCACCCCCCAGCAGCGTAAAGCTGGCCATAGACGCAAAGATCCGATCGTACGAATCAACGTACGATCGGACTTTCCCATCTCCTGACCCTCCACTAACCATTCAGATCAAAGTCTTACCAGTCAGATTAGTTAAAGAACAGATCAGCAATGTTCTGCCCCTGACAGCAATCGTACGATACTTATGTCTGACAACACTAGTGACAGTCTCCCACTGAAAATCGTACGATCGGCAATACACGCAGAGATATTATCGGCAGTCGACAGAAATTTTCTAACCTGTCCGATCGACCAAACGACCGTTCTCCGACGGACGAAAAGTGACGGGACTCTCCACACATGGTCCGAAAATCGTACGAATCCACGATTCGTACAATCGGATCTTTGCGTCTATGGCCAGCTTAACAATGGGAAGGTAACCAGATAACAGCTCCCTAACACAAGATAACAGCTGCCTGGTAGATCTAAGAACAACACTCAATAGTAAAAATCCAGGTCCCACTGTGACTCCTTAAATTAAATTGAGTAGGAGAAACATTAGCCTGTCAGAAAGCAGTTCCATCCTAAAGTGCTGGCTCTTTCTGAAAGCACATGACCAGGCAAAATGACCTGAGATGCACCTACACACCAATATTACAACTAATAAAAAAAGACACTTATTGGTTCAGGAATAACATTTTATATGCTAGAGTGAATTATTTGCAGTGACACCATTACAATCATAACAGAATCCCTTTAAGTATTCATTTTGGGGGTATAATTTATTGAAAATTACACAGCATCAGCTTGACCTTAAGCATTTCATGCAAAGATGTCTATGAGTAAGTGCTACGTCTAGAATGAAATGCTCAGCTGAGCTGGTGCTGAAGAACTATGATTTTCCAAGCCTTTTTCCCGTGGGGTGCCTGCGCGTCTTTGGTTTGGTAAATAAGTCCTTATTTTTTAAAACTGTAGGCCCTGAGCATATCCAACTTCAGCCTTAGCACAAGCCCTAACTGCCACTTCACCTTTCTCTTTAAGTCAACAGTTTCATTGTATAATTGACCGCAAATCGCTGTGTATTTAGTTCTACATATATCTATATGGCCTTATAAGTTATTTTTTTTAGACTGAACTGCTTCATGGAGGTTTCCAAGGCAACAGCCAGGAAGCAGGAGTTAAACAGAATTTCTCATCTGGGAAGGGGCTGATGGGAATGGATGAAGGAGTATGAACAAGGTCAGACATTTACCGCTGAATACAAATCTGTCACGCCTAATAGATGAAGCTCTTTGGTTTGCGAGCTACTCAGGCGGCACCCAGCAGCCAAGGAGAAAATAAAAAAGGACTCTGGAGCATGAATGCCAATCAGCCTGGCCTGGCACCAGTGATGGATCTCCATACTCCATGGCAGACCTGCCAAGCTCCGTTTGCAGGAGATATGGGAGAAATTAAATAGGTGTCAATATTTATACGCAGTCACAATTTTACATTCTGTACAGCCGAGATATCCACCGGGTTTTTATTTTTAAGGGAGGCCGAGTGCAGTGATTGATTGCAACTTATCTACATAAAGCATGTTTTGGTTTAGCTCGATAAATTCATAATGATACTTAGCCATTATGCTTTGCATGGAATTCTGGGACATTTTATCTCATGTGAAGCCAGAGCTGGAATCCCAGAATATATTGTTTAGAAGCAGAAAACATTGGGCCCCATTCGATGACAGATTGTAATGTTTTTAAAAATCTGTAAATGCCGAATTCGTGACTGAAAAACGGGTTTCCTGATAGCGGATCCCATACCTGTATTGCTTTAGAAAATATACTCCTTTAAAGGAGAACTAAAGCTTAAAGGGATACTGTCATGGGAAAAAAACATTTTTTCAAAATGACTCAGTTAATAGTGCTGCTCCAGCAGAATTCTGCCCTGAAATCCATTTCTCAAAAGAGCAAACAGATTTTTTTATATTCAATTTTGAAATCTGACATGGGGCTAGACATATTGTCAATTTCCCAGCTGCCCCAAGTCATGTGACTTGTGCTCTGATAAACTTCAATCACTCTTTACTGCTGTACTGCAAGTTGGAGTGATATCACCCCCTCCCTTTTCCCCCCCAGCAGCCAAACAAAAGAACAATGGGAAGGTAACCAGATAGCAGCTCCCTAACACAAGATAACAGCTGCCTGGTAGATCTAACACTCAATAGTAAAAACCCATGTCCCACTGAGACACATTCAGTTACATTGAGAAGGAAAAACAGCAGCCTGCCAGAAAGCATTTCTATCCCAAAGTGCAGGCACAAGTCACATGACCAGGGGCAGCTGGGAAATTGACAAAATCTCTAGCCCCATGTCAGATTTCAAAATTAAATATAAAAAAAGCTGTTTGCTCTTTTGAGAAATGGATTTCAGTGCAGAATTCTGCTGGAGTAGCACTATTAACTGATGTGTTTTGAAAAAAACATGTTTTCCAATGACAGGATTCCTTTAACTAAAAAAGTAGCTAGAAATGTTGCACATGCTCTGTGCTGCTGTCACTTACTGAGCTTAGGGACCCACTCACAATATACAGTACACATAGAATAGAAATGTCACAATATAAGGCTGATTAGTAATTAATACAGATAATTACTACATGGCAGCACAGAAACCAGTGCAATTAGCATCAGAATTTAATAATCAGCAAACCTGTAGCATCAGCTTATATTACAGACCAACCTCATTTTCTGCTGGATAATAAGTGACGAGCCCTAAGCTTAGCTTCTCAACAGCCAATCAGAGCCCACTGAGCATGTGAGTGTCACAGACACTTTCCAAGATGGTGACCCCCTGTGACAAGTTTGAAGTCCTGGATCATTGCTGCTATTGACAAGCTCAAACTTTAGTCTGGTGCAATAAGTTCACTATATAAAATGTGGCATTTTTAGCCACATTTATTTTTAGGGTTTAGTTCTCCTTTAAATAATTTCTGCCTTCCCAACAGATGCATTTATATTATGCTGTCCCTCTAACCCAGATCAAGTCTGTCACCATAGATAATACTGATCATAGGGGCATATGTAAAATTCCCTCTTTCAATCAGCAGTCGAGCACAGTTTCTGGTTCCATAATGAGGACTGTTGCTTTTTTCCCCTCAACCTCAATGCTCTATTATGAGTTGAGAAGTGCCAAGTGGCCTGTTAATAATAGATCATATGCAGTCGAATTCAATAATCAGTCATATGTTTAAACTGAGTGTATGCAACTTGGTAAAGTGATTAGCAACTCAGTAGGAACCCAATAGTCTCTGGTGCGTTCAATATCTCATCTGCATATCACAAGCATCTTCATATTCCTTAATGCCGGTCGCATTCGTCAATCATTTCTGCAGAAATGGATCAAGCTCCCCAGCCTCACGCATTTCATTGACTGCCTGTGTAAGTGCAACCGCTACCAGGAGAAAAGAATTCAAAATGTGCAATGTTTCCCAGCATTAAAGTCAAGACTCAAGGTTAGTATCAGAGCTATAAACAGGCACTCTCTTCCCACTCTGCTGCTACTGCGCTTTTGCTTGTATAATTACATTAATGATAATAAATGAAATGCTATGATGACCTATTGGTCACGCTCCATAAAAATGCAACGATCTGCAGACGGAAGAGGGGGGGGGAAAAAGGGGCCGATGGACCTAATCCATTTCTTTTTTTGTGTTATTGTAAATGTTTTCATTATCATTTATGTAGATGATACTATCAAACGGAACAATGGCAGAGAAATAGCTGAACATTTCAAAGATTTATAGAAACATTTATAGAAAGGGAGGGGGAGTCAGGGATTGGAATGTTCCCACATTGTTTTCTTTCTCACTGTATGTAGGAGCAAACTATGCGCAGGAGGAAAAGGATTGCTGAATGAAGAAGAAAACATATTTCTATTTAAAGTTATGTTATTGAGGCTTCTACATTGATTTCAAGTTTCTTTGCCGGCCTGCCACTGCATGTTATGAAGAAGGTTAAACATCCAGGGCCAGATTTACTCATTAGTTGCCCCTAGGCCCATCGCTGCTACTCGTCACCCTCACCACCTTCCCCTAGACATGTGCACATGCTCTAATTGCTGCTTGAGACATTTAAAAAACTATCAAATCCTGAATTTCCCCAGTGCTTCAGAATCAATGTGGATGCAGCTGCACCCCTTAAATCCTGCCACCCTAGGCCCAGACCTTTGTGGCCTTCCCACAAATCCGGGCCTGTAAACATCCGCCTGTAGATACAAAGTGGAAATGCAAAGTTCTTCCCTTAAAGGGGAAGGAAACCTAGTCGGCGCAAACCCCCCACCCCCCCTCCCGTTTGTTGCCCACCCTCCCTCCTCCCCCCTGGCCTACCCATCCCGCTGGGCAAATGCCCCTAACTTGTTACTTACCCTTCTGCGCAGGTCCAGTCCAGAGAGTTCACAGACGACATCTTCTTCCACGCGATCTTCTTCCTGCTTTGAACGGCGCATGCGCAGTAGGATCATTTCGCCGGTACGATCTACTGCGCATGCACGTGAATTTTGGCGCATGCGCAGTAGATCCGTACCGGCGAAATGATCCTACTACGCATGCTCCAAAACGCCGTTCACAGCAGGAAGAAGATCGCGTGGAAGAAGATGTCGTCGGTAAACTCCCTGGACAGGACCTGCGCAGAAGGGTAAGTAACAAGTTAGGGGCATTTGCCCAGCGGGACGGGTAGGCCAGGGTTGCCCCCCTTCCTCCTCCCCCCTGGCCTACCTGTCCCCCTGGGCAAATGCCCCTAACTTGTTACTCACCCCTCTGCGCAGGTCCTGTCCACGGAGTTCACAGTCGCCATCTTCTCCCACGCGCGTCTTCATGCGCCGAATGTCACAAAGTTTTCCGAGACATTCGGCGCATGCGCAGTAGAGCCGTACCGGTAAATGTTCCTACTGCGCATGCGCCAGAAGACGCCGGTCAAAGCAGGAAGAAGACGCGCGTGGGAGAAGATGGCGATTGTGAACTCCGTGGACAGGACCTGCGCAGAGGGGTGAGCAACAAGTTAGGGGCATTTGCCCAGGGGGACAGGTAGGCCAGGGGGGAGGAGGGAGGGGGGGGCAACACTTCTCCTTTAAAAATATTTTTTGTTTCAGTTTAACATTTATTTAGAATAGATCTAACTAAAACTTAACAAAACAGTAGGCCAGAAGTGCTGCGCATAATGTTTTGGGGTTCCCTACCATCCCAAGGCCGCTACAGCCTTTTGGCAGGGAGCCACTGATGATGCCCCCCAATAGCTCCCTATTTTATTTTCTGCTGATTGTGGCATTAACTCATATGACATACTGGGGTCATTTATAAAATTTGTGCAGCGCATATTTATTCGCAAATGGTTGTATTGCACTGCTGTGCCCGTCTTTCCGTTTTTTTCGAACTCGCATTGAGAATACATTTTCACGAATGGATCGCAAATGAGACGGGGTTTGCGTGAGTGCGCCCACTGTGTGAGGTTGTTCAAAAACAGCGTTGACTGGAACTTGCGAAGTTTTGTGGATATTTTCTCAAAGTTGTGGCGTAACTCAAATGCAGAAAAACATTCACAATTTTTGCCATATTTGAAAAGGTCTTATAGACATTCGCAGTGTGAAAAAAAAATTCGCAATTCTGTTTACACATTCTTATTCAGCGTTATAAATGTAACCATGCGCAGGGCAAATATATTCACTGTGCAAACCAATCTGCCCTGCACAACGTTTATAAATGAGCCCCACTATCCTTATTTTCTGTTTTATAATTGTTTATAACCCCTTCACAACAGCTGCCCAGATCTTACTGAGCATGTGCTGTGCCACTGACACACAAAACTTGGCCTAATCATATCCAAGATGGTGACCTCCTGTGGATCATTACTGTTAAAGGCTACTAAACCACTGAGCTGCTATTAAACTCTGTACATAACATTCCGCATTTCTGGCCATATTCATTTTTAGAAGATGTTTCTCCATTAATGAGCAGCTCTACTTTCAGTAATGCATTTTTTTATTGTACCATTCTGTAACTGAGAAGGTTTTCTATGATGCTAATCATATTATTGATTACATTTTTTGACGTTGGAAGCCTGTCTACTTGAACTAACGATTTGGTGAAAAAGAACTCATAATTACATTGCGGTTTTTTTTTCCCTGACAATATTAATTTCTGCCTTTTCCATGACATATTGATGGGTCGGGGGAAAGGTCTGTCAGTTTGTACAAAAACTCTAAGTTCATTATGCTTCATATTAAAATATTGTAGAGAAAATTGTATCCTGGGCATTTAATGTTTAGTTATAGAAAAGTGATATACTGAGGTGTCTGGGGCCCACTCGGGCTGCTACCATTCCTCCAAAACCCATCCTCGTCCCCTTGCTGAACACTACTTACCGCACCGGGTGCTGGCAGTTCCTGCAGTTTCTTACTGGGGAGCTTTTTTGGAGGGAGCAGGTCTGGCATAGCAGGGGCCACAGGGCTCATGAGGGCCCACTGGGCTTTTTCCTTGTTTTTCACTGGCTCAGTCCATCCCTGAATGCAGTGGTTAAATAAAGGGCTAAGGCACATGTTATAACCACCACATGCCAAAGCTAGGCTTCCCAAACAGTACCCACCTGTCACTGGTTTAGGTGTAGGAGGAGGGACAACTACACACCTGCCCCTGTCCCTCATGAATACAGCACTGCCAAAACAAGGCTACACTGTATTCAAGGGAGCTGCTCCAGAAAATACTAATTGAATATTCACTGATTTACCTCCTGTCAAGCTGTGAGATGCCCAGCAAGTAAACTCCAAGCCCATTGCTTTGTAGAGAGGCTGAGAGACCAGCCAGAATGGTTTCCCTTGGCATTTACTCACCGCTGCCCCAAATGGTGTGAAGGTTCAAAAATAAGCTTATGGTGGACTGAACTTTTTGGGCACAAGAGATGTATAGTGGAAAGTTCATTACAATTAAAAACTCATTGGAGTTTCTTTGAAGACTAAATCTTTTAAAAATTGCGTGGAGGATCTTAACTTCATGAAAATTGGGTGGAGAACCTTTGAAGAATAAACCTCTAGTACACATTGTAGTATATTGCACATGCTGCTTCTTGTGTACATATAATTCCAAATCTAATTTAAGAGGCTATCATGATCCTTAATCCCACCGACAAGGGCACTCTCTAAACGAACAGCTCGAGGATTGTAAATAACAACACTTCTTGACTTGTCATCTCGGCCTTCAATATGTTGGCAACATTAAATGCATCCTGATAAAGATGATTTGTCGCATGCAGCCATTAGAGATTGTTAAATGAATGATGGGGTATCATCAGCCGAGGCTGCAGCTGAATGTAAATAGAATTAAAGGCTATTATAATTACAAATCTCGATTTCTGTACACAGCACAGCGGCTCTTAGGATGATGTTCTGACATTGCCATCCCCACCCAGGTACAAACAGCAATTACATAAAGTCTAGCTGGGAAGGGAGGTGAGATTGGATTGCTGGGGGAAAGTGACACCTCTGTTGGATTAACCACCCCCTTCCCCTTCTCACTTTAATTGCACCGACTTTCATTGGACCATAACAGCTAAATAATTCATTGGCAAATAAATGTTTCCAGGTTATTGATGCTCTGCTGATATGCTGAACAGTCTCAATTAGAACAACACTTTTTAGCACTTTATGGATAAATAGAAGAATTTGTATTGGGGGATAAACCCTTAGAAACACCAGGTAAGTTGACAATCGAATTATTTGTTATGGCTCATTATTAAAATTGTTATTGTTCCTTTTTATTTACATAACAGGAACTCAGCAGAAATGGTGGACATTAGAGGCAACGCTACGGTGTGACCATGATAAGTGGCCGGCCATTGGCAGACGTGATGAACAAGCATTACTGGAATCAATGTTAAACGATCCCCTTGCCATCACAAATTACAAGAAAAATAACCTTCTCTGTATTGCACAATCCCTGCATTTCTGTTTTCTCCTGTGCATTGTGAAAATTATGAAAAATAAACCTTTTACAAATTGCAATATTGTATTCCAACTACCAAGAAATATCATCCCTTTATGAATTATTCTAAAAATATAGAATCTCAGCCATAAAGCAGGACAGGACTGCTGCTAACAATGGGGATCAGATAGATCTGTGCCACTGTTATAAAGATAGTTAGAAAAAATGGCTACACCGGCAGTACTGGCACCACAGCACAAAATGAAATATGCGGCACTTGGAAACAACATGAAAGCCTTGTCCAGGACAGAAGTTACTCATCTTGTTGACTCTCAGTGGTCATTAGGAACTGGCAGTAATTCTACTTTTTGAGGAACAAAAAAAAAAATCAGATGGCAGTTTGGGTCAGTTGACTCGGCTGCAGGTTGTCAGGGATTTCATCAGTTCCTAATTAAAGCTGGCTGAAACGAGCCCTGCCGGCTGTGCCATTCCTATAACAGACCTGAGGCAGACCACAACTTCTTCAACAGAAAATGAGATATAGATATAATCAGGTACGAAATGATCCCTGGGCCAGGGTGGACATGGATGGAACAATAAGAATGGGCTTCAAATGACAAATTACGTTGTTTGATATTGTATGCTTAATATTCCTGATTTATCTAATTTCTCCCTTGTTTCCGGCTTCTTGCTGCAGCCCCAATCAGGGAGGGTGGAAGGTTCTAGTGTAGGGAGCTTTTGCTCTCTTACATTAAAAAAGTTGTACTACTTTGAAAAAAATTGGCAGGGTCAGATTAAGAATAGAGTGTTAGCTCAAGCCCCTTTATCAGTGCCAGGATGTGTAAATGTAGATGTATTATGTTTCCCTGAAGATCAACGCACTATACATGCAGTTACATTGAGTCCGTGAGAGCCAAGGTAACCTTCCTTGCCAGCAGCTTTTTGCTGACCCTGCAGAAACACCACTTGGGATGACGTTCTCAACTTTAGGTCCCCATGGTTGACATCTTCAGTTCGGAGGGGTACATCCTTAATTAATGTCATTTTTTTGCTCCTGAATGGGGGTCAAAACCTTCCCGTGTTGCCAGGGGCTCCCTAATCTCCAACTCGAGCAACTCTGACAGCTTGTCCAGAAACATAAATCAAAATGTTTTTTCCAGCCCCAATAAGAACCAGCCTTAGATTCGCGCAGCTTACCATCTGTCCTGGGGCCACAGGCAGGTCCACACAGAACAGATGCACCACGCAGAGCTCACAGTGTGTGTGCAACACACCATTACTACTTACCGACAGGGTTTTAAAGGAGACAGCGATCTATCCCGACTGTACCAGGCCTAAGCATTTCATTTATATTTATAGCATACTTCCCCACCATCTGTGCATATTGGCCTTTTCAGCATCCCACGGGAATTGCAACGGCATTGTTTGAAGATCTGATTAAATACCTTAGAAATTGTAATCCATCATTTATAAGGGGAGACACAGACAGCTTGAAAGGTGTCCTGGAGTTCTCCGAGGTGCGGCGTTCGTGTGCTTTTTGTTTGAGTTCTAACCTTTTTGCCAACTTTAATAAACAGTGGCCAATTGAGTGCTTTGATGGGATCCTAATAAATTCTTCATAAAGCTTGGGAATGTGCTTGAACTTTATACAAGCTACACCAGTGTTACTTATCCTACGCCCATGTTCACTAAGTAATAGTACCACTAAATAAAGCAAACAATAAAACAGCAAAATATTTCCATTGTTGTCCATGTTTTACTCACAATTCAACATTCATTCCCATGAGTCCAGCCTTACTGAGCCAGCCCAATTACTCAGCTACAATTGTACCCCAGTTAATAATGTGCAAAGATTTGCACCAAAGTGCATGAAAATGGACACAACTTGCATCTACAAGGTAATGGAAAGCACACAGGCAGGGTCTATTAAAAGTGTACTTATGTAAAATTGTGTAAAATTAAAGGGAATTTTAACCCAAAAATTAATTTGGCGTATATTTACTCTGATTGCTCCTCTGAGCACGTTTGCAATTTACATGTATTTTCTATTTTAAGCTGTCTTTGAGATATGAGCGGTTTTGAAGCTTACTCAGTAGCTCTCTTTGAAGTCCAGAATGTCAGCCACTCTAACTACTGATGCTCTTGACTCTCAGTTGAGCCAAAAGCCTGGGATTAGCACATGTCTCAGAAACCACAGAAAGTAGAAAATAAATGAAAAATTGCAAAAATGCTCAAAGAAGCATCCAGAGTAAAGATGGCTATCCACGTGCTGATAAAAGCTGCTGATAGACAAAGTTGTCAGCTTATTGGCCAGTATATGATGCCCTCCAATGGGCCTCCCAGACCATTATCTGGCTGCAAATTGGCCAGATGTCACATCCGGCAGACTTAAAGTGGACCCGTCACCCAGACATAAAAATCTGTATAATAAAAGTCCTTTTTAAATTAAATATGAAAGCCAATTTCTTTTTTTTATTAAAGCATTCATAGCTGTTGTAAACTCATTTAAAAATATCAGCTGTCAATCAAATATTGCCTACCCCACCTCCATGCCTAGGCATAGAGGCGGGGCAAACAATTACTTTCACTTTCCATTCAGCACTTCCTAGATGTCACTGCTCTCCACACATTCCCCCAGCTCTCTTAACGATTTAATTGTGTAACCAGTGCATGGGGATGGACATTGGGTCCCTGTCCCCTGGTGCACAAACAAGATTCTGAGATGATACAAGGCTTGCCTTAATAACAGTGTCCACAAAATGGCTCCTTCCTGGTTAATATAATTATGAGTTCCCAGACTGATGGAAACAATATTCAAATAATTTATACATTGTAATTAAAGTTCATTTTGCTTGATAAACATGATAAAATAGGATTTAGAATAATTTTGTTTGGGTGACGGTTCCCCTTTAAAAATCCGGTCGGATCAAGGATTGCATTGTTTCATTGACGTGGTCCTCTATCCCACTGCCTGCATTCCTGGCCTTGTGATCCAATCATTGGGCCCTAGGATCCATGATCGGATCAGCTTGATATCACCCACTGAAGGTTGGTATTTTGGTGCAAGATCTTCTTGTTTGGCAACCTCTCCAAAAGAGCAGATCTGCCCATGTATGGCCAACTAAAGGTTACATCAGCTAATTTACATTTGGGCTTTACATCCCAAGTGACTATGGAAGCAACATGCAGAAAAATGTTCAACTGAACATCTGGTCAAGTTAGGTGGTAAAATTGCAAAATTAAAACATGTCACCCAAAATATTTCCAAATAACTCCCCTGGTACTCCAAGAACAACACTACACAGTAGATAAAAATAATGTATGAACTGATTCGCTCATCTCTTATCCTACACAAGTTGGGTCTCCAGAATTTCTCATTTGTTGTTCATTTCATGTTCATTAACTTATTGTACATTCCCATACTTACCAGGATCAGGGATGATTAGCTGTGCATAGGTTTGGATATTCCCAGCCTCATTTTCAGCTATACATTGGTAATAGCCTTCATCTGACTTCACCAGTCCCAGAATTCTTAGGTTACTGCCATCCTGCAAAAATAATAAAGACCACAAGGGCCAAAAAGAATCCATTAAATGTCATAATAAAAATTGTCATATGCAATACAGTTACTGTATATTTGTGCAGCATTGGAATCATTATTAAAGCCCAGTAGCAGATGAGACTGAATGCAGCTAAAAGTAAGGTACTGTACGCAGCTCAAAAGAAGGATCCGGTGGGGTTGCGTGAGAGCACAGGGGGTACAGTGTTCCTTGGTAGCCCATAAAAATAATTTTTTATAATAAAATGTTACACAACAATGGTGTTTTTTTCTCAAGTTTTTTCTCACTCCAAATGCATTAAAGTCAATGGGAATTTCTTCTTAAGTTTTTCTCACTCCAAATGCAATTAAGTGGATAGGCGTTTTTTCTTGCAGTTTTGCAAAAAAATATGCCAATGGCGAAATTCTGAATTTTGCTGTCAATTTGTATGTGGTGAAAAAAATTTACTTATCACTATCCATAATGTCTTCGTTGTAAATTCTGCTGTTTGAATAAAAAATAGAGGAAAAATGAACACTAAGTGACATGTAAAAGCTGCTACAAATCTTGGGGAATATAAATTAGTCAATGAAACACAAACGAAGATAGTTCTGTGACTGAATAAGTCCCTTGCCAGACTACATTCTGTTTCAGGTACATTTCTGCAAAGCCCAAAGGTTAAATACATTTGGAACCCAACAGGGTCTGACTGGCCTACCAGAGTACCAATGGAACCCTGAATGGGCCCAGCCTTGGAGAATTCTTTTCTCCCCATCCTTATTTCTAATATGGACATATTTAAAAACTTAAACCA
Source organism: Xenopus laevis (assembly GCF_017654675.1). NCBI lineage: Eukaryota > Metazoa > Chordata > Amphibia > Anura > Pipidae > Xenopus > Xenopus laevis. The sequence continues at coordinate 221,837,414 of NC_054371.1, forward strand.
TCTAAACTATCTATAACATTTCGTGAGAGTTGTGAGAGTTTCAGGTTCTCTTGTGGGCCCTAGAAGACTCAATCTGCCACTGGAACCTAATAAACTGATGGGATGTAACAGTTGAGAGATATTACAGACAACTTGGGCATGTTTGCTATGAAAATGTGTTGACTTGGCCTGGACTTTACCCTGGAAATGGGGCATTAGGCTGGCAGTTTGTGGGTGTATCAACTTTGTTTAGTGAGATCAACAACCAGATCTTTGTTCAATTAAGAGCAATTAACTAACTATATGCAAAACCGTGAGAGCATTGATCTCTGTCCTGCAGTTGGGGCAAATTCACTACGATTCGTAGTTGCGCCAGCGTCCGATTCGCCGCACTTCGGCAGGTGTATTTTCGCCAGCGCTACGCAAATACACTAAAATCCGAAGTTGCGCTCAGGGGAAGCGTAAGGTTGCGTAGTTGCGCTAGCGTTAATTCGCCAAGCAAAGCGAAGTTACGCTAGCGATGCTTAATTTGCATACGGCGCAAAATTGAAGTTACAATGGAGGTATATGTAGCATCACTACACAAGCCTGGGAAACCTTCAAAACAGCAAATAAAATTTTTATTTTGCCCTACACATGTGCCCACTGTGTAGTTAAGTTGCCATGAGTTAGGAAATGTAGGGGGGAAGGAGGGGAGCCCCAAAAAAAATTTGATATTTTTCAGCCTATCACCCATAAAAAAAGAAAAAACGCCAGCGTTTTTTGGGACATAGAAAAATGTTTAACTTTTTTTGAAGCAATCCCTATCTACTCTATTGCACTTCGCCTGGTCTGAGGTGGCGAAGGAAGTCTGGCGTAAAAGGTAGCTTTCAGAAAAATGCGCGCGTCAGTGAATTTGCGTAGTCACGTCCGTTTTGCAAATTCGCCAGGCGTAAGGGTGCGAAGTAACACTAGCGAATTTACGCCAGCGAATTAACGAAAATGCGCTAAGCTAGCGAATTAACACTAGCGTTAGGCGCTTCGTCCTTTAGTGAATTTGACATTGACACAGGTCTCTGTTCTCTAATTCACAGTGTAGAGACCTATGTTTGTGGCATGCATACACCACATCCTGCATTTGGAAACACTGTATTCATGAAGGGTGGGTAGGGTGAGCCACATAGCCATATCCCCACTCACCCCTTGTCTGTCCCTTAACATGCACTTTATTCCGGTGGACACAAACCACATTGGGCCCTACACTTACCACGTGTAATTGACCCCTATAAAGTGGCAACACATTTCTCAGGGATGTGCAACAGAAGGATGTACACATGTTGCAAACAGATTCCATACAACTCAGCAGCCAGGGTTAAAATGACTGTGGAAATTTGCCTTCTTCCAATCTCTGCTTATCACTCTGTGACATTTAGGGCTCTGAATATCTTGAAAGAATTTTGAGACCTACAGTATCTTTGTTGAGAAGTGAAGATTTATAGTTCTCTCTTCCTTTTATGGAAATGTTTGTGTAGTTTAAAATACAGAAAGGCTTTGTCATCTTTAATAAACTGCTGGCGCATCTTATGCCTATCCCATGTTGAAGCTTGGATGAAAATTGTGTCTGCGAGCAATAAGAAGTCTGAAGTCAACAAGCGTTCGGCTCTGCTGTTTAAGGCATCTCCATGCAACAGGACCGGTGGGAAAAATCAACGTTGCAGAAGTTTAATCAAAAAATCTTTTGCTAGTGGGCAGCTCTTTTGAGAGGGAGCCTTCACTACAAATGCATGCCATTTGATGGTACTTAAAGGAATACTGTCATGGGAAGAAAAACATTTTTCAAAATGAATCAGTTAATAGTGCTGCTCCAGCAGAATTCTGCACTGTAATCCATTTCTCAAAAGAGCAAACAGATTTTTTTATATTCAGTTTTGAAATCTGACATGGGGCTAGACATTTTGTCAATTTCCCAGCTGCCCCAAGTCATGTGACTTGTGCTCTGACAAACTTCAATCACTCTTTACTGCTGTACTGCAAGTTGGAGTGATATCACCCTCCTCCCTTTTCCCCCCAGCAGCCAAACAAAAGAACAATGGGAAGGTAACCAGATAGCAGCTCCCTAACACAAGATAACAGCTGCCTGGTAGATCTAATAACAACACTCAATAGTAAAAACCCATGTCCCACTGAGACACATTCAGTTACATTGAGAAGGAAAAACAGCAGCCTGCCAGAAAGCATTTCTCTCCTGAAGTGCAGGCACAAGTCACATGACATGGGGCAGCTGGGAAATTGACAAAATGTCGAGCCCCATGTCAGATTTCAAAATTGAATATAAAAAAATCTGGTGGCTCTTTTGAGAAATGGATTTCAGTGCAGAATTCTGCTGGAGCAGCACTATTAACTGATTCATTTTGAAAAAAAAATTTTTCCCATGACAGTATCCCTTTAAATCACTTCCAAGGAATAGAGAAAGAGCTTAAATGTCCATAAAATGTAGCTTGTTATCCTGACTCCATCACTGGCAAATGCCAGACAATTCAGCAAAAACAAACACATACTTTTCCTTCCATGGTGCCCTTTAGGTTACCTACATCTACAAGTATTAACCAGAATGCTTAGTTAATACTTGTAGATGTAGATAACCTAGAAAATGCCAGTATTTCCCAATATAGCCTCAAACCATTGACTTCAATTGTATCCTCCAAATGTGCACATAATGTCATTAAAATGCATGCATAAGGCATGGTTAGTATCAAGCATCATGTGCGATGCTGACCAGAAATAGCTGTTGTCAACTTTTTTCAGTTCAAGACTGCTTTGAATGTCCAACCTGTAATCAGCCCCACCCTTTAGATCATAAAATGATCCACAAAATATTAGTGTCCATCATTTAAAGGGATCCTGTCATTGGAAAACATGTTTTTTTCAAAACGCATCAGTTAATTGTGCTACTCCAGCAGAATTCTGCACTGAAATCCATTTCTCAAAAGAGCAAACAGATTTTTTTATATTCAGTTTTGAAATCTGACATGGGGCTAGACATATTGTCAATTTCCCAGCTGCCCCTGGTCATGTGACTTGTGCCTGCACTTTAGGAGAGAAATACTTTCTGACAGGCTGCTTTTTTTCCTACTCAATGTAACTGAATGTGTCTCAGTGGGACATGGGTTTTTACTATTGAGTGTTGTTCTTAGGTCTACCAGGCAGCTGATATCTTGTGTTAGGGAGCTGTTATCTGGTTACCTTCCCATTATTCTTGTGTTTGGCTGCTGGGGGGGAAAAGGGAGGGGGTGATATCACTCCAACTTGCAGTACAGCAGTAAAGAGCGATTAAAGTTTATCAGAGCACAAGTCACATGACTTGGGGCAGCTGGGAAAGTGACAATATGTCTAGCCCATGTCACATTTCAAAATTTAATATAAAAAAAATCTGTTTGCTCTTTTGATAAATGGATTTCAATGCCGAATTCTGCTTGAGCAGCACTATTAACTGATTCATTTTGAAAAAAAAATTTTTCCCATGACAGTATCCCTTTAACCATTTTTTTCAAGAATATCTAGTGAAGCTGAGTCATATTTCGCCCCAAAATTGACCTAACATGCCTTTATTCTGAGCTTTAGGGTATAACCATTCTCCCTAGTTGCCACCATAACTTACCTGCAGGCTAAGCCCCTCATTCCCCAACTACTGTTGCAAATACCCCAGAAGGGGGATGTTTGAAAACAGTAGGATGTCATCTTCAGGACCCAATGTCAAAAATGTAATAACATCTAAAATTAAATAACACTAAAGTTGTATTCAACTGCACCATACTCACCACAATCTGAAAGTAGTCACTGGGGATGACCACTTCACCATTTTTGGTCCACTTGACTGTAGGAGAAGGTTTTCCTGAAACAGCGCATTCAAACTCAATATCCATGCTCTCATAGGCATAAAGGTTTGCAGGATGATTTAAAAACTGTGGTGGCACTAAAAAAAAAATCACAAAATATTTTGTTAATGAATTTACTGAATAAAAGATATCGCAATAGACATCTACTGAACTTTTTCACTAGTGGATGTTTTATGGATAGCTATGGAGAATAGTCATGTCAATGTATTGGAGAGGCTTTAGATGGGGTTTTTTGCCTTCCTCTGGATCAACTGGCAGTTAGGCAGTTTAAAAAAGTTAAAAGGTTGAACTTGATGGCTATTTTTTCAACCTAACTTACTATGTTACTATGATTGACCTGAAACCTGCAGGCTGAGCAAGTTCAGACCATGGTGCAAGTTTAGCCTGGTGACCCTTTCTTATGATGGTTGATCCCACCCATAAATGTCATCGGTGGGAGCATGTTTGGGTGCAGTTCATAAAGTACAAGGAGGACTTCATGCTGCGTTTGTTGTGGGTTGTAAAGTAGCCAACTGGGGTAAAAAAAACCTTCTGATCCATTAATTACTTATGGAGAACGCTTCATTGGGTGCACCTTTCCTTGAGAAGAAGACAAGCCATAATTCTAAACAAGCAAATGCCAACATAGTTATCCATTTAAGAAGAACTGCTTTGTGGTCTTGAATCTTCTAGTACCATTACAAAGATCAATCTATACAGCAGTACTGGTAGAGCTTAGTGCACTTAGCAAGTGAGGTGAATGGACCGATGCTAATTGCAACCTCTTCAGGCAGATATGATTCTGTTTCAAATGATAGGGATCATGAATATTCACTAGCAGTGGATTTTCTGGAAATACAGGTATATTGTGCAGGCTGATCACCGTGAATGAGATGGCAATGATTTCTCATCAATAGAAGAATTGCCCTAGGTCTGATTTATGAGTGTTCTTCTTTGTCTCGGTCTATGTACTGAATACGGAATTATCCCTGATATAAACCTCACAGCACTTCTGACCAAACAGAGAGAAATAGCTTTCATTTTCTTCCTCTTAAGAGAAGCAATTTAGTGCAATAGCACAACGCTCTGGGTTGAATTGTAAGGATATTCAGATGATAAAATATATAATTCCCTCGAATATGTACTTTATATCTGCATAAGGTCTAGATAATGGCTGAATAAATTGCGATCCTTTTTGAACACACATTGTACTCCATAAAGTCCAATGACAGTCTATTTTAAATGAATTTTTTCTCGGGGGAAAAATCAGAACTGATACTAGTGGTACTTAGTTGGGGATATTCTTCCTTAATATGCAACTGTATTAAGTGGATACTGGCATAAACCAGGTACTCCCTTTTATAATAATGTCTGCATTTTTATGCAACAACCTTTTAGTGTTCTGTTATATTCTGTCTCATATATTTATATTGTCAATTTGTCTGTTTACTTTGCCTCAACAAAGCCTTCTTATCTCATTCACTGTCATTGATAATCAGACTTGCACATTCCAGGGAGCAGTTTTGTGAAGGCTAATGGGCTAAATAATAAGAGTCAGCTTATCCATTTTTGTTATGTGGGATTGTGCCTCTGATGATGAGTGTATATTGAGAATGCCTGCCATAAAGCAAGACAGAGTTGCTATTCTTTGGCAATTTCTAACTTAAATTAATAAGCCACAGTATCAGTATGGATGCTGCTGTCACAGCAGAGCCTATAGCAAAGTTGAGAGGTAGCAACAGGGTCGGCAGCTTAAAGGAGAAGGAAAGCTACGGAGGCATTTTATTGCCAATAGATTAGCTGCAATAGTGCAAGCTAGAATGCTATATTTATTCTGTAGAATGTTTTACCATACCTGAGTAAAAAGCTCTAGAAACTCTCTGTTTGTTTAGGATAGGAGCTGCAGTATTAATGTGGTGTGACATCACTTCCTGCCAGAGTCCCTCCCTGCTCTGGGCTCAGATTACGGTAGAGAAGGGAGGGGGCGGGGGAAGAGGAGCAAACTGAGCATGCTCTTGCCCAGGGCAATGAGGTTTAAGCTGAAGGCAGGAAGTCTGATACAGAAGCCCATGTGTACACAATAGAAGGAAAGAAATGCAGTGTTTCTTTTGACAGGGGACTCAGAGCAACATTACTTTGGGGGTTTACTGGTATATTTAGATGGACCTTTCTGATAAGGCTTACAAAATAACAAATGATAAGGCTTACAAAATAACAAATGCACAGCTTGCTATGGAGGCTGTTCTCAAAGCTCAGACCATAATAAAACAGTTGCCATTGAGTATACAATGAACCAATGAACACACAGGAGCAGATTTATCAAGGGTCGAATTTCGAGGGTTAAAAAACCGTTCGAATTCGACCCTCGAAGTAAAATTCTTCTAATTCGAATTTGAAGGATTTTAGCGAAAAGCTTTGAACGATTCGAACGAATTCGAACAATTTTAATCGATCGATCGAACGATTTTTATTCGATCAAAAAAAACTTAGAAAAGTGCTAGGGAAGGTCCCCAAAGGCTAACATTGCACTTCGGTAGGTTTAAAGTGGTGAAGTATGAAGTTGAAGTATTTTTTAAAGAGACAGATTACGGAATAGTCGAATAGTCGAACGATTTTTACTTCGAATCGTTCGAATCATTCGATTTGACCAATTCAATGGTCGAAGTACCCAAAAAAATACTTAAAATTTTTTTCCATTTGAATTATTCACTCGAGCTTAGTAAATCTGCCACACAGTTTGCACCAACCATCCCTGCAAACACAGGTATACTGTACTCAACTAGGATAGGAAAAGGTAACCCAGCACCTGGTATATTTTCCCTTTGATGATAGATACAGTAGATAGATGATAGATATATATATAGATAGATAGATAGATAGATAGATAGATAGATAGATAGATAGATAGATAGATAGATAGATAGATGATAGATAGATAGTTTAGATAGATAGATAGATACAGTAGATAGATACAGTAGATAGATAGATAGATGATAGATAGATAGCTTAGATAGATAGATAGATAGATACAGTAGATAGATAGATGATAGATAGATAGATAGATAGATAGATAGATAGATAGATAGATAGATAGATAGATAGATAGATAGATAGATAGATAATAGATAGATAGATAGATAGATAGATACAGTAGATAGATAGATGATAGATAGATAGATAGATAGATAGATAGATAGATAGATAGATAGATGATAGATAGAGAGAGAGAGAGAGAGAGAGTGAGAGAGAGAGAGAGAGAGAGAGAGATAGATATATGATAGATAGATAGATAGATAGATAGATAGATAGATAGATAGATAGATAGATATATGATAGATAGATAGATAGATGATAGATAGATAGATAGATAGAGAGATAGAGAGATAGATAGAGAGATAGATAGATAGATAGATAGATGATAGATAGATAGATAGATAGATAGATAGATATATGATAGATAGATAGATAGATAGATAGATAGATAGATAGATAGATAGATAGATAGAGATAGTGGGAGCACATGCCTCTTCCTCTTTGGCCTCAACCGGCTGAAGAGGGATAAAACTGGTCTGGGAAACAAAGGCCCAATAAAGAGGAGTGCCCTAAAAGAACTCTCCCTTTAGTAAAAATCAAGGAAGAAGGCCTCTGAATAAGGTAATTAGACAGTGATAGACTAGGACAGTGATCCCCAACCATTGCCTCACTAGCAACATGTTGCTCACCAAACCCTTGTATGTTGCTCCCAGTGGCCTCAAAGCAGGTGCTTATTTTTTAATTCTAACTTGGAGTCATAAAACTAGATATAATGCCAAATAGAACCGCCTTTAGACTGCAAGTCGACATAGGGATTACCAAATCGCCAATCACAACCCTTATTTGGCACCCCTGGAACTTTTTTCATGCAAATGTTTCGCCCCAACTCTTTTTACAATTGAATGTGGCTCGTGGGTAAAAAAGGTTGGGGACCACTGGAATAGGTTATATGATGGTAGTGATAGCTGTCTAGCTAGATATGGTAAAAGGATACTAGAGAGAACAAAATTCCAATATATCAAAATATAATAGGAAGCTATGAGTAGATAGATAGACAGAGATGCAGGAGATAAAAGGAGACAGCTTTTTAAATCTACCACATTGTCAGTCCTCAGAGTTGCAAGTGGAGCTGTTTTACTGCTGAAGAGGTGAATAGAGGCACAGTGCTACAAAATCTGCCCCTGGCTTTGTTCATAAAGCCCCCATATACTGTATGTATAATACAGTATATACACACACACACACACTATTTTAAACTCATGATGTGAGCAGTTATCTGACAAAGTCATTCTTTAAAATGAAATGCAAACGAGTCATCATAAGGGCAAATTGTTAAAGATAACACTATATTTATCAGAAAGCAATATAATTTGTTGAATTGGCCATGGAGTCAGTGCTGTGTGACAAAGTAAATTATACTTGTAATTATAGTTGTCCTGTAGTCATTCAATTTATTGCAGTTGTTTTCTGGTGTGTCGAGAGTAGGGTAATTGAATTAGGTTTCATTATGATAATGTTGGAGATTGTAATTTCGGTAAAATTGTTATTGTATGTTAAATAGCAAAACATGCAGCCAAATTCATTGTAAGCAAAACAGAAGTATTCTTGCTTAAGATTTTATGACTATAAAACATTAAAGGGCATTTCTATCCTACTCATAAATAAGGTTTAGCTTCCATTGTCCCCTTCAAGGCCAATAATAACAAAGCCAAATTGTTTATAATTATCATGTACATGTAGAATTATTTTCTTTGAAGCAGCAGAAAACTTCATGATTTGGAATGATCTACAAATTGTCCAAACTAAAGATTTTGGAATGTACTTGGTTCATTGACAGATAAGGAAGTCAAAAGGAGTTGTAGTTTACAGCCAACTCATCAGATACCACGGAGGGTTGTCCAGTGCAATGCAAACAGTCACTTTTGCAGTTCCAGAGGTCAATAGTTGTTTCGATCCTCAAAACCCAAGGCTCTTATCTACAGTTGCCTGAGGGATATACTCCCGAAACGCGTTAGGTTTCTACAGCATTAACTCCAATAAACCTTATCCCAGAAGTGCCGTCTGCCTGTTGAGTTTTGAATCATTGAAGACGTATTACTACTCATCCAAGCAGGTTCTTCAGTTCAACTTACTGGTACGGGAAATTCTCGGTACATTAACTCACCATTGCAATGGATTATTGTAAGAATTTATATGGCGAGTACATTCCACACCAGTCAGTTGAACTGAAGAAACTGCTCGGATGAGTAGAGAAATGTCTTCAATGATTGCTCTAGATTTACTTCTTCTAGATATACCATGACCTGGATAAATGAAAGCTCTTAATTATTGCTCTTGATATTGTGCAGACCAAAGGGGTCATTTGCCTAGACCCTGGATGGAAGTGAAAGTGTACCCCTTTGTGCTCATTTAATGAGCATTTCCATCTGTGGTCTGGCTGCAGTCTGCACTTCTTCCCTGACTTGCTTGTCCAAATATGAGCAAGTATGGGTAGGATAGAGGGCAGTTGTGAAGAAGCCTATGTGCCCTGTCTGTCCCTCATGAATACAGCACTGCCAAACACTTTTAGCACTTTATTCATGGGTTGAACACAGGTCTTTGTTCACAGGTCATGTTTTGAGCAAAGTACACAAAACAAGGTGGATTGCACCCATTCGTTTCACTTTGCACCCTGTCCCACATGTAGTAAATTACCCATAATGTATTTTATTTAATATTGACAAACAGGAAACACTGTAGATTGTGCATCAAAAAAAATTCTTGACAGGTGAAATGTGTGGAGTTTTGCAGTTACGGCTGTTTGGCTGTAACCATGGGTCAAGGCCAGAAGGAGAGAGTGTAAGGCAAAGAAAGGTCTGGATCAAAATCTTGTACAGATTAGAAATTTTCAATTCCCACAGGAAAGCTTGTTCTACTACACGAGAGAAAGAGAACTGCCTGACCTGCTGTTGCCTTGGGCTCTCCCTTTTCTACAACACAATTCTTGTTTTCCAGATTATTTTCTTTCCTGTTAAGTCTGCCGAGGCATTGCAGGTAAGACCAGCACAGGGAATCAACAAGGAGAAGGATGTGCAGTGAAGATTAACAATATATATATATATTTATTTATGAAGATTAACAAAGTATATATATATATATATATATATATATATATATATATATATATATATATATATATATATATATATATATATATATATATATATTGTTTCTGAAAGTACCCGCATTCTTACACCTGTATCCACTCGTGGGTGCTTGGTCAAATGGTGTGTGTCCAACGTTTGGGTCCTTTATCCTTGATCAAGGCCCGACGAGGGCCAAACGTTGGATACACGAGTGATGTTATAATGAACTATTTACTTGGAAATATTTGGAGTGCTGGTCCATCTTGAAAAATATATAAATATATATTTAAATAAAGTCTTTGTGCTCACTTTTGGCCATTTCGCACCACCCCGCAGGCTCATAGTATTATGCAAACCCTTCGTCAATTTGTGGCATTGTGAAGTGTTGATTTATGGGACTTGGGGTGCTCTGTGTAATTTCTAATCCAGCATTCTACCAATTTATTATTGCTGAGCCCGAAGACCCCTGGTGACTACACTAGGGGTCCCTAACCTTTTTTACCCATGAGCCACATTCAAATATAAAAATATTGGGGAGCAACATGTGCATGAAAAAAGTTCCTGGAGAGCCAAGTATGGGCTGTGATTGGCTATTTATTAGTCCCTATGTGGACTGACAACCTACAGGAGTCTCTGTTTGACAGTACAACTTGTTTTTATACAACCAAAACTTGCATCCAAGCCAGGAATTCAAAAATAAGTGGTTTGAAGCCACTGGGAGCAACATCCAAGGAGTTGGTGAGTAACATGTTGCTCGCGACCTACTGTTTGTATTTTACCTGCTCCTCAAGGCTGAGATAAACGTTTGAACTCATATTGGCCTCATATAATATTTATTGATATCTGTCTCTGCATGCAGTTTCACAATCCCTACCACATTCTTTGAACATGTTCTTTCTAGTAAATGCCTAATTAGTTTCATTCCATAAATAATTACAAAAAAATTGATACTACTGTGCTACTCAAATAGAAATAGCTCAATGAAAGTCCAATATTGTAGGTCTGGTTTGGAACTTCTTCAGTGTATTGTTAATGGTGGGGGGGGGGGGTCTGCATTGGCTTGATAGTGTGTAAATAGTTTTTTTTCTTTACAAAGTTTATTACAGATTTCAATAAAAATACATCCTTGGTTTAGCTTTTGAGAGTAGTTATTTCAATCAGATATCTTCCATATGGGGGCATCCATGACACTTGGAAGTACCTGAACATTTCAAAAAGCCAAGCAGCTGGTGTGAGTCACTGATAGTAGCAGAACAAGTGATGTAACACTAAGTCTTTGGTGCCAGCAGCAATCCCCAAATATGTCATCCCTGCAGGCTTAATGGTAGTTATAAGTTTAAATCATTTTTGCTGAAACAAGCTGCAATGACTCACAATAGACTTGCCCAACCTGTCTGTCTTTGGAACTTTTAAGTGTCTCCATGCATTTACACAATTTGTCCCTGTGCAAAAGGCACAGCCATATTGGAAAATACCATTTGCCCATTTACAAAATAATTCATACTCAGTAAACATCTACTGTAATTTATAATTGTGGTTACAAATGTGATCACAACTTCTCCTTGTGCTTCCTATCTAGGCAACCTGCTTTGTTGTGTTCCAGACACAGTGCCACTATTGATATAGTCACAGCTTGAGGAAGTTTTGACTCTAAGGGGCTGATTCACTAAGGGTCGAATATCGAGGGTTAATTAACCCTCGATATTCGATTAGGAATTAAAATCCTTCGACTTCGAAGATCGTACGATCGAAGGATTATTCCTTCGATCGAACGATTAAATCCTTCGAATCGAAGGATTTTAATCCAACGATCGAAGGAATATCCTTCGATCAAAAAAACTTAGGAAAGCCTATGGGGACCTTCCCCATAGGCTAACATTGACTTCGGTAGCTTTTAAAAGTTTTTTTTAAAGAGACAGTACTTCGACTATCGAATAGTCGAATAGTCGAACGATTTTTAGTTCGAATCCTTCGATTCGAAGTCGTAGTCGAAGGTCGAAGTAGCCCATTCGATGGTCGAAGTAGCCCAAAAAATACTTCGAAATTCGAAGTTTTTTTACTTCGAATCCTTCACTCGAATTTAGCGAATCGGCCCCTAAATGTCCATAATGTCAATGAGAGAGTAGGCACAAGACCAATAGGCACCAGGGAGGAAGTGTATAGAAGATCAGAAGAACATAATATAAGTGATATTATATATATATATATGATACAGTGTGTTTATGCATTCATACAAACATAATAACCATATGAGACTTTGGAGATGTATTACTATTATAGCCTCCCTTTATATCTTCTATCTAACAAATAAAAGCAACTATGAACTGATCCAGGAACAGTTAGGGGCAGATTTATCAAGGGTCGAAGTGGATTTGAGTGAATTTTCGAAGTTCAAAAAGTTCGAATTTCTAAGTAAATTTTTGGGTTCTTCGACCATCGAATAGGCTACTACGACTTCGACTCGAAGTAAAATCATTTGAATATTCGACCATTCGATAATCGAATTACTGTGTCTTTAAAAAAACTTTGACTTCAATAGTTAGCCAAATTAAACCTGCCGAAGTGCTATGTTAGCCTATGGGGACCTTCTAATGCAAGTTTTTTGTAGTCAAAGTAAAATCGATCAATCACTGAAATCATTCGAATCGTTCGATTGGAACGATTTATTCGTTTGATCGAACGATTTTACTTCGACCGAAAAACTGTAAAATTAGTTAAAAAAAACTTCGACTTTGATATTGAAAGTCAAGGGGCACATTTACTTAGCTCGAGTGAAGGATTAGAATAAAAAATACTTCGAATTTCGAAGTGTTTTTTTGGCTACTTCGACCATCGAATTGGCTACTTCGACTTCGAATCGAACTATTTGAACTAAAATAGTTCGACTATTCGACCATTCGATAATCGAAGTACTGGCTCTTTAAAAAAACTTCAACCACCTACTTCGCCACCTAAAACCTACCGAGCTTTCTAAGCAATTTGGGATTGAAGGAAAATCGTTCTATCGATGGATTAAAATCCTTCGAATCGTTCGATCAAACGCATTGCGCTAAATCCTTCGGGTTCGATATTCGTTAATTAACCCTTGATATTCTACCAATAGTAAATGTGCCCCTACGTATAGCCATTTCACTTCGAAATTCGATCTTTGATAAATCTGCCCCTTGAAGTAGGGCACACAGAGGCTGGGGTTTAGAAGGCAAGCAGGTTTTCAGTTAAGCAAAGGTCTCTCTTCTTACCCCCAACTAAACTGTGTTTATTGTTAAATCATAAGGAGGAGGGTGGTTTTAGCTTCAGGTAATATATTGACCACAAAGCATTAGAAGTTGGGACAATACAACTCATTTCTCACTGTCTGTTTAATTGCTTCGGTTACACTTCAGCTAAAGTTAATTGGGAATTTGACCAATGACACATGATTGGTAATCGGAAAAAAAAATAAAAAAAGGGGATAAAGATGTACTGTTTGGCCTTAAAGCAGTTGCTGAATGGACAGATTCTTTCTCAACAAAGAGGCACATGAAGATCAATGTGAAAATTCACAGAAATCAAAACGTTCTACCTTTTTTGACCAGCTATTTATTGTCCTCTTTCAGCACAATACGTTTTTAGAACAATATGAAATACTGAACAATTACATTTGAGGGATTTGTGATCACCTAATTTTATATCTATTTACATTTTTATTTGTAGTTAGTGCTTAACAAGCCTCGTCCTGCTACATTTATATATGTTTCATTTACCTTTCCACACTTTCTTATCTCATCCTTGGTGTTAATTAATGGCTGAAAATCCTGCTTTGATGTAAACAGTGCATTTCAGATAGCATCTCTGATCATTGTGGCCTGATGGCTTTTTAAAACAGATAGAATCTCAGTAGAATTTCAGTCCTAGAGCACAAAAAAACTGCTGCTTTTAAAGACAGAGGGGGAAAATGGTGACATTTGAATATAGAAGCACAAAACACTCAAAATTGTCCTCCCTCCTATTAATTATACTTACTAAATATCTTGCATTGTTTTTAGTCACTAATCACTTATCAACGTCTGAATTTATCTCAACATTTTCTGCCAAATATTTCAATTACATCCGCATGGGTTTTTTCCCACTTATTTATTATTACATTTTCTCGAAAATCTTGTTTGCTGGAAAATATCAGAATTATACGGGGTTTTTTGTTTGTATTTTCCACCCGAAAACTCAGATTTTGTATTTTTTATCCCAGAAAACTCCGAAATCAACAAGGTATTGCACAAAAAACAGCGCTGAACTGAAAAATTGGTGATTTTTTAAAATTCTGATTTTATACAAAAAAATAAAAATTTTTGGGGATTTTTGCATTTGGAGTTTAGTAAATAACCCCCTTAAGGTGTTATTTATTAGGGCCTGACAAAAATGCAGGAACACAAGTTGCTGAAAATCGAAAAAACTATCAGAGCCCCATGAAAAGAGTACCCTTTAGCCGAGCCCTTGGAATAAATGGTAATTATGGTGTTCGTAGAGGCCTAAACCAGTAATGAAATATTTTTTCTTGTGCCCAAAAATTATTTATTAGCTCGAATGTCATATACTGTAATCTGAATTTCCATTAAGCTTCAAGACCTTTTTAAACTGGCAAGAAATTCTATAGAATAAATGAAACGCCATTGGAGTCACTACTGAGAGGATGTCAGTGACTGATTCGCACTAATAGTACATTTTAATTTCCCCTTTCAAGAATAAGCCAGACATGAAATTAAATAGGGTTTTAAAGCCCTAACAAAAGCCATTAGAAATACCATTCACAATCCAACCTTGACAGTTTAGCATGGTTAGTTAAATATCTCGTCACTCTCTCCAGCTCATTTATATCCCTCTTAAGGACTGGAGTCCAAAACTGCCCCCATACTCCAGATGAGGCCTCACCAGGGACCTATAAAGAGGCAGAATTATGTTTTCAGTTCTTGGGTTAAGGCCCTGTTTATGCAAGAGAGTACTTTACTAGGTGTCCACAAACCTCTAGGCCAATATCTCAAAAAGAGATTTGGTACTTCCCCAACTGCCAAATTTCAACAAAATTCTAGGCCAATGTCATGACAAGAGTTTTGATATTGTCCCCAACTACCAGATGTGCAGAAAGCTCTAGGTCAATGACACAACTGTCTTAGTGCAAAAGTCTTGTATGGCAATAGCCTTAAGACAATTAGTGATGGGCGAATTTATTTGCCAGGCGCGAATTCGTGGCGAATTTGCGAGATTTGCCGCCAGCGAATAAATTCGCGAAACGCCCGCAAAAATTCGCGGCAAAAACGGGCGCCGGCATCAAAAACAGGTGCCGGCATCAAAAAATGGGCACGGCATCAAAAACAAGACGCCGGCGCCGTTTCGCGAATTTTTCAAATTTCACCCATCACTAAAGACGATACCATAATGAATGTTTTAGGGATGATTCCTGCTTACAAGAATGGGAAGTTGCTGACCCTCAATTGTTGACCAAAAATGGACTTGCTCAGAAAGCCTTGAAGCATTTTCCCTTCAAGCCAATGGAAAGTCACCAATAGTCACTGATCAAAAACATGTAATATAACCCTCAAGACTAGGTTGTAATTGAGGACATATGGACAGCAAACAGAACTGGAGTCTCATTATGCACTTAATACCGGAGGCAGGCCTTCAAGGAATTGAAAGGTCCCTCAACTTGCTAAAGGGAAATTATTATTTTCTTTTAAACATGTCCTTTATGGTCTGCTATACTGAAAGCATATTCCTTATTTCTCTTAACCAATACGAGTTTCATTTTAACTGCCAGGAAACAAATATTATTAGTATAACAAACTAAGAAACACTCCTCAGGGAAAAGGTATAATTTTACTTGAAATATCTATTTAAAAGTTAGATTCATTTTTTTTGTCAAAAAGGGGATTTGAGCATAATAAACTAGGGAGAGACCCAGAGAATATTCTAATTCTAATTGCAATTACAAGTAAATAGCTAGTTTGTTTCACTCTGATATCTATACAATAAATATGAGCATATGTGAATTCTATTATCTTTTTGTATTTGTTTATTCAATTTTTTTTCTTTTTAATTTTCAAGCAGCATCTGGAAAGTTAAACCGTGCATTAAAACGGTGCCTTTTTTTAACAAAAACATAAATGTATGACAGGTGGAAAAAATTGAATATAAATTATAAAATGTTGATGAATAACACATAGAAATATGTTTCCACACTGCCACACTTTGATTAATTATAAAAGGGGCGAGAGAACCCCCTATGTTCTAGTGAATAGCCAAACCATCAG
Organism: Xenopus laevis; assembly: GCF_017654675.1. Taxonomy (NCBI): domain Eukaryota; kingdom Metazoa; phylum Chordata; class Amphibia; order Anura; family Pipidae; genus Xenopus; species Xenopus laevis. The sequence goes on from NC_054371.1 coordinate 221,853,686, forward strand.
CCTTAGAAAACAACCATTGCATTTCTACAAGTGAACCCAACTAGTGGGAGGGGAGGTAAAGGGAGTATTGGGGCTTACTGACACCACAGGCCACAGTCATACCAACTGTCTAGAGAAGATTTTGGTTACCTGAACCCCTCCAAATTTTGCTGATCATCCAACATGCCACCAGCATTTAAAGAATCATCATTCACCATCATTGGCCATAAGTGTGAATTAGACACAAGTATTCAAAAACTTTCATCTTCTGATCAACTTCAATAGAAGTTGGATTCAAGGCCAGTGTATGGGAAGTATCTAATACTGGAAATACTCAGCTACCAGTCTCAGATAAAAATAAAATTGAACTCTGAGCTTCTGTGTATTTTATTCAGTCACAACTTGTTTCGGACAGATATGTCCTTCATCAGGTGCTAGTTACAATTGTGAATACTATTGTGAGCTACCAGTCTCCAGTTGCTGGCCATAGTTTAGAGTTTAATTGGCTAAACCAAGCTATAGAATGTATTACAATTGTTTGCAATACCATTGTGCATACCAAGGATGTAAGGTGTAAAATCCCATGAACTTTATTGCTAGGCAGTTTATAATTTGGCACCTGTTTCAAATTGCCACAAATTCCATGGTAAAGCAGTCAGTTGGAACAACTAGGGTGGTTGAAACTGGAATAGAAGGAAAGAGTAAACACACATATTCAACACAAGAGTAATTTATCATATTTATTAAAGAAGTTGCCTAGAACCCCCAGTTATGATACAACAGCTGAAGGCCCTAGACAACCTCTATAATAAAAATAACTTACAATTAGGTTGAATAGTTAGTTGTTCAAGTCGCAACCATCCCTCAGTCTTGAACATATGGGTATGTATGGGTAAAAAAAATCCAGAACATCTTCCGAAAGGTATGGAGACAGAGCCCCCCTCAATTGATGCCCCTTAAAATGATGCCCAATTGAGGCTAGGATACCCTAGCAACCATGCATTGGTTTGAACGAGAGACTGTAATATAAATAGGAGAGAGCACAAATAGAAGTAATAACTGTAAATGTGTAGTCTTACAGAGCATTTGTTTTTTCGATTAGTTCATTGATCCCCCATTTGATACCTGGGAAGAAGGAGGCAAATAATTTAAAAAAGTACACATAATAAATAATGATGGCCAGTTGAAAAGTTGCTTAGAATTGGCCACTCTATAACATAATAAAAGTTTACTATAAGGTGAACCACCCCTTTAAAGTTAAAAATCCAGTTTTATTACAAATGCAGATGTCGAGCCCATACAAAGTACTAAACCAGTCGGTGCCATTGTCTACAAATTTACCAACTTTTGCACGTATGATGATAAATATCTGCAGTGAGTATATTGCCTGTAATGTAGCTGTAATGTGCTGAATATACTTCACGCAAGCCAATAACAAACATGAAAGCTGACAGAAAATTGGCTTGCCAAGATTGTGAGGAACGCCTGAGGATTTCTTTAACAATAAACAAGTCTAATAAAAATTAATCTCCATACAGTATATTGCTGGGTGAATTGGGCTGCATTTAATTTTGCTTGTAAAACCACAAGTACCGAGAAGGAAATATAAGGGCAGACGCGTATATCGCAAGGCTCGCAAGAATGAGTTTCCTATTTTGCCTTTAAGCTGAATTTTCTTGGTTTGTCTGATTTTAAACTTGGGCACGTTGTTTTCTGTCATAACACTATATGGTGAGTGATCATTAGTGATGGGCGAATTTGTGGTGTTTCACAGAAAAATTAGCGAATTTCCTGTGAAACTCGCGAAACTGCAAACAATTTGTGAAACAGCGCCAGTGTCTCATTTTTGACGCCGGCGTCTGTTTTTTGGATGCCGGTGTCCGTTATTTGGCTGACGGTGCGAATTTTCGCGCTGGTTTCGAGAATTTATTCGCTGGCTGCGAATCACAGGAATTAATTCGCCCATCACTAATTGTCATCTGTATTTTTGCTTCTTAGATTTGAAAATAAAAATAAAATATTTACTGTATTTAAAGGGGCAGTATACAGTATCTCCTTGTTGAGGTCAATGGATTTTTAGTTCACTGAATCATGGTTTTGTTATTTCATGAGCAACAAAAAGGGCAACGTGGCTTCTTTACATGAAGCACAGCCCTTACTGCAAAAAGATTTGTGCAACAGCGCCAGTGTCTCATTTTTGACGCCGGCGTCTGTTTTTTGGACGCCGGTGTCCTTTATTTGGCAGATGGCGCAAATTTTCGCGCTGGTTTCGAGAATTTATTCGCCGGCTGCAAATCACGGGAATTAATTCGCCCATCACTAATTATCATCTGTATTTTTGCTTCTTAGATTTGAAAATAAAAATATTTACTTAAAGGGGCATTATACAGTATTTCCTTGTTGAGGTCTATGGATATGGATTTTTAGTTCACTGAATCATGGTTTTATTATTTCATGAGCAACAAAAAGGGCAACGTGGCTTCTTTACATGAAGCGCGGCCCTTACTACACCATTTTCAGTAGACAGCAATAAATCACTATCCATTACCATTAAAGCAATGATAGAACTTTACTGAGTTGTGTTTTATTAATAGTACATACTTTCACTTTGTATATCCTGCATAATGAGTACACAGCGTACCGAGTCTTCCCTAAAATATCTCCATAAACATATTAATCATCATTTTGAATCCCTTTCATAATTAGGTAATTACAAGTTTAATTGGATTGTTTTATCTAAATTGTACATTTCTAATTGCCACTTTTACATTGTATGAAAGGATAGCGTAGGCCTTGTCTCGAGTGATATCTTGAGATGCCCATCTGAGGGCTGATTAGGTGAATCACTGCATGGAACTTTCATTTCTATTTCTTTTTTCAGCTGTTCAGCACAATGGGAGTCTGAGCATCACCTCTCAACTACAAGAACATCAAGTCATGGAGTGATAAGCAACCCATTTGCTTCCCCCCGTGTTCTATCAAAAGGTTAGAGAGTTTGGTATTCACTGTGACCTTTACAGGCAGGGATAGCCAATCAAAGCTGGCAAATGGGACTCGCGCAATCAAGCACCCGAAGAGACACAAGGAATAGACTCCAGACATTGCAAGGTTTTCAAAGTTAACGGGGAGATTCGCTGCCAGGAACTATTATAATATAAACTATGATGTGACATTTAAGAGCTACAGTGTTGGGCTTTGACTTTATCCTAGAATCGTCTCCCTGTCTTACAATAAAGGAAACAATCTTAATTTATATCTACTGAGAGTTCTACGGTTGAGCAGAGGGGATATATGCCTCAAGGCCCCAGTATCATATAAGTCTGTTAGAGAGAAGCTATTCTTATTGAATATTTGTGTTATATATAATTATGTATTCTTTTCTACATGGTATATGGACTACCACCAGTGGAGCTACAAATAGAGCAGGCTATGGGTACACAGAGCACACTGTTCACTTTTACAGGAAAGGGTATGGCACTTAAAGGGATACTGTCATGGGAAAAAACATTTTTTTCAAAATGAATCAGTTAAAAGTGCTGCTCCAGCAGAATTTTGAGCTGAAATCCATTTCTCAAACGAGCAAACAGATTTTTTTATATTCAATTTTGAAATCTGACATGGGGCTAGACATATTGTCAATTTCCCAGCTACCGCAAGTCATGTGACTTGTCCTCTGATAAACTTCAATCACTCTTTACTGCTGTACTGCAAGTTGGAGTGATATCTCCCCCCTCCCCTTTCCCCCCCCAGCAGCCAAACAAAAGAACAATGGGAAGGTAACCAGATAGCAGCTGCCTGGTAACAAGATAACAGCTGCCTGGTAGATCTAAGAACAACACTCAATAGTAAAAACCCATGTCCCACTGAGACACATTCAGTTACATTGAGAAGGAAAAACATTAGCCTGCCAGAAAGCATTTCTCTCCTAAAGTGCAGGCACAAGTCACATGACTGGGGGCAGCTGGAAAATTGACAAAATGTCTAGCCCCATGTCAGATTTCAAAGTTGATTATAAAAAAATCTGTTTGCTCTTTTGAGAAATGGATTTCAGTGCAGAATTCTGCTGGAGTAGCACTATTAACTGATGCGTTTTGAAAAAAAAACATGTTTTCTGATGACAGGATCCCTTTAAAGGAGAATTCAACCCATCAACTGATAAAAACTCATTCCCCCTACCCTACATAGCCCCCCCCTACTCCCACCGCACAGGTGTTACCACCTGTAAATGCCACAAATCCTGTAAATACCCCTCATTGCAAAGTCCGTGCACCGAGGCTCACGGGCACCATCTTCCGGCGCTTCAGTAATCTTCTGGTCTTCCTCCTTCCCTGGCAATTTTCGTCACAGTTATCACGAAGCAAAAGACTGCTCCAACTGCGCATTCGCCAATACGGTGCTTACTTTCCGAGGAAGACCGTAGAGAAGATGATGGCGCCCGTGAGCTCCTCTGTGCTGACTCTGCAATGAGGGGCAATTACAGGATTAGGGGCATTTAACAGCTATGGGGGGGGCAGGGAGGGGGACTATGTAGGGTAGGGGGTAGGGGATTTTATTAGTTGGTGAGGTTAAATTCACCTTTAACTCCTGTCTCAAGCTATACAACCAATTTAGGGACTTCTAAGGGTTAAGAAGGTTATACTTTCAAAAACCATTGAGAGACCTTGATCTCTGTAATTCCTCTCACTGTAGGGCCACATGTTGTTGTGGGTTCCCACGTATATATTTCCTCCTTCTGGCTATAAATAATCTATAAACTACTGTAGTTCAGCTTTTAAATACCAGATGTTGCAGTTGTGAGCAGGGCTGTGCACAGTAAAAAACAATAAGCCTGCATATGTTCCATCTATGGTGCTAGCATTTTGATACTTGAGTTTAAGAACCATAAATTAACAGCACTTGAAGGGTTAAAGGCCTTTTTATTTTTCATTTTTCTCTGTTTCAAAGGACTGGAAATTATTTATGGGGTGAGGAAGGATTTATATGAGAACATGCCTTCTTATGCCTGTACGATATAAACTTGAAGCACTGCACCGGTAGCTTTGTATCTGGAGATTTATTGGGAGAACTGAATTGTGCTGAAAACAATTCCAAGGACTTATAAATACCAAAACATACGCTGCTTCCATTGTCAGTTCTATAAAATATAAATACTTTGGGGAAAAAAGAGCAATCAAAAAATGGTGGGCCTGATACATTATAAAACACGGTGGAAAGTAAATTTCCATGCAATCGATGTATGTACATATGGAAATATTCGTAGTATGGTACTTCCTAAATCTTTAGGTTGGCTGAAGATCTTCTAGAAGATGCACTGAGATCTCAATCTTCAGCACTGATCCAAGAGTAGAACTATATACTGAATGAACCTGGAATAAACCCTCACTCTTAGTGCAAAGGGAGTGTTTCAGTTGACAGTTCAGTTTCGTTGACCTTCTGTCCCTCTACTGATGGGTCATATTCTTCCATATAAAGTGCTGTTGGTCCAATAATTATTAGACATTTATTTGCTTCATACAAAGCCGTAATGTACAGCACGCAAAGTGCTCAATACAAAGCACAAGATTTCAATCAGATGACTAGTACTTTTCCTTACAATCCCAGCTCTAGCTAGTACTGCTTCAACTTTAGTGGATACAATTGATCTACCGAACAAGGATGTCCCATCGATTCACATACATTTAGGGGCCGATTCACCAAGGGTCGAATATTGAGGGTTAATTAACCCTCGATATTCGACTGGGAATTAAAATCCTTCGACTTCGAATATCGAAGACGAAGGATTTTAGCGCAAATAGTGCGATCGAACGATCGAAGGAATAATCTTTCGATCGAACGATTAAATCCTTCGAATCGAAGGATTTAAATCCAACGATCGAAGGAATATCCTTCGATCACAAAAACTTAGGAAAGCCTATGGGGACCTTCCCCATAGGCTAACATTGAGTTCGGTAGCTTTTAGATGGCGAACTAAGGGGTCAAAGTTTTTTCTTAAAGAGACAGTACTTAGACTATCGAATAGTCGAACGATTTTTAGTTCAATCCTTCGATTCGAAGTCGAAGTCGTGGTCGAAGGTTGAAGTAGCCCATTCGATGGTCGAAGTAGCCCAAAAAACAATTCGAAATTCGAAGTTTTTTCACTTCGAATACTTCACTTTAAGTTAGTGAATCGGCCCCTTAGCCTCCAATCTGTGTTGTGCAAGTACTGTATATTTCTTTGTGATGCACACACAATGGTGATACAGGTGTAGGATCCATTATCTGGAAACCAGAAATCCAGAAAGCTCAAAATTATGGTAAGGTAATCTCCCATACACTCCATTTTAATCAAATAATTCAATATTTAAAAACACATTTTTTTTTTCTCTGTAAAGACCTCTTATTCGGAAAAAAAACCCAGGTCCCAAGCTGGATAACAGGTCCCATACCTGTAATAGGAGACATGGAACTTATTATGTGCTATTTGCACAAAAATCTGGGGGATTTGGTTCATTTAAAGTGTTTGGATTTTGTATAAATAAAGGCCTGCAGTATTTCTTCGCTGGTTCCCTTATATTTCAAGACTTATGTGACTCTTAGTTAAAATCAGTGAGAAAAATGAAGTAATCTTCTAGGAAAACTTTAAGACATATATAAAAATTATCAAATTGTGATACCTGAAGAAACTGAACTGGGTTGGTAGTGGCTGGTTCTAACAGGCTTTGATAGCTAACTCTGAATCCTTCCCTAAGAGTCATGTTTGAGGGAATCATCTTGTTTGCAATTATATGTACCCTTGTGCTTTTGCAGAGTATGTGCGTGAATGCATGTAAACACAAAAACTTCCGCTCACATCACTGGAGTTTGCAATACACAGCCAACTTGGATATTTACATTTTTCTGCAGGCTGAAACCATCGATTCAGAAAATATTTCAAGAAATTTCAGAGCACGGAAGCCTAGAGATAATAACATTGCCTTCATGACTAGACTATGTAAACTAGTACATGGGATGGAAAAATGCATTTACTGTATGTCTCTTAAAGAGGTCATTCTCAGGATTATTTTATGGAGGGTAGAAATTCTTAAGGGGAATGTAAAGGGTTTTCTTTTTATTTCTAAATTACACTGTTCACATTGCAATTAATTCACTCTACCATTTAAAATTTTATTTTAGCTGTAATATTAGTGTGAAGCCATCTCAGTGCCTTGTGCCTGATTCTGAGCTTTGAGATGGCGCCAGCACTTCAGGATGGAACTGCTTTCAGACGCTGTCTCCCCTTCCCATTGTATAATACCATAACCCTAGGTCATGTTTGCATTGCCTAGTCCCGCCTAGTGGTAGACAGGAGAATAGCACCCAAGCAGGAAAAGGCAGGGGTTTAGCAATATAAACATATCCTTCAGCAGAGGTGTCAGGTAGCTGCTATCTGGTTAGTTGTCCATTGTTCTGTTAATTGGCTGCTGATGGGCTGCTGTGGAGGAGGAAGGGGGGATATCACACCAACTTGCAGTACAGTAGTAAAGAGTGATTGAAGTTTATCAGTGCAAAAGTCACATGACCTGAGGGCACCTGAGAAACTAAGGGAAATCGAGAAGAAATTACCCACACACCCTGTCCTTCCCAATCTGTAGGAGTCCCAGGTGCTCAATGAAGAAGGCGTTGGCAACCTCAAATTCAGCATGAAGAGCAGAGAAATCACTGGCACAGCTTGGGTTATTTCTAGCAGGGAAAACCCTTGCTCATATATTGCGGATGCAACGTTTTGGGGTGTAACCCATTTGTCAAGCATGAGCGAGGGTTTTCCCTGCTAGAAATAACTCAAGCTGTGCCAGTGATTTCTCTGCCCTTCACCTGGGAAACGACCAATATGTCTAAGCCCCATGTCAAGTTTCAAAATAAATAATTAATGAATGCTCTATGAAAAAATAAAAAGTCAGTGCAGAATTATGCTGGAGCACCACTATTAACTGATGCATTAAAAAAAACATTTTCCCCCCGCAGTATTCCTTAAAGAAAAAGACATTATCCCCCCACTCTCTTGCCCCCAAAAACAATATAGGATATTTCTAAGCAAGCATAATTTAAGGTGAAATTATGTTGATGTTGACCTGGATGCTCTTACACTGTAATTGTGGCCTCCAGAGTTTTAGGGCTGTAATGTCACTACCTTGTAGTACAGACTGATGACAACCACGGTGACCACAATACAGAATTCTCTGCTATTTCCATAGGGCAATCTAATAGCACATGGCCCATATGGCTTCAGATTTAACTAAATATTACAACCAACAACACTATCAGTCAGTATTTGTGAATGAATTAAAAATGCATCCCTAGAGCAATTCTAAAAAGTAGAACATTGTCTTGGCATTACCAAGCCTTAGCTTTTGACCTTAAAGGAAAACAATACCCCCAAAATGAACACTTAAGCAACAGATAGTTCATATCATATTAAGTGGCATATTAAAGAATCTTACCAAACTGGAATATATATTTAATTAAATCTTGCCCTTTTACATCTCTTGCCTTGAACCACCATTTCATGATGGTCTGTGTGTTGCCTCAGAGATCACCTGACCAGAAATACTTCAACTCTAACTGTAACAGGAAGAAGTGAGGAAGCAAAAGACACAACTCTGTCTGTTAATTGGCTCATGTGACCTAACATGTATGGTTTGTTGGTATGTTTGTGAGTACAGTGAATCCTACGATCCCAGGGGGCGGCCCTTATTTTTTAAAATGGCAATTTTCTATTTATGATTACCCAATGGCACATACTTCTAGAAAAGTATATTATTATGAAAATGGTTTATTTACATGAAGCAGGATTTTACATATGAGCTGTTTTATGCAATATCTTTTTATAGAAATCCACATTGTTTGGGGGGTATAGTTTTCCTTTAATGCCCCTCAGACTCCCAGCAATAATGGCAATTTTTTAACATTCAATCTTCAGAATATTCAGAAAAGATCCATATGATGGCCCTTTAGATATTTCTCAGACTACAGTGCACTGTGTGCCAAAAGCAAGTCTACATATTTCTATAATACTTGCCTTGCCAACATTATGCTCAAAATTCTCCATGGCACCATAGAAGCCTAAAAATGTATAGTAATCACAGATATCCTATTATTCATGTGATCCCTGCAGAAATTAGCATGGTAAATATGTTTTCACAAATGTTTTCAGTCATGTAATATCTCTAGGTTTGATTTTATTTTATATCAGGACATCTCTGTGTACTTGAGGGAACAAACGTAATTTCTCATCATCCAATCCTCTAAACCTTGAGCGACTAATATCAGAAGATAATACCTTTGGCTGCAGTAAACCAGTACAGATTGTTCTGTGTGACAGACAGTTCTTTTCTGGTGCTGAAACACTGATGGCCATAAAACTCAATTGAACGTTTCTGGAGTGAAAAGAGAGTCAGTCATTCTTTGATACTAGAAAATGATGAATGCTCCTCCAGGAAAACATGAACATGTATCAATATTGCTTCAAATACAACGTTTGTAAGAAAACACCTCAATCTACAAAACAAATTCTATGAAACAATACAGCTAGGGGTGACAGAAACAAGGAGAAAAAGTACTTAAAGGGATTCTGACATGATTTTTTATGATGTAGTTTTTATTTCTAAATGACACTGTTTACACTGAAAATAATTCACTCTACAATAGAAATTGTCATTCCTGAACCAGCAAGTGTAGTTGTAATATTGGTGTGTAGGTGCATCTCAGGTCATTTTGCCTGGTCATGTGCTTTCAGAAAGAGCCAGCACTTTAGGATGGAACTGCTTTCTGGCAGGCTGTTGCTTCTCCTACTCAATGTAACTGAATGTGTCGCAGTGGGACCTGGATTTTACTATTGAGTGCTGTTCTTAGATCTACCAGACAGCTGTTATCTTGTGTTACGGAGGTGCTATCTGGTTACCTTCCCATTGTTCTGTTGTTAGGCAGCTGGGGGTGGGGGGGGCGATATCATTCCAACTTGCAGCACAGCATTAATGACTGAAGTTTATCAGAGCACAAGTCACATGACTGGTGGCAGCTGGGAAACTAACAATATGTCTAGTCGAATGTCAGATTTCAAAATTAAATATAATAAAATCTGTTTGCTCTTTTGAGAAACGGATTTCAGTGCAGAATTATGCTGGAGCCGCACTATTAACTGATGCGTTTTGAAAAAAAACGTTTTTTCCCCATGACAGTATCCCTTTAAAAATATGACAGGAAGAGGGATCTCCTGGCAAATCAACAATTGTCTGCTCTCAGCCCCTGGGGCAGTCCTTTAGTCCAGCTTAATAGCATCTTATTTGGAACCAGTATGGTCCTAGATTTGGGCACCAACATTGACAATTAGTAAGCATTATGACATATTAAATTATTGGACTGAACATTCCTAAGCAGGCCTATATCAAGGTTCTATATAAAAATACACACACGTGTTTCAACTACTGAAATCTGAATGTTTTTATATGTAAAATGACTTTAAAAAGAAAACCCATTTCCTATCATGTTGGAGACAGATACAAGACATCATTTCATTTTCCGCCAGTTGATAGATATCTTTTTTTATTCTTACTCAACGTCTGCACACTGCTGGGTCTTTTTTGTCTTCCATCTTAATTAAAATGTAAATTTCTTTTGTGGAGCCTATCTCTGTAAGATGAAATTGCTTTAGAAAGAAGAATTTGAATCATTTGTATCATTTATATATATTCTTTCCTTTTTTTTTGTAACAATCGTGCCAGCTATCATTCTGTGCTGTACTTTGTTAACTGATATCTGAATGCAGAAACTTGGCAGAACTTTCATAAAGGGGCAAAGGAGTCTATGCAATTTGTCCAAAGTCCATTCTGTATTACCAATCTGAGTTTCTTGACTTACACTCACCTTACAATTCATAGACTATTTCAAGCACATACTGAAGCCCATTTACTATGTGCTGGGCAAGGTTCAAGATGCAAAAAGTGGGATTCTTCCACCATGTTTTTTTTTTCTCACTTTACCGCTTGCCCTGCACATAGAAGAATGGCTGTAGGTCACTGGGCTCCAAAACAGAGTGCAGAGACCTATGCACCCCATGAATACTGTGCTGCCTGTATTTTACAGCTCTGTGTCCATGAGGAGTGGGCAGAAGAGGTATGTAGGAGTCTCTCTCCTGCCCCCTTAATTGTGCATCATCCATCCTGTCCTAAAGCAAAGGGTTACATAGATACATAGTAAATTGGGTTGAAAAAAGACAAAGTCCATCAAGTTCAACCCCTCCAAATAAAAACTCAGCATCCATACAAACACCCCTCCATACTTTTACATAGATGATATAAACCCATATCTATACTAACTATAAAGTTTAGTATCACAATAGCCTTTGATATTATGTCTGTCCAAGAAACCATCCAAGTCCCTCTTATAGTCATTAACTGAATCAGCATCACAACATCACCCGGCAGTGCATTCCACAACCTCACTGTCCTGACTGTGAAGAACCCCCTACGTTGCTTCAAATGAAAGTTCTTTTCTTCAAGTCTGAAGGGGAGGCCTCTGGTACGGTGATCCACTTTATGGGTAAATAGGTCCCCTGCTATTTGTCTATAATGTCCTCTAATGTACTTGTAAAGTCTAATCATGTCCCCTCACAAGCGCCTTTTTTCCAGAGAAAACAACCCCAACCTTGACAGTCTCCCCTTATAATTTAAGTCTTCCCTCCCTCTAACCAGTTTAGTTGCACGTCTCTGCGCTCAATTAAACTTGTTAGATGGATGTTAGACTTAAATTATTAGGGTTTTTTAACTTGTTTACATTGTTTGAAAGTAAGGATCTCATTGGTTACAAGCAACCAGGGCTGTGTCAAAGCACCCAGCAGTTCTTGTAGCCCCTTCTTATACTTTGTTCCTGGTTCCTCTTGCAACTAGCTTTAACCCTGTCCCCCACCACTTTCCAAACTGATCAAGGAGCCCCTTCCTTAACCATTTTGCATCTTTGGGAGTAGTAATATTCAGACAAAACAGGAAAATGAATATAACACAGTCCACATTTGCACACTGGTGTCAGCTTACAAGGACCCAACTAACAAACAAGAGGAGAACATACAAAGTCCTTCAAACATTTATAAATAAATGTAATTCATTTAAGAAAACAAAAAAAACAAAAACAAATCAACAGTGCAAGGAGGATTGGGTATTTAAATGTTAAACACATCTATGGATTAGCACACAATGTAGACCGAACTCAAACAATGTTATTAGTCTTGTAATTAGAATTAATTTAAGAAGTTCATTTCAACCTAACACGATCATTAAGATTAGCAATGAACAACACTGCTAATTTAAATAGTAATCAAGAACCGTAGCAGGTATTCATATTTGGCTCAAAAAGAACATCAAACACCATTATATTTCACTGAGCTTGCTTTATGATCAGTTTAGCCAGCTCATTTGCATAATAGCAATGTGGGCCCACTAATCTACAAACAAGGACATATGCTAGCGTAATAAACTCCTCATCCCTCGCTTAATTTACAAACATAAGAATTCAAGTCAAACTTGTGAGGATAAAAGAACAAGCTGAAAGGATGAACTTTATTTCATACACTTATGTTAAATTCCCTCCATCCACATACAGCTGTGTACATGAATAAGAATAAGGGAAATAATAAGAGCAAAGATGGTCATATGGGGGTCAAAGCAATAGACTGGCTGACCAATATCTGCTTGGTAATTGTCCAGAGATATATCAGCCAGGTTTGAACATTTATCAGACAAGGACTGCATTGGACTTTTGATGTGAAGCTTTAGCATTGGGTCTTCCAGGCCACTTTTATAATCTGGCTATTGCCCTGGATTTTAAACAATCAGTTCAACCCAATTTTGTTACCATCTGCCAAATATCCACTTGTACCATGATTTTACCATATATTTCCATGTATGGTCATCTTAAAGGGTATGTATACAATCATAAGTGTGCCTCTCTGATTGGCCAGGTGAAATGGACTCAAGACCTATTTGTCTCCATTGACCATTGGACTCCAGCCCTGTGGATACAGAACCACATGGTTCAATGAAACCAATAATACTATAGAATGAAGCCCTCTGAAAAACAATGGGATTTTCATAAGGCTCATCATTAATATTCTGGCCATAATCTGGCCATAAACACAATATTATGGTTTGGGAGTGCTAAGAGCCACCAATCAAAAACTTGCTTTTATTAGAATAATACAAGTTATGAAATGAAAGCAGCATTCTGTCTGGTAGCAATTTAGCAATTACGTTCATTTGCAATTAGTTTTACCAGTCCATCCTGCATTCCTACTGGATCATAGGCTGCCTATGCAGGAGTATCTAAAATACCGAATACATTTTTGGTTATATGCAACTTACTGTATTGTCAAATGCGCAATAAAAAAAAAGACCAAATAAATATTCTCCACTAATCTAACCTGAATTATCCTTCATGCTAACTCCCACCTTCCCAGCTAGAGTTATGGATTGGCATTCACTGGTCTGCATGATGTTACTAATATTTTTTCATTATTTTTCTCTTCCACTCAAAACAGGGTCTGATAAATATTGCACTTTATTTAAAGACAAGAACAGGTAGCACGGACAACACATTTTCCCTCTTCCATCTGTTGGCTTGTTCCTCTCTGCTCCTCGACTGCCAGAAATATCTGGATAAACCCCGGCTGCCCTTGGACACTGCCAATAACCGCATATTGCTCTTTGCTTTGACTGAAACATCACATAATACAATCTAACTAAATAATAACTGACAAATGCTGTTTCTTTACTGTGCTTGTAGGTAACAAAATACTTTTTATATTGGAAAATGAAGTTACGATGGTTATGTTGTAAATCTTTTCCGAGTGGTCTGGCTTTACAACACGCAGCAGGGATAATTAAATGGACCTTAAAATGTGTTCTTTTTTGTGATCACAATGCATTTGATATGCAGAATGCTGATTGGATACAGATGCAGTATAAATACTTTTACTAATGGCCCTCCCAAGTCGTTCTTTTGTGCAGTAACAAGCAGTCAAGTGGATCAGGCAGCTCTGGCCAGGCACCATCTGCCAAATGAGGAGCACAAGATGCCAAGATGGCAAGGCTTAGAAGGTAACATTTTGTGACTGTACAAAAAGGGAAAAATGTGAAGTGTTTCAGTTATACCAAGGCATGAATAAGAGCACATATGGAGAGCGGGTATATAGTTATATACTGAGATAGACAGATAGATAGATGATAGATAGATAGACAGACAGACAGACAGATAGATGATAGATGATAGATAGATAATAGATAGATAGATAGATAGATAGATAGATAGATAGATAGATAGATAGATAGATAGATAGATAGATAGATGATTGATAGATAGATAGATAGATGATAAAAAGATACCTCACAGTCCGTGTAATACAAATCAGTAGTATTCTTCAAGCACTCCTTTAATACGCTGTCACTTTAAATATCAATACGCACTCCAAATCCTCTTTGGATGCATTACAGTGTCTCTTCGGGCGAATCCAGCACATTCAGACATACAGTGCAACTACCAGCCCCTTCGGATGCTCTGATAGGAATCTCCTGCTGATTTCTCCTCCAGTCTGCGACTTCCTCTTCCTGCCAGCCACTCGCTAGCTGCTGTGTCACTTCCTGTTGCACTGAGATCACTGAACAGCTGGTTGCTAGGTAACAGCTTACAGCACACAGACACAGGCTCTGTGCTTGATCTCTAACAGGGATGTAACGCTAACTTGGCTAACCAGACCAAAAAGGGGTTAATGGCCAGCTAGTGCTTAGACCATGGGTTACATGTGACTCAACACCCCAGGCTAGGGCCTTCGCTAAGCGGAATATTCACGGTGTGGTGTAGTGCAACTTTAACTTCCACAGGCTACTGTGCAATAAAAAAAGGAATAATGGGAGCCAGGAGGTTCTTGCAGTATAACAGAATAACTTTTATTTGTCAGAGGCAAATGATCCACAGGTTTACTTAGAGCCGTACAAAGGCATTGGCAGAATATACAGGCACAACCCACTCACATAGAGCTTCAGAAGTAGATGCAGAATATACAGGTACACCTGCTCACACAGAGCTTCAGAGGTAGATGCCGTGGAATTGTCTCCAGAGACAGCACAGTGGAACTCCCTGAGGAGATAGCGATAACTCCCTGGATAGAGGCAACCTCATGTTCTCAGCAACTGGACCTGGATCCTCACACAGGGGATCAGGGAAATCACTAGACCTAATCCATATTAAGCTGTGTCCCTATACTACAGGCAGTCTTGCTTGAGAGGAGAGCTACCTCCTTGCTATCCCTCCTAGTTGGAGCCAAGCTGCTCTTACTATCAGTACTCTCTATCTCACTCTCCTTGAGAATCTATTACAGATACATCCCTGCCAGGGATATATCTGTCCCGCCCCTCTGTGTCATGCCCTGCCCCATACCTGGTCTCCACCGGCAGAAAAGATGGCAACCCTAATGCTAGCGCGTGACTGAATTGGGGTGGCATATGAAAGACTTCACATAAATACACAGTAGTCTCCATTTGGCTGTGCCATTTAGGAAATAATGCCCAGTGACTGCTACCATTCAGATTTTGCTCAACCTAAGCAGCCACAATGAACAATAAATATGCAAATTAGTTTGCACTACAAAAAGATATAGACCCCTGTTTACCATGTGCTCAATGCAAATAAGTTCAGGTCCAATCATCTTCAAAAAAACCATAATTCTAGTTACAATTTCTATTTTGATTACAGATAAAGAACTAAGTCTATTCTGTCTCTTTGCTCTGTACCTTTTTTTTAATCCCTTTTCCCCTGTCAGGTATTGAGTGGTGACTGGTGACCTTTAGAAAAACAGAGGAGGTTTGATTAATGACATTTGTGTGGCTAAAAGGCAGGTAGGGGTGGAGAAAAAAAGTAGAAACAAAAAAAAAAAGAACCCTGTTCTAAGCTGTGACATTTAGTTGTTATGGAAGGGATGCCGCAGGTGTCATGCAAATGAGGCTCCGACTGCTGCACCCCGACAGCTGACAGCACCATTTCGTTTATTAAGATCAAACCACAAATATTATCAGACATTATAAACAAATATTGTCACTTTTATTAAATTACATCTTGCGTGCAAATCAAGCTCCCGAATCATTAGTCGTCTGATCAGCTGCCTAGATAGCAAGGAACATTCTTGCGAACAGCACAAATGATAGAATGTGATGAAAGTATTCCATGACTATGCAAAATCGAAGTGTCAAAAGTTTAGAATCAGTATCAGCCATCACTTTAAATGTTGAACTTCCATCCTACACGTATCCACCATAACAAGCAATAACATCTACCACAACAAGCACGTGTGTAATCAAGACCTTTAAAGTTCAAAGTAAAGCCTTAGCTGAAAATTTAAAATAGGAAATATATAAAAAGGTGACTGCAAATTCTGTTTGGACCTAGACCCCCATATAAATGGCCCTGACCCCTCATCTTCCGTCACCTGATCCCTGTGGTGTCCAGTAGAAAAGGAGCTTTGGAAATGCAAGTTAAAGATAAAACTTAGTCCCTATACAAATAGTAGAATTCTTAATGAATGACATGAAAGTGAGTGTTTTCAAATTTCCAAGAAATATAACCTTCTCTTCACTTCAATAAATGAGCTACAGTGGCAATAATAATGAGTTGTTTTATTCTCCAACTGCAAAACCATCTCAAGACCATTATCTGCCCTCTTGTTCCATGGGATTGACTTGTTATCCATCGACCTCTATCCATCGACCTCTGAGATACACAGTGAATAAAACTAGCTCGGCACGAAAAATGAAATCATTTGTTCAACCTTACCAAAAACCTTTAATGACACGTTAATGTAGCAAAGGAGCATTTCATTGTGTGTGTTTATTAACAGTGGCAGGCAGCAGATACATAGTTTTTCTGTAATAGAAAACTTAGCCAAACAACATTCTATTTTAGTAAATAATAGATCTAAGCAGATGTTAATGTTATGACAGTGGCATGGAAGGTGATACCTGCTTTGCTTTTGTAATGACTTGATTTTTTTTTTCTTGGGCTTAAAGGTCTTATGAATGAACTAAGGGCTTAAGGGTCCCTTTCCAATATACGAAATGTGAGGTCCCTTGAGACTTGAGAAAAAAGTGTCCAAAAAAAATAACTACTCGAATTACCCAATGTTGTTTGGAAATTCTGAGATACGATTGCCTTGGAAGTAAACATAAGGGTTAACCACATCATCGCAGAGAAACTGTTAAGGGATTAATATCACATTATAGAGATGTTGAGATGATGTGACTATTATGCAAAGTGTACGGTTACATAAGCTCTTATGTAGCACTTTAGGAAGCCGTTTTCTCCTGGCACAGACAATCTGCATTAAAGTGATGTCTTTTTGGCCTCAAGGCTGCCGTCTCAAGGGAGCTATACAAGGCATCAGTGACCCTTTTTGACTGTACTAAATATTGCTTTTCAGAACTTCAGAATGATGATGCCATTGCCCATGCCCTACAGGATACTTACATTCTTCAGCCTTACAAAATGCGTGTAAGTGTTGCATTTTGATCTAATATTTAGAAGAGTCTCATTTGAACTACAGACAAAAGAGTGTGAGATGAGACATCTGTGCCGTTGACTTTGTTTAGTTAGGCTTTCTTAGAGTATAACAATTATACTATACCTTGTGGAACTGTGATATCCACTGAGCCTTTTCTTAGTCAACTGATTCCTTGTAATGCAAACCTCACTTTAAGCACCTGCAACAACAGCTGTGCAGTGCAAGATGCCTTGCAATTTGTGTAGACAATTATGGAAATGATTTGTGATAGTCATAACAGTTTCACCCTGGTTATAAAAATGGCATCTTGCTTAAAGGAACTGTTTCCCCAAAACATACTGCTGTGATGATGCTGATGTGATGTAGTCGAGCAACATCAGTGCTACTGTCACTTACTGAGCTTAGGGACCCACTCACAATATACAGTACACATAGAATAGAAATGTCACAATATAAGGCTGATTAGTAATTAATACAGATAATTACTACATGGCAGCACAGAAACCAGTGCAATTAGCATCAGAATTTAATAATCAGCAAACCTGTAGCATCAGCTTATATTACAGCCAGGGAAGCTGATTTTCTGCTGGATAATTAGTGACGAGCCCTAAGCTTAGCTTCTCAACAGCCAATCAGAGCCCACTGAGCATGTGAGTGTCACAGACACTTTCCAAGATGGTGACCCCCTGTGAAAAGTTTGAATTTCTGGATCATTGCTGCTATTGAGAAGCTGAAACTTTGGTGCAATAAGTTCATTATATAAAATATGGCATTTTTGGCCATATTCAATATTAGGGTTTAGTTCTCCTTTAATGCACATTACTCATAGGAGATGGATGATAGTGATTAAATAGTCTCACCACTTAAGTACACCGCAGTGAAAGGGATTTCCTCCAGTTGAAGCTTTGCAGGGTATGAAAGATAGTTGAAATCCTTTTCATCTACTCTACATTAGTTCTCCTCGATAGAGCAAGATACTGTTCTTCCTGAGCTGGTCTATTTCTCAACTCCTATGAGTGTACTGGGGAAGAGCTATTAAATAGCACCTTTACCTTGTCCTTGGTCCCTGCTCCCCAAATCCACCAAGTTTTTTTTTACTTTAAAGCTCAAAGCTTTTGCTGGGGACTTCTGCTTCAAGGCCACCAGGAGAACAATGTGCTCAAGGCCACCAGGCGAGCCATGTGCTCCCTCGCTTTATAAAATATAGGGCCAGAAACTGGTCAAACTACCCCTGGGCCTTTTGGGAAACCTCCATCTAATGGGTTTTAGTTACAGTATATACAGTCAACTAGTGTAGTACAGGGACATGTGGAATTGAATATACAGTATATCTCTGCCTTAAATTCATGGATTTATAGTGATGACGGAAGGGAACTAAAAACATTTACCATTTTCAATGTCTGTGTTATACAATATCTGTCTGTAACCTTTTTTCTTGATCACTTTTATATATGTTCAGAAGCAGGTGGCTTACTCCCCATAGGAGCAATTATTGTGAAATAATGTAGACATCCAGTAGATGACAGCCAGGTCTACTACTGTAATCATGATACCTGCTATAACATCTACACAATTTCCCAGTATATTAATCTTTTCTTTTCTCTTAAACATACTGCATATAATGGAAGAACTGGTCCAGCTAGATGACCAGACTATAACAAATCAACTGAAAATGCAAGAAAGCCACATCAGAGTTCATAGTTGGTGTAGGTCCATGCTACGATTGCCACAAGCACTTGCACAACTGCTTTCAGGTAACTGCTATCAAAGGCATTGAGGATCAATTTGTCAACACTTCCGAAGCTCTTAATAATTGCAGACACGAAGGTGTCCATTATTACCCTTTGCTCAGTTGCCATAGTGACCATACAATTAGCAGCAAGGTTAGTTACTATTCTTGCTGCAGAACTAAATATTGGTGCCATAAAATGATAGTCATGGTCCTGCAGGTCAATGCATTCAACCCTGATAATCTGTAAAGGATTTAAAAGGATTAAAATGATTGAAAAGGACATTTCTCCGTCCTGCTGGCAAACCTGATCCTACTGTTTACTGAAGACACAAATAAAACTCCGGCTGAAATGTTATAACATCTGGTTATTCACTTAACATCATCGGGCATAAATCTCTCACCTTAAACAATTTTCACTGTAGATTTAGGAACATCTGAAAAAAGGCGGACAAGTAATGATGTGGTTGGCTTGTAGCATGGTTCAGCCATGATGGATTTGTTATCCATGTAAGAGGAATGCTGCATCCCATTGAGCCATGGACACACACATTATAAAAAGAAATGTTATAGGAGCTGAGGAGGTGTAACAGATACATTTGTTTTGAAGGTGGATTTGTGCAGAGGTGAATGAACAAAAGCTGATTTTTGAGAAATGTTTAAAATTGGATTGATTGTACTGGGCATTATATACTCCTCCTCTGTTCCTGTGCTTCATGGTTCCAAGAGCTGCCAATCGCTTAATATTTTGGCCTGCTCTATGAGTATATATTTGGGTAATTAAGATAAATAAGGAAAATAAAATGCAGGCAACATGGCAATACATTATTAGATTGACGTAATTGGGAAATGTGTAAGCCTGGTAAGAAATGTGTAAGCCTGGTGAGAGCTAACTGTGGAGGTAGTGAAACTCATTTCCCATATTTTATGTATATACAGTTTATAGGTATGGGACGCTTTCCGGATAACAGATCTTTCTATAATTTGGATCTCCATACTAGAAAATCACGTAAACATGAAATAAACCCAATAGGCTGGTTTTGCTTCCAATAAGGATTAATTATATCTTAGTTGGGATCAAGAAACAAGTGTTAATTGTCTAGTCTGTGAAGAAGGCATTCAAGTAAGAACTTGTGTATTTTGTACTCTGTACATATGACTATAAAACTTTGAATCTGAATCTGAAATTTAGCTTCCATTTTAAAGGAGAACTAACCCAAAAATAATATTGCTAAAAATGCCATATTTTATATAGTGAACTTATTGCACGAGGCTAAAGTTTGAGCTTGTCAATAGCAGCAATGATCCAGGACTTCAAACTTGTCACGGGGGTCACCATCTTGGAAAGTGTCTGTGACACTCACATGCTCAGTGGGCTCTGATTGGCTGTTGAGAAGCTAAGCTTAGGGCTCATCACTAATTATCCAGCAGAAAATCAGCTTCCCCTGTAATATAAGCTGATGCTACAGGTTTGCTGATTATTAAATTCTGATGCTAATTGCACTGGTTTCTGTGCTGCCATGTAGTAATTATGTGTATTAATTACTAATCAGCCTTATATTGTGACATTTCTATTCTATGTGTACTGTATATTGTGAGTGGCTCCCTAAGCTCAGTAAGTGACAGCAGCACAGAGCATGTGCAGTGAATCAGCAGAAAAGAAGATGGGGAGCTACTGGGGCATCTTTGGAGACACAGATCTTTACTGCTAAAGGGCTGTGGTTGCCTTGGGCTGGTACAGAAGCACAAAACATAACGGCAAATTTCTGCGTTACGCCGCAACTAATTTGGACGGCCATTGACTTTAATGCATTTGTACCAAATAGTCGTGTAGTGGTGGGCAAATTCATTCGCCAGGCGTGAATTTGCGGCGTATTCCTGTGATTCGCTGCCAGCGAATAAATTTGCAAAACTGCTGCAAAATTTTGGCAGCGTCAAAAAAAAAAATGGCGAATGTGTGCCGTCGTCCAAAAACGGACGCCAGCGTCAAAAAATTAGACGCTGGGGCCATTTCACAATTTTTTTGCGGTTTTGCAAATTCCGCTGGAAATTTGCAAATTTTTAGCCAAAGAGAAATGGGGGAAATTCGCCCATCAAAATTGTCACTCAAGATTGACGCATATCAAAATGATTTTGACGTCCATTGACTTCAATGCATTTCGCACAGATTCTCACATCACTACTCCTCATCAGGAACTGGACAACACAGATAGAAACTATTAAAAAGGATTCAGCATCTCTGAACATACATATAATGTACCTTGTTTCTGATTTATAGTTGCTCTCTTGATGCTGTCCTTATAGCCATACACATCAAAAGAAGCCGTTAGAACATATGGAAGGAACCAGTCCTTACATCTCTGTGGTTTATTTAATAGCGCTGGTTCTGAATGAGAAGACAGAGCCAAACTGATTATGTTCTTTTTACTGAGTTTCTTTTAAGTTCATTGTATGCCTGTTACACACAGCAAGAGCTCCCAGAGAAACATTTTATTTCAATTTCTAATTAAATAATGCCTGAAGGACCGCCGGATGCTCGCGCCAACCTCGTGAGATGAATGAATGAGAAAGGGAAACAGATTTCAAAATATGTATGTATGTACAGTAATGGGGTTGTACACAAGTAGTCTTCTTCCAAACTCATCTAGCTAAGCCAATTAATTATATCCAGACAGTAATTTGGATTATTTAACCCCATGGCTGTGGTGTTTTTAGAATAAGTGTGAGGTGTTTCAGCTGTAATTGTGATGCTTTACAAAACTTTCCAAAGGAACATACCAAAATAAATCAGGTAGAGTGGGTTGGGATGGTATTAAAGACACAACGCTCCTGATTACTACCTGGAATATGCAAGTACAAGAACCACAATAAGTGAACAAGGATGCAGAAGACCCATCTTGACAGAGCCTTCTCCTTAAGCATGGCTCAGGTCTACCAAGATTTTACATTTGCACCACTTCAATAGGCACCTACTCAAGAAAAGTCAACTGACATGACAGTAGATGTTAAAATAACGATGTTAAAATAATTTCAACATTAGGGAGCAAATTTATTAAGGTTCGAGTTGTGTTTTCCATAAAGATACAAGTTTTTGAGTTTTTTGGTCAAAATTCACATTTTCAGGTAAAAAAAAGTTTTAAAAAACTGGAATTTTTGCGAGATTTATTATACCCCCACCCTGGAAATAGCTCAAATCTGAAAATACACCATCTAAAACCTGTCATGGTCACGTAGGAGTCAATGGTAGAGGTCCCTTGAAGTACTTGAAAAGGTTAATAGCCCTTATGATGTTCGAGTTTTCTTGAAAACTGGATCAGAATTTGCTGATTCGAGTTTTTTCTTAAATTAGAAACCCTCTATAAACTCAGTAGGATTATTTTGCCTCCAATAAGGATTAATTATATCTTAGTTTGAATCAAGTTCAAGCTACTGTTTTATTATTACAGAGAAAAGGGAAATACTTTTAAAAATGTTGGATTATTTGGATAAAGTAAAGTCTATGGGAGATAACCTTCCCATAATTTGGATCTTTTTAGACAACAGGTTTCTGAATAACGGATGTCATACTTGTATATTAATTGTGTTGATTTCTAATATCCATTTGATTTACACCACCCCCTATATAAACAAGTTTTATTATCATGTAATGAAGAACAAATATCTCCATTCACCTTTTCTATTTCAGAGATCTATTCAAGATTAATTTCTCACAGTCTCTAGAGAAAATATTTTTTCAGTATTTTTAACCAATTTCTAAACAGTAAAAAAAAAAAGAAAGGTCATGAAAAAACAAAATCTCAGGGGCTGGATATGTTTTTAACTGCCTAATGAAAGCAATCTGTTGTTTTCAGATTAAACCATATATAAACAGATTTTCTCAGTAGGGACTCAAAACATTACTAATTTAGGTGAGAATTAAATTCACTTATTACCTGGGAATAAAGAGAGTCATTGAGGGAAACATCTGTTGTACAATTTACAATTTAAAAAATGTGTCTTAAAGGGGCAGCATATGAGTGTGGTTAGATTCAAAAGGGTGTTACTGCTGTGGTTTGGGGGTGTGGTCAAGAAACATTCTGGTTTTTAATTGAGAATTTAAAACGTGCACATTTAACTATTATAAATATACCCCAATGGTCCCTATTTAGGTGGGACAGCCCAAATTTATAAATTCTAAAAGAAGGAGGTGGTTACAGCGGCATAATTACAGAGGAAGCAGACCCTGCGGCTGCAGGAGGGCCCAGGAGCTATAGGGGCCCCACACGGCCCTAATTCATATACAATTTCAATAAATGTTTGTAAAACAGGTCAAACTCTAGACATTTTGGTGGCCTGTAAAATAATTAGCTGTGGGCCAGTAATATCTACTTATACCAATAGAGTTCTTGAAAAGTTTCTGAAAAGTTACTGAGTTTTGTGTTTGGGCATTTAATGAAATATAATTTTGCTATTTGTGAACTTTTAAGAGCAAAAGTCAAGGGGCATTTAGGGGCAGATGTATCAAGGGTCGAATATCGAGGGTTAATTAACCCTCGATATTCGACTGCCGAATTAAAATCCTTCGACTGCGAATATCGAAGTTGAAGGATTTTGCGCAATTCCTTCAATCGAAGGAATAATCGTTCGATCGAATGATTAAATCCTTCGAATGGAACGATTCAAAGGATTTTAATCCATCGATCGAAGGATTATCCTTCGATGAGAAAAACCTTGGAAAGCCTATGGGT
Organism: Xenopus laevis; assembly: GCF_017654675.1. Classification (NCBI taxonomy): domain Eukaryota; kingdom Metazoa; phylum Chordata; class Amphibia; order Anura; family Pipidae; genus Xenopus; species Xenopus laevis. The sequence goes on from NC_054371.1 coordinate 221,877,672, forward strand.
ACCTTCCCCATAGGCTAACATTGGCCTCGGTAGGTTTTAGGTGGCGAACTAGGGAGTCTAAATTTTTTTTAAAGAGACAGTATTATGGAATGGTCGAATATTCGAACGATTTTTAGTTCGAATCGTTCGATTCGAAGTTGAAGGTCTAAGTAGCCAATTCAATGGTCGAAGTAGCCAAAAAAAACATTCGAAAATTAAATTTTTTTTCCTCTATTTTCCTCTATTCCTTCACTCGAGCTTAGTGAATGGGCCTCTTAATGTTTCTCACATTTTCAGGCCCGAGCCTTGGGACACCCCTAACTGACACCCTTAACTCCATATACACCCGTTAACGGAAAATATCCACAGACTCAAAATATCCATGTCTTTCCTTCATTAACAAATTCCTCTGTTCTTGCTTACCTAGGAGGAGGCTACTGGTCCCCATGGGTCATTTAGTGTAAAAAGGAAGGTGTTGTTCTTTAGATGTCGTGTGTATGGCTCACTAGAACCAGTTAAAAACTGCCCGGCAATCACGTCAATGGCCATATATCAGTGTCTTCTTCATTCAACTAACACTCACCATCCATCAGTGTTACATAATCTGTTTAACTTGTATTCCACAACCATCACTTGGAACAGACAATTAAGATAGACTGTGGTTTATATCTTGTCAGTGTTAATGCTGCTCACTATGCACTGTTGGATTCTAATGGAAAGCTGGCAAGCTGCACCGTCTTCTGTCATTTTATGCTGTGTTGAAAGCAACAGTCTATATTTCACCCAAATTAGCCGACATGCTCAATGGTTTACTTTAATCAAAGGCATTTCCATCCCTGTCACTAAGAGTTTGATCTTTACTGACATTAATGATGCAAACATAAAATATTTTATACCCAAGCCAGTAGTCATTGCTCTCCAGGACGGCCTCAATCTTTAAATGTTTTAATGTTAGCTGTGCTTTAACTGTTACAATTAAGTCGCCAAGGTTTTCTTTTATTCAGAAACTTTAATTGCCCATAGCCTGCTCGCTACACAAATGAAGCATCAAGTATTATGTGGGTGTCACAGACACAGGGGTTTCTTCTTGATCTAGACAAATTAACTGACAATAGGCTGCCCAATATAAATCCCTGTGCACAACTGTGAATGAATTGACTGATTCCTCCTGATATAATCACTGGAAATGACAATGGAATGAGCTAAGACAGTAGTTTCCAATCTATGGTTTGGATTTAGGAAGAGTTCCTCTTTGTCCTTTTAGATACAACTAGAAGCTCAGCCTGATGGTCATTAAGGGTGACATTTGAGTCAAAAACATTTTTGTTGTTTTTAATACTCTTGAAACCAGGCATGAATGACTGATACAGCAAATATTTTCCTTCATCCATAACTTTGTTATGACTATGAGCCAAAATTTCCTTCCTGAAGTTTGGACCACCAAGGAAAGACTTGAACTAAAACATCATTATAGTAACTTAGGCTGAAAGTGGTACATGTCTATATAAAACAATCAAAAGAAAGGCAAACAACACCATCAGAAGCCTTTCCAATTTGCCAATCCAAGATGGCATACAACAAGAAGCTCAGCTTGAGGGTAATTTAAGGTGACATTTGGGTGGAAAACTTTTTTGCTGTTCTTAATACAGGTATAGGATCCCTTATCCGAAAACCCAATATCCAGAAAGATCTGAATTATGGAATGTCTGTCTCCGATAGACTCCATTTTATCCAAATAATTTTAAAAATTATTTCCCTTTTCTCTGTAATAATAAAACAGTAGCTTGTACTTGATCCCAACTAAGATATAATTAATCCTTATTGGAAGCAAAACCAGCCTATTGGGTTTATTTAATGTTTAAATGAATTTCTAGTAGACTTAAGGCATGAATACCCAAATTACGGAAAGATCCGTTATCTTGAAAACCCCAGGTCCAGAGCATTCTGGATAACAGGTCCCATACCTGTATTCTGAAAACCATGTATGGATGACTGATACATCAAATATTTGACTTTATCCATAACTTGGCTATGAGCTAAAGGGCTCTGACCAAATTTTGTACCACCAAGGAAAGGCTTGAACTGAAACAATAGTACATAGTAGACATAGTAGCATAATAAGTTGAAAGAATTGGTACTAAGAGCTTTTTTAATGAGAACATTGTGCTCAACTGTGCACTTAAGGGTAATCCATCCACTTAAGGGTAATCATCAGATCATAATATGTTTAGATATTATGGAATATCCATTCATGTGTAAATCATACCATTTGGAATATTTCATAATATAACAAATTAGACCTGCTTCTACAAAGCCATCATGCATTAGATCTCAATGAGTTTTCTTTAGAGTCTGTGCAACCAGAGACAACTGACCCAGGTTGCATAGTTCTGCTTTGTATATCGGTTTGGACCTTAAAAGTCAGTTTTTCCCCATGATTTTGCCTCTTTACGGGGAACGCCTCACCTTGAGTATACAGTGCGGTTTTGGGCTAAAGTTCTTAAGAAGGATATAAATGAGCTGAAGAGAGTGCAGAAATGTCCAACTAAATTGGTTAAACAGATAGAAGACTTTTTGAGGGTAGATTGAAAGGTTGGAGGAAAAGCCACTTTTGAGGGGACATGACTACTCTTTATAAGTACATTAGATGGCATTATAGACAAATAGCAGGAGATCTATTTTTACATAAAATGGATCCTCACACCACAGGCCAACCCTTTAGATGAGAGGAGAAGAATTTTCATTTAAATCAGGGTAGGTGGTTCTTCACAATGAGGTTGTGGAATGCACTGCCGGGTGATGTTGTGATGCTGATTCAGATAATGCTTTTAAGAGGGGCTTGGGGATTTCTTGGACAGACATAATATCCAAAGCTATTGTGATACTAAAATCTACAATTAGTATTTATATTGGTATTTATTTCAGTGAGTGTGTGGAGGGGTCAGTATGAGTGTGTGTGTATATACTATATGTGCACTGGGCTGAACTTGATGGACTTTGGTCTTTTTTTAACCCAACTTAACCATGTAACTATGTAACTATGTAACTATGTAACTATGTAACTATGCAGCTATGGGGAGCACTGAGGCACCTTTAAGCAGTGTTTTTATTGTGCTGCCATACAGAAGTTGGGAAATTTGAAGTGAATGTATTTAACCTTGCATTCCAGAAACACATCTTTTTTATTAAATCTTCAGCATCTGTATTGCTCGATATATTATTTAAAATGCACAAATAATGTATTTTCCTGGAACTTACACAATTTGTGGCCATTCTTCCCGGGAGTGTGATTTCACCTCGCTTTGTCAGCAGATATTGTCTGCAGTAACCTCCAACTTCCCGGCCTTGCGGCCTACTAAGTACTGAACAATAACAACAGCATCGCTCTCTGTCTGCGGCTTATTGTCAGTGAGGGGCTGTTCAGACGCACATTTATTATATTTTGTGTAGCCAGGGGAATAAAAATCAGAAATCACTCACATGATTAGTAACCATTTCCTTATGGTCCGAAAAAGAAAACATAGTCCATGCCACATTAATGGGATGTTGTTTGTTTGATTTAATGGTAGACCTGATTTACCCCAAGGACCACTTATCTTCTCATATGTAGTGATGGGCGAATTTATTCGGCAGGCGCGAATTCGCTTCGAATTTACGCGATTCGGCGCCGGCGAATAAATTCGCAAAATGGCCGTGAAAATTCGGTGGCTAAAGTTTGCTGGCGTCAAAAAAAGATTGTTGCTGGCATCCAAAAAAAACGGACGCCAGCGTCAAAAAATGGGCGTCGCCATCAAAAAAACGGACGACGGCGTCAAAAGCATGACGCCGGCACCGTTTCGCAAATTTTTCGGCACAACTATAGCCTGTACCTGCCCTTGCAGAGTCCCCACTGAGAGCCAAAATCAATGGGCTCCATACAACACACAGGTAAGTCAACACTTATAGCAGTGGAAATATGCTTCCTGGTAAAACTTTTATTCTGTTATTTTATGAAAATCTCCATGTATTTATCTGTAAATATTAACAAAAATAACTTCTTTTGTGTTTCAGGGGGCGTGTATTGTAGTTGTATTTTCCCATAAAAAAAGCTGAACTACATAATACAGAGAAGTACAATTATATATCCTTTCTGTTCTGAAATTACAGGGTTGCAAATGTTTTATTATTTCTTATTTTTATGGAGATAAAACATCCAGCATAGTATAAATGCTTCTCTAAGGTTTGGTTTGTCCTCTGAAAAACACAATTCATTGTTGCTTTATTGTTTCCTCCTTACTTTTTTGTTTCCAATATGTAATGGGGGCCAGTGTACCCTAATAACACAAGTGACATTACATGGTGACGGATTAAAGAAAAATGTCAATTAATGTTTATGGTGCAATAGTCTCATGGCTTATTTTGTTAAGAGTCACCAGAGATAGAGGCAGTAGTCTATTGGCTTAAAATAAAAGGATTCATCATAGCAGGGTGGTGCAATGAACAATTGAGTTGCCTTGCAGATAGTGCCCTGGCAGGAATTGAACTTAGCACCCTGTTCCTTGTTTCGATTTCAGTCAGGACACAATCTGCAAGAGCTTTTCTACATGTTTATGTGGGTTTCTTCCAGGTACTCCATTATCCTCCCACACTCCAAATTGACTCCTTAATTGGCTCTTAATACAATTACAACAATTGTCCAAAGCATATGAGAATGCGATAGGGTCTAAAGGCTCCCATACACAGACCGGCAGCTTATTGGTCCGTATGTGGGGCCATCCGATGGGCTTCCCGGGTCGATATCTGGCTGGAAGTCAGCCAGATCTCGATCAGGCAGGTTAAAAAAATCCATCGTCGTATCGCGGCCGCATCTGTGCATCTATGCGGCCCTGCTACCCGACTGTCCATATCGGATCCATTCTGATCTGATTGTTGGGCCCTAGAACCCACAATTGGATCAGCCTAATATCACCCACTTCAATGTGGGCATATTGAGGAGAAATCAACTCATTTGACGATATCGCCAAACGAGCGGATCTCTATGTCTATGGCCACCTTTAAACTGTAAGCTCCCGTAGTTGAGTTGAGTTCATTGAGGAACTGCATTTTAATAACCAAAAAGAAACAGTGCACTCACACCTGAAGTAACCATCTGCCAAGTCTGAAGGTAAATACATTCATTTTTATTATACTACAAGTTTAATAGGTCTATTATGGTCTAATGAGTTGCTGTATTTTGAAATGATAGGAAATAGATATTCAGCTTCAAACTTTTACTTCTGCAGTCGCCCCCCTTTGCATCCCCTATAGACAGCTTTTCCTTGACCTTGCATGGTGTCCAGATGGCAAGAACGTATCCAAAATACATATTTGTGAAATCACAATGTTTTCTTCCCGTGATTTTTTAAAAAAATAAATCCTTCTAAAGACTAAATTATTTCGCAAACATATGCACTGCAATCTGCATAGTGTATAGTTAGCAAGTCTGTTTTCCCAGCACGAGGCCCGCAATAATTTAATTTTTAACGAAGTGTCCAGATTTTTAGTGCTGAGACCTTGGTGGAATGATCGTATCAACTGATTCTCAAATATGGGCACGCAAATTTAGAATCCATTATACATGCGATGGTTGAAACTCAAGAATACTGGAATGCGGCTGTGAAAGCAATGTTGTGTTTGAACAAATGTTCAGAAAAAATATGTATTTAATTAAAGTGATAATGCACTTTATGAGTGGTGTTTATCTTGCCCTAAATAGGCAGTAGAGTATGAGAATATAGAATGGAACACAGTATTTACTCCACCAATTTACATTTGTGCATGGCAAATTGCCATCTTAATTGCCAATAATGAAGCGTTTTCCCCCTTAGCCGCAACACAACTGTGTCCATTGCATCAACATGGACTTAACTGCACTGCTGCAAAGTGAATAAAAGTTGTGTCCAGCAAGGCTTGTGTGCCTATTGACGCAACTTGCTGGTGGAACCCTGGCACTGTGACCAGTCCAGGGAGTCAGTAACTACAGCGTTCCCCAGTACCAATAGGCACAGCTGGAGACCATTCATCAGAAGACGCAGGATGGACACATTGGGGCTCATTTATCAACACTGGGTACATTTGCCCATGGGCAGTTAGCTATAGCAACCAATCAGTGATTAGCTTTTTGAAGCCAGCTGCAAGTAGAACAATGAATGCAGCAATTTGATTGGTTGCCATTGGTTGCTGCCCATGGGCAAATTTGCCCAGTGTTGATAAATGACCCCCATTGACAATAATATGGACTTGCAGAAGCATGTTTGGACACATGTACCTTTATGATTGAATCATTAGGCTTTATCTATTGTTTCCATTGTGCATTCATAAATGACCCCTAATTCTTTCAGCCATGAGACAGAAATTCATTAGGAATTTATACCATTGTGTTCAAAGAACAATTCTACATATTTGCAAAATACTTATCTTGGCAACTTGTTGTTGGAAGCCTGGAGTTGCCAGCAGGCTCATGGTGGAGGTAACTCCAGGGTCCTCCAATATCAACAGGCACCATAGAGAAGTGCAAGAATATGTTTGGAAGCAAGTACTAGTTATTAGTGATGGGCGAATTTATTCGGCAGGCGCGAATTCGCAGTGAATTTGCGCATTTCGCCGCCAGCGAATAAATTCGGGAAACGCCCGAAAATTCGCGGCAAAATTTTTTTTAGAAAAAATGGACGCCAGCGTCAAAAACAGCCGCCTGCGTCAAAAACGAATTTGCGCCGTTTCGCTAATTTTTCGTCGAAGCGAAACGGCGCAAATTCGCCCATCACTACCAGTTATGGCAATATATGCTTTCCATTGTGTCTATTATAAGTAGTGATGGGCGAATTTGCGCTGTTTCGCCGAAAAAAACGGCGAAAAATTCGCGAAACGGCGCCGGCGTCTCGTTTTTGACGCCGGCACCCGGTTTTGACGCCGGCGCCCGTTTTTCCGGCGCCGGCGCCCGTTTTGACGCCGGCTAATTTTTTCGGCGAATTTTCACGGGCGTTTCGCGAATTTATTCGCCTGCCGCGAATCGCGCAAATTCGCCGCGAATTCGCGCCTGGCGAATAAATTCGCCCATCACTAATTATAAGCACCCATACTTGAATGACCCTTTAAAGGATCAGTTCCGTGTAAAAATAAAAATGTTTCTAATATAGTTAGTTAGCAAAAAATGTAATGTATAAAGGCTGGAGTGAAGGATATTTAATAGAAGAGAACAGAACCCAGCTTCCTGCTTTTCAGCTCTCTAACTCTGAGTTAGTCAGTGACTATAAGGGGGGCCACATGGGACATAACTGTTCAGTGAGTTTGCAATTGATCCTCAGCATTCAGCTCAGATTCAAAAGAAACAGTTATGTCCCATGTGCCCCCCCCCCCCGCTCAAGTCTCTGATTGGTTACTGCCTGGTAACCAATCAGTGGAAACCAAGAGAGCTGAAAAGCAGGAAGTAATGTTCTAGCTATTATGTTACACATCTAGTCGCTCCAGCCTTTATAGATAGTAATGAGTGAATCGGTGAAAATTCGCAAAATTGTGAAAAAACTCGATAAACCGCAAAATTTTACGAAACACATTGAAGTCAATAGGTGTTTTTACACGTGACAAATTTTTAAGCATGCAATAATTTTTCTTGCTCCAAATGCATTAAAGTCAATGGGTGTTTTTTCTTATTGCGACTTTTTTGTCCAAATGCATTATAATCAATGGGCATTTTTTTCTTACGGGTGTTTTTTCACTGCAAACTTTTTGACCGCAGATTCAAAAAAAAAATGTGCACATGCCGAAATTCAGAATTTCGCTGCAAATCCATGGCTGGCGAATAAATCTGCTCATCACTATTTATAGATTACATTTTTGGCTAACTTTTCATATTGAAAACATTTTTTCATTTTGCACAGCCTATCTATTTACCCATTTTTTTATTTTTATGCTGAACAATTCCTTTAAGTGGTCATAAATAGTTGTTTGCTCTAAAGGCTTTAGAAATGACTGCACTACCCTATCAATAACATTGGTATCAGGGATAATTTGCTCAGTCAGCAGTATAATGGGGAAATGAGTAAAAAGAGATATATGGTAAAGGAAAGTACTTTTAATTTCTACAAGCTGTATATTAAAAGGAAAGTGGAAGTCAAATCTACTTATAGATAATACATATTTTTCTTTAAATACAGTAGAAGAGAGGGCAAAAAAAAATAAATCAGCATTAAAGGGATACTGTCATGGGAAAAATTTTTTTTTTCAAAATGAATCAGGTAACAGTGCTACTCCAGCAGATTTCTTCACTGAAATCCATTTCTCAAAAGTGCAAACAGATTTTTTTATATTCAATTTTGAAATCTGACATGGGGCTAGATATTTTGTCAATTTCCCAGCTGCCCCTGGTCATGTGACTTGTGCCTGCACTTTAGGAGAGAAATGCTTTCTGGCAGGCTGCTGTTTTTCCTTCTCAATGTAACTGAATGTGTCTCAGTGGGACATGGGTTTTTACTATTGAGTGTTGTTCTTAGATCTACCAGGCAGCTGTTATCTTGTGTTAGGGAGCTGCTATCTGGTTACCTTCCTATTGTTCTTTTGTTTGGCTGCTGGGGGGGGGGAGGGGGTGATATCACTCCAACTTGCAGTACAGCAGTAAAGAGTGATTGAAGTTTTTCAGAGCACAAGTCACATGACTTGGGGCAGCTGGGAAATTGACAATATGTCTAGCCCCATGTCAGATTTCAAAATTGAATATAAAATAATCTGTTTGCTCTTTTGAGAAATGGATTTCAGTGCAGAATTCTGCTGGAGCAGCACTATTAACTGATTCATTTTAAAAAAAAAAAATTCCCATGACAGTATCCCTTTAAGCAAAATATGGGTTAAAACAAGATAGCTAGACAGTAGTCAATTGATTTGCTTAGTAATATGTAATCTTTTTTTTCAAATGGGAGACATGACTGAAACAAGCACATTCTGTTTAGGCTTATTATTAATGAAATAAGTACATTATAGCCTCAGGAATTCTAAAAAAAAAAAAAAAATGTCAACCACCAATTAATACATGAATTAGGGGAACACATTTGCAAATTTATAGCCTAAAGTTAAGTGCAGATTTGCTGGCCCTGTAATTGACTTATAATTAACGTGGAATTATTTTGACCTTTCCTAAATACATAATTTACAGTAAATAAGGAAAGCAAAATAAGTAAAGCAAATGATACAAAAAAAAGTTGGCTTTTCCACCGGAAAGTGGCATGCTTCACTTGTGTATATAGCTCTGAAGATCCATGGCTGACCCACGCATGGGAATTGGTATGTTGTTCACCCAGGAAGAGATATTCTTTAGAGAATATAGTAACAACGTAAGCCCTAGAGGCTTTATTAATATAGTGATGAAGGTACTGTGGTCTATGGGGAATTTCTAAGCTAAGCTGGAAAATATGGCAGCACCCATTTAGGTGTATTGAAACAGAAACAAATGATCAGCGCACACAAGAAGCAAGTTGTCTGAGAGACGGTAAATGGAAAGTATGGTAATGGTACATTGTGCTCATAATGAATGGCAGTAGCGAATCATAAATGGATAGAAGAACATTGCATTTGTGAATGTTTTCTGCTCCATTTAATAATACATTTGAACATTTTCATAACAACAAGAGAAGAAGGAAAATGAAGTAAATAAGATTTCCGGGGAGTTTATCCGGGCTCTTAAGTGCTGAATATGTTTCTGTTAATGCTGTAGTTTTCTGCTCCATAACCAGAACCCGTCTCTCTCTCTCTCTCTCTCTCTGTCCTGTTCTCTTCAGCTTCATTGAAAGTCAACGGAATCCTCCAGATATATATGTGTATATGTTTACAGAAAGTACAATCAGTGGGACGCCGGGTGCAGAAAGATAATGTCCTGCACCTCTAGCAGGTCTGTACAGAGACCCTTAACTACAGTAAACATCACTTGGTTCAAATTTTAATAGTAAATTGGAACAATTTAACCACTACAGTCCTAATGCTTCACCCTTGTGCCTTATCATAAGATGTTGAGCCGGTAGCTCCAATCAGAGTGAGCATACACCCAAGGCAGGACTCCTGTTGTGCATTGCACCTATCCTGTAGGGGAAATTTTGCTCCTACTAAATCATGTGCAGGGTTGGACTGGCCTTCCAGAGTATCAAAGGATCACAAAGTGTGCCCTGGCTCAAGAGACCCTAGAACAAGTCCTGTCTGCCCTTTCTTATTTGAGCCTTTGGTCTAAATGACACTTATTACATTCATCACTACCCACATCTCATTGCTGTGATGGTAGGCCATCAATATCAGGTTCTCTGGTGGGATCAATGACAGCATGAAAGTAATCACCCAATGTGCCTTGGCTCTAGAGACCCCAGTCAAGAACAAGTCCTGTCTGGCCTTTATTATTTCCGCTTTTGGTCTGAATGATACTTATTACGTTAGCACTAGCTATATCTAATTGTTGTGATGGCAGGTCATCAATACCAGGTTCTCTTGTGGGCACAATCAGATCCAGGCTCTGACAGTCTGAAAGTGAGTGGCATTTATGAGGGCCTTTGTGCCACTCATATATTTCTAGTTATGTTTCCTCTTCTTGTTCCTGGCTCCTTTAACTGTATTCCTAGCTCATTTGATCATATTCATGAGTCCTGCTTCTGGTCTATACCTGCCTTCACTTCTGTCAGCCCCACGTTTGTTTTTATTTGATATGGACCGTATTGTTTGCATAATCATTACCTGCACCATGCATCTGGCCTCAAAAAAACTCCTGCCTCATCCTGTTCCTTGTATATACAATATATACATTGCCCTCACCTAGTGGCGATCATGGCCCCTCCCCCGACCGAGGCACCAACAGTTGCTGCCGCACCCCCTCCCCCATGTGCCTGAGGGGGTCCGGAGGGGTCCACCAGGGCAGCAGAGAGGGCCAGTGCACTAGCGCAGAGAGCCTAACTGCACTCTCTGTGCTAAAAGAGCCGAATTTCCGGTTTGAAAACCGGAAATTCGGCTCTTAAAGTACCAGGAGTGACATTTTGTACGCCCCTGGTACCTTGTGGGGCGCTGCCGCCTGAGGTGACAGTCTCAAGTCGCCTCATTGGTGAAGCACCCCTGCCTTCACCTGCCCTTGGAGTTGATTAGTAGGACCTGGCTACAACCAGGTAGCAGAGGCCATCAACCTGCATGTTAATGAAAGGGAACTGAAGAGCATTATGAGCCCAAGATCCTCAAGCAACCCCCTAGGCGTCATGATGCCCCAGGTGACATCTACAAGTACAGTATATCTAGTTAAAGTAAATCTACAACAACTGGACTTGCTGAGTAATCATTGAAGACATTTCACTACTCCAAGCAGCTTCTTCAGTTTAGTTGCTCTAGATCAGTGGTCCCCAACCAGTGACTCATGAGCAACATGACCAACACCATGAATATTGCTCCCAGTGTCCTCAAATCAGGTGTTTACTTCTGAATTCTTAGCTTGAAGGCTACCTTTAGTTGCCTAATAACCTTGTGTTCTACCAACCAGTGCCTCCTGTAGGCTCCCAGTCCACACAGGTGCTACCAATAGCCAGTCAGAACCCATTTTTGACACCCAAAGAACTTTTTGCAGGCTTATGTTACTTTCCAACTTTTTTACATTTAAATGTGGCTTATGGGGAAAAAGTTTGGGCACCCCGCTTCTAGATATAGTTGTACTACATATACCATGACCTGGATGAACAAAAACATTCACAGGCACATCTACAAGTGCAGCAATAGGACCTGTTATCCAGAATGCTCGGGACCTGGGGTTTTCCGGATTATGGATCTTTCCATATTTTGGATCTTTATACCTTAAGTCTACTAGAAAGTCATGTAAACATTAAATAAACCCAATAGGCTGGTTTTGCTTCCAATAAGGATTAATTATATCATAGTTGGGATCAATTACAAGTGACTGTTTTATTATTATAGAGAAAAAGGAAATCATTATTTAAATTTGGATTATTTGGATAAAATGGAGTCTATGAGAGATGGCCATTCCGTAAGTTGGAGCTTTCTGGATAACGAGTTTCCGGATAAGGGATCCCATACCTGAAAGAAAACTATACTAAACATACAGTATATTTTTCCTTTGCTTTGTTGTTGTAGCCAACATCATTAGCATTATAACTATAAAATATTCCTTTTTGAACTGTACTTTGAATTTTTCCATGGCGGACAATTCCACGCCATTCCAGATAAATCATCCACCACCTTTTGAAATACCGGCAATCATACAAAGTGGTGAAATGAGGTCACGCAGTTGTAAATGATGACAGGAGTTAATAGGGGGTGCAAATAAATATTAGATGGTCACTGATGTCGAACATTAAAGATTAAATGCGAGGAAGGAATATATTTTTTCCAGTCCTTTCTACAGCAAGAAAAAATAGCTCTGAACTATAACACAGCCAGCAGGGTGTAAACACTAAGTACCTTTTAAATACAAATTAATGGGTATCATATATTAGGCCGCACGCTGAACATTTAACATCAGCCCAGAGCACTTACCCATAACAGTGAGATCTGCAGAAAAACTGGTGTTTTCATTCTTGTAGGTAGCCACACACGTGTACGCTCCGGCGTCGTCATCTGTTACGTTGGAAATTAGTAGATTGCTGCCTCCCAGCACAGAGTATTTCCTTGTCCTTAGATATAAAAGGAAGATTTATCTTAGGGGGCATTTTGATCACAAGTGTGTTATCATTATTTATTAAAAACAACATACAGATAAATAAAATGCCTTGATGGACAACATTTGATTTAGTGACATATTGGTTACAACTTGGTCTCATCATATGACTAATGCTCTTACTGGATACAAGGCAAATAGAAAAAATATTGTAGTAGTATTAGTAGTATTAGTAGTAGTAGTAGTTGTAGTAGTAGTAGTATGCTAATAATTATATATATACACCCATGGGTGTGGGCACACAGAAAAATAAATCCCCCCAGCCATTTCTGGAGAGTGTGCCTCTTGGCTCAGAGAAGGGGGCAAGCTGAGATCCGGTGCCTGGATCAACACTGGACCTAAATACAGTCCTTCATATGGACTTCTGAAGGTTGAACACAACCACATTTACACATTCTAACTGCTAACTGAATACTCATACTATTTCAAAAATAGCTCTGCAGAACTATTAAACGGTAGGTTCACCTTTAAGTTAACTCTTAGTATGTTATACAATAGCTAATTCTAAGAAACTTTTCATTTGGCCTTCATTTTTTCTTCCTTATAGTTTTAGAAGTATTTGCCCTCTTCTTCTGACTCCTTCCAGCTGTCAAATGGGGGTCACTGACCCCATCTAAAAAACAAATGCTCTGTAAGGCACCACATTTATTGATAATGCTACTTTTTAATACTCATCCTTATATTTGGGCCCTCTCCTATTCATATTCCAGTCTCGTATTTAAAGCAGTGCAAGGTTGCTAGGGTAATTTGGATCCTAGCAACCAGATTGTGGAAATTGCAAACTGGAGAGCTCCTGAATAAAAAGCTAAATGACTCAAAACCTAAAAAATTAAACCCAAGTGCAAATTGTCTTAGAATATCACTCTCTACATCATACAAAAAGTTAATTTAAAGGTAAACAACCCCTTTAAAGTCAGCATCTGGTCCTGAGGAGCTCACAATCAAATTTTACTCCTACAAGGTTTGATTTTTGCCGTTTAACCCAATGGTAAATGTGTGGTCTAGGGCGTTGTCCCACAACAACGCAGGGAGAATATGCAAGCTCCACGAAGACCAGACTCAATACTATAAGGCAGCCCATGAGATGTGCCACCATTCCCCTCATACCTCCTAACTTGGATATCTTCAGTATACAGTACAATGTACGTGTAATTCTAACTGACTAAAAAAAACTGCCAATAGATACGATATCTTTATTTATTTAAAACCAGTATTCTCCACCGTATCACCAATTTATTTCTCTTTAATGTCTCATGCTCTTCATACCAATGATCTCCTGCTTGGATAACACTGTTACTGGCAATGTTGTTAGTTATCTATCTGAACAGACAACAAAAGTACAAGGGTTTCAGATAATGGAACTTTGTTTTCTTTATGGCCTTCTCATGAAAAGGAAAAAAAAAATAAGATCTTGGAACCACAGGGATCAGGACACTGTATACAGAGCCATGGGATTGTTCCGTCACTGACACTGCTGATAACATCTGTATTGCAGGATTTCATTCAAGTTGGTCATGAGGTTCCAAAGCAAAGTCAGTGCGGGTTTAAAATTAACCCTTTGGTTGTTTGTAATGCATTTCTTTGTTTCAAGAATTAAACTCTTTAATCAAAAGCTTCATTATGCAACTAAAGTCTGTTCAGATGATACGTTTCCAAGATTATTCAGCAAGTCCAGTTGCGTTACTCATTAATACTATTTCATATCAGGCCTGGACTGGGAGTCAAAATAGGCCCTGTCATTCCAAGTACTCAGAGGCCCAAACAGCCTCCTACCAGCCCACTATATGGTAACTTTCTATGGAGCCATACAGCAGCCCCTCTGGCATTTGCCAGAACCCACAGATTGCCAGTCCAGGCCTGTTTCACATTCATAAATCTAGGATTCAGAGGAACTTGAAAAGCTGGAGACTCAAATCACTGCTTTTTGCAGGTTACTCTTAGCTACTGATGGGTGAATTTGTGCCTCATCGCCGAAAAATGTGCGAATTTCCAGCAAAATTAACAAACCGGCGAAAAATTTGCGAAATGGTGCCGCTGTCTCGTTTTTGATGCCAGCGTCCATTTTTGACGCCAGCGCACATTCACCGGCGAAAATGCGCCTACATCAATAAACTGACTCCGGCGTCCAATTTTTTTTTTGACGCAGCGGTTTCGCAAATTTATTTGTGAATTTGGGAATTTGCCGCGAATTTGTGCCTGCCGAATAAATTCTCCCATCACTACTCTTAGCTGGTTTGGAACAACCCACAATTAAATACTGAGTTACAACTGAGTTACTACTGAGTTAGCTACTGAGTGAGTGATCTACTGAGGAATGAGTGAGCTACAGTATACAGTAACATCAACTGAGGATAGTAAAGCACAATAGCTTCAGTAAGTTATTGGGTTATTCCAGGTGCCTGTTATCCACACAAATCTGTGTTTATCCCTCAAAACTCTCCTGTCAATCTGGAAATAAGGGCCATGGCTTGACATGACCTGGAGCTTTGTCTACTGGATTTGGTCAAAGAACAGATCAAGCAGGGCAGCAAATTAAACCTACTTTTTTAAAAAATCTTTTAAAAAATTTTGGAAAAATTGCATCTTCATTGCAATCAAGATTTTCAAAGGAGACTCAAATCTTACATTAGTATGCGCATGTTAGCTATCAAAAAAAACTTGATCTACTGTAGTTTATTTTTCATTATTTTTTCTTCTGCAATTGAGTTTTGAAGGTTAAATTAAAATAAATCGACGGCCCCACTTTTACATTAGTGTTTCACCATCATATGACATTAAATCATATTGCCCCATACAAGCTTAGCACAAGATAAATAAATGATCTCAATGTCAAAGATCTTCGTGTCATCGGGGAAATACTGATCCAGTCTCGGCCTAGTAAAGGGAAGATACTGTGTAATTAATTGATGTTGTGTTAACATTTCTGAAAAAAATGGTTTGATGAAAATAAATTCTTCATTTAGCTTTGTTTTGGCATTTTGCGAATTGTTATAGTATATGGGTCCCTCCATAACATATAAAGGCCCCAGAGCAGTTCTAAAGCCAGCCAGGAGGTATGGGTCAACTTTGACCAATAGCAGCTTCCCTTCAGCTGGGCAATTTAGTGAAACCTACAAGCTTGGATCACTGTCCTTCTGATGACACTGAGTCAACTGACATCCCCAGTGAAAAAACACCTGCCTGATTGGCACAGGTTCATCTCCTTGCATCCATACGATGGTTGGCGTTGGATACCCAGAAACAGCGCATTCCAGTACCGCATCTTGTCCTTCGATAGCAACAACATTGGACGGTCGCTGCAGAAAGACTTGCTGTCTGTGTAACCCCGATTCTGAATGTGAGAAAAGAGAAAACAAAGTAATTAAATCAAATGCAATTTCTTTTCTCTGTATTCTCCACTTCCCTTTGACTCCTTTGAAGAAAGAAATGAAAAGAACAGTATGGGATATATTCAAAGTAACACCGGGACGAGATGCATTGTGCTTTTCAGGAGCTAGGAAAGAATCCAGTGTAATTAACTCAATAATTCTACTTCATCTCCCTTTTATTTAAAGCACCTAAGAAAGGACGGCACAAGAGTGCTTATGTTGGTAGTGGATAGACAGGTATGGGACCTGTTATCCAGAATGCACAGGACCTGGGGGTTTCCGGATAATGGATCTTTCCGTAATTTGGATCTTAATTCTACTAGAAAGTCTACTAGAAAATCATATAAACATTAAATAAACCAAAATGGCTGGTTTTGCTTCCAATAAGGATTAATTATATCTTATTTGGGGTCGAGTACAAGCTACTGTTTTATTATTATAGAGAAAATCATTGTTAAAAATTTGGTTTAGTTGGATAACATGGAGTCTGCGGGAGATGGGCATTCTGTAATTTGGAGTTTTCTTGATAACGGGTCTTCAGATAATGGATCCAATGCCATTATTAGTAATTGCGTGGAGTTCAGCCCTGCTGGATTTGGGTTGGGCAAGAGCAGGATAGGATCCACTACATGTATCACAGTTTCACATAGTCTTATGATTCTCCATTCTTTATACAGCCACAAACTCTGTGATTTGATCTTCCAATGGCATCACAGCAACCATTAAGAAAATAATTAGCCAGACAGTCATATGCCATTAGGTGGTAAAGTAATAAAAGGCACAACGTTTGGTCCAGGTCAAGTAAATCATAGCAACCAATGAGCAGAAAACATTTACTTATTTCCGATATATAAAATAAATCATCATAAGTTGTTACTAGACCTGGTGAGAACTTCATACCTTCTAATGCATTATCCCCAAAGACCATAAAACAGTAATTGCATTTAACTATCGGACATTTTTCTCCAGTTCTAGTAAGCCATAGCAACATATATATACAAATGTCATTGGTCGCTTACTCTGTAGTATCTTATTGGTCATTATGGTCAACTAGACTTGGAGCAAACTTTGTACTTATACAAGACTCCTAGGCACCATCAGTTGACTGTGTCAGTAAGTCCTTCAAAAGGAAAGATGGACTCTAACCTATGGCCTAAGATCTTGACTATGAAGACAAAAACCTTGAAGCTTGTAGGGAAAAGTCGCAGAGTTTGCCTTAAGTAAGGGGTTTCCTGGTAACATCCCAGTACTTTGGTTGAATATTATAACATGGACAATTTTTAGAACGGTCACTCATTTGCTACTTTTGCCTAGAATCAGGGGAACAGCTTGGATGCACTGCTTGGGTCAGTCATACTTGAGCAATTGGCCAAAATAGTGTGACCAAATAGAGTATCTATATTGTTTATGTGATGTGTGTCTAATGCCTTTGGCCTTTGGTATTGACGTTTTAGAAATATTTCTGCTTACTCACCTGTCCCATCCTGCCTGTAGTTAAACCAGTGATCTGGTGTTTTGATGCTGTCTGTTTTACCACTACTCTATATCAGCAGACAGTTAAGGCCCAGGTTCACTACTATTGGTATCCCTATATTTGCAAGTAGGCATGGCTTGTTTTATCTGTTGTTAATCTGGACACATGTGCTCAGTATTATACTTTAATCTGGCTATATGGCTGTTATAGGTCAAGCATGCTTGGTCCTAGGTGCCCCAAATATTGCTTTGCCTCTTCCTTTATTCCAGCTAACTGCTCCGGTCCCCTGTGTGACTTCCTGGTTTTGACTTAAGCTTGTTCCTGACCTTGAGTCTGCCTCACAATTCTGCTCCTGTTATCTGGTTCTGACCCATCATGTCTGACTATGTCCAGCTCCTTCCTTACCGCCTCATTCCCAGAATATACATTTAGTGCCCTTGCCTGCCTCTGTGGGAGTAATAAATTCTAATGCAGTAAATTTGAGGGCCAGGCTCAAAGCCAGAGAAGGCTGTTATAGGCAGAGGAGCACACCTAGACAACCCAGTCACTCCCGTGGGGTTTGGGTTTGCCATACGTGAAATGTCCCCCGGAACATTTTATCAGGTTTATAGTGTTAGTTTCTTTGCATACCTAGGGACAACCCTCCAGTATGGTGCATCAGAAGATGAGGAACAGAAGAGGACCTCAGTTTCTTCTGCTGAACAATTAGAACAGTGTGGCCCCTCAACACTCTCCATCCAAATATGGAGACATTTTGATGGGTGTATGGACAATAATAGGCTTGATGGATGGATGGTCAATAGGGGGCTTGGCATTACTTATTTTTTGCCCTTTGAAAATTAGACGCTGAGAGCATTACTCATGAAATGTATTAATTTGGTTTTGATTTTGATTTGAAAGCCCAATGAAAAAATGAAGTGAATGTTTAAAAAGCAAGTGAGATTAATTCTATTTTCACTTTGCAGTTTAATGATAAAACAATGCTATGAATCTTCAAAGCTGAAAGCCCAGTAGAAGGCCGGGCAACAATAAACACATTTGTTAGATGGATTCCTTCGTGAAATTATCAAAACAGAAAAGCAGACTTTCACCGTCATTTCTCCAGCTGTGGGATTAATGCAAATTTTTTGCCCCCTTTAAGTGCATTTACAGCTATTTGCTCCCACATCAAATAATTGCCTGCTGATCCAAGAGCAATTGTAAAGCAAAAAGCCAACGGTTAAAATGCCAGGTCAAGAGCAATGTTTTGGAAAAGTGGAAAATAATAATCTACAGGCTCCGAGTTGCTGAAGTGCCGTAACAAGCTAGAGAAAAAGCGAGGGCTGACAGCAAACTCTCTGCTGCAATATAACAATGGGTGATTTTTTTGCTGATATTTAGGGGCACATTTACTAAGCTCGAGTGAAGGATTCGAAGTAAAAAAACTTCGAATTTTGAAGGCTTTTTCGACCATCGAATAGGCTACCTTGACCTTTGACTACGACTTCGAATCGAACGATTCGATCTAAAAATCGTTCGACTATTCGATAGTCGAAGTACTGTCTCTTTAAAAAAAATCTTCGACTACCTACTATGCCACTTTAAACCTACCGAGCACCAATGTTAGCCTATGGGGACCTTCCCCATAAGGTTTCTAAGCAATTTCTGATCAAAGGAAAATCGTTCGATCGGTGGATTAAAATCCTTTGAATTGTTCGATTTCGAAGGATTTAATCGTTCGATCAAACGATTTTTCCTTTGATCGAAGTATTTGCGGTAAATCCTTTGACTTCGATATACGAAGTCGAAGGATTTTACTTCGATGGACGAATATGGAGGGTTAATTAACCCTCGATATTCGACCCTTAGTAAATGGGCCTCCCCAAGTCTCAAAAAAATAACTACAATCTATCTGTCCATTTACATCTTTCCACACACCTCTAATTTAATAGTAAGGATAAATTTTATAAGTTTTAAAAGTGAATACACCCATAAATGTCTGCAGAAATATTTTTCTGGTGTAACCTGGTGTACTACTACAGGACAACTCTTGTAGCTACTGTAAATAAAAAATATGTAATGCTTTTGACTCTTCTTTGCAATCACACTAGCTAGGCAATCCGCTATTTCTAGAGGATGGTTTGCTTAGAAGTTATTTCATTTAAAATATTAGATATTTTATTACTGGACAAATCATTGGCTGTAGCGTTATGTTGTATCAAAAATAAACATGTTCTGGTGGAGACGTGGAAAGTGACAATGCAAAGGACGATGCTATCAACAGCATGTTGCAACTGCAATATCTATTGAATGAAGTATGTACTGTACTTGAAATATCTGACAGCTGGTTTTAAGAGGAAAATGAGCCCTAATCTATATATATGTTCGAGGAAAAAATTATCCCTTTAAATGAGTATACTGTCCGAATTTAATTTATCTTCCATTATTATATTGACCATTGAGAAATAAATAGTCTGGGACAGCATTTGAAGGTCAAGTTCCTCACTTAGAAGACCAAAACTGGATTGGGATGGAGACCTAAGTAGTAGTGATGGGCGAATAAATTCACCAGACATGAATTTGCGGAAAATTAACACGTTTCGCCGCAATCAAATTAATTCACGAAAATTCAGCATCAAAAAAATAGGTGCATGTCAAAATTTGTGCACACATAAAAATTTATGTGCTTCAAAATTATTTGTTGCTCATCAAATTAATTTGACTTCGTGGATTTCATGGTAAATTCGCGCACAGATTTGCCCATCACTAGTAAGTAGGACTTTAATGAAACACGTAATTATCACAGGTACAAGTGCAGTTATATACTGTATACATACGTTAAAATGTCATGATAGTTTCTTTTGACCCAATTAAGCATCATTAACCAATGGACATTATTCTGTATAATTCTCAGGAAGAAAGAATTGAAGGTTGAAAAGGAAAATATAAGAGATGACAGCTCTGCTTTCAAATACGCACGTTTTGGTTACAGCTAATAGAGGCTGTCCATTCCAATCCTAGAATCTATCATAAAAAAACGACTGCTGAAAAGCTCTGGCCGGACTGTTTTGGAACATCTTTTCATTAATAGATATGATTCAGGATTGCCGGGCTAATGTGCTTTGTCAGAGGAATGTCGGAGCCTTCATCTTGTTTTAGAAATTAAAAAGTTGGCTTTGGTAAAAAAAAAATTTATTCTGGAGTAACCATTTTTAATGATTTTTAAGAGAAACCATAAAAAAAGGATTTGTTTTTCGTGGCATTTTGAATGGTTCTGGTCCCAACACTAAGGCGGTATCAATAGGATAAAAGGACAAATACGTCCTGCCATGATAACAAATCAATTGGAAACCTGTGAGCATGATGGATACCCTTATCTAAATATGATTTTTGTAAGGTGGAACCTGGGTTTATTTGTGTCATTCATTCAGCTACTGTGCTGTTATATTGATACACAGACCTTCAAATGTCCTATGAGTGCAGTTGTCCTTAGTCCTATGTATGTGTATTAATGTGCCCCCAGGACAGGAAACAGGGTTTACTGTGTCTCTTCTGTTCTCTTTTTGTATTAATATTTATCATTTAAGTGAATATAGAAAATGAAATCAATGAATAACACCAAACAGGTCATTGAGCTTTTCACTCTAGATCAGTGATGCTCTGGCCAGTGGCTCACAAGTTACATGTTGCTCACCAACCCCCTTGGATGTTGCTCTAGGTGACTTCAAAGCAGGTGCTTATTTTTGAAATCCAGGCTTGGAGGCAAGTTTTGATTGTATAAAAACACATGTACTACCAAACACAATCTCCTGTAGTCTGTCAGTCCACATAGGGGTAACCAAATAGCCCTTATTTGGTACCCCCAGGAACTTTTTCATGTTTGTGTTGATCTCCAACTCTTTTTACAATTGATTGTGGCTCACTGGTAAAAAGTTGGGGGCGTCTGCTTTAGACAAGCTTTAGACAAGCATTTTGATGTATAATCTGCCAAACTGTGGATAAAATTCACCAAAATGTGGACACCATGGATTAGTTACTACATTAGTAATTGTCTTATAGTATTGTATTTTTCTTAGTCCCTGAAATATTGAAATATCATTGTTTGCCAGTGAGCCTTCTGCTTTCCATGGGTTCCTTCAAACTTTAAGGGGCACCTGTTGGGTAAAAATGTTATCCCCAACCAAAGATGTAGGCTCCAGCCATGTCCAGTCACTGAGCAATTCAGGGCAGCTTTTCATTATGGCAGAGGGCATTTTTTTTTAAAAAAAATATTTTTTTTCTAAAAAATGATAACTACTGTTATCCCCAACTGGAATGCAGGCTCTATTAGCCCGCAACTTTGGTTGGGGATAACATTTTTACCCAACAGGTGCCCTTTAAGTTATGGTGGCATCATCTTTGTTTTAGAACAGATGATGACCACTTGCTTTTGATTTGTTGGTCTTTAACCATGGGACATTCATGCCAGAAATAAAACAAGAAACCCAATTGGATTGGTTTGCTTCCAATAAGGATTAATTATATCTTAGTTGGGATCAAGTACAAGTTACTGTTTTATTATTACAGAGAAAAAGGAAATGTGTTTTACATTTTTATGGGAGTCTATGGGAGAGGACCTTCCTGTAATTCGGAGCTTTCTCCATAATGGGTTTCCAGATAACGGATTTGATACCTGTAATGCCAACTTTTTCTATTTGTTATACTTTACAGTATGTTCTTAGCTTATGCTTTTAATGGGCTACATGGGGATTCAATGTAAATCCTTGTAGTTCTTAAAATGGTGTTGGATTTCAAGTTTAGCAAACGGCTTTAAAATTATATTTATGTAATGATTACCATCTTATACACAGCATATCCTATAGGGATATATTTATTTGTGATATACTTTCTCCCTGTGACATTGTCTGCCTGGGCTGACAGTATGTTTATGCTGCTGTATTTCTTGCTGTAGTTGGTGCCAAAACTAATAAGCCATCAATATGCTTAAATGAATGATTTACAACAAATATAAATAATGCCATAAATCAAACTGATTATGTTTCTCTAGCGGATACAAAACAGCCACAGTCATTTGTCAGAAATCCAAAACATGAATTAGTTATGTTTTCAGTCTAGTTAGCCTTGGATTTAAGACACCCGTGCAAATTAAACTGGATTCTGCTGTTTATAGCGTATTAGATACATTTTGTATGTAAAAATATAACTCTATGCCTCGGAACTATAGAATGGGTCTATAAGAAAACACAATAAACTCCTTCCTTTTCTTTACTGCAAAGAAAAGGAATTGTTTACCTTTGATGTAAAAACTACATGATTATGTTGCAATTGTGACATCACTTAAGTGCATTAATATCCCATAGACTATGTATGTATTCATGTAGCCTCGATCTTGCACAAGGCTGTACGATTCATGTAATGTAAGACATAATGTACCCCCTACTGTAAATGATAAGGATATTAGAAGTCACTGAGGGGTTCTGTGACCATATAAAGGCACAAGGCTGCAGGCTGAGTTATACAGGGAACTCTGAGTATCACTCATGTATTATAAGGGATAATGTACCCCCTTCTGTAAATGATAAGGATATTAGAAGTCACTGAGGGGTTCTGTGACCATATAAAGGCACAAGGCTGCAGGCCGAGTTATACAGGGAACTCTGAGTATCACTCGTGTATTATAAGGGATAATGTACCCCCTACTGTAAATGATAAGGATATTAGGAGTCACTGAGGGGTTGTTCTGTGACCATATAAAGACACAAGGCTGCAGGCTGAGTTATACAGGGAACTCTGAGTATCACTCATGTATTATAAGGGATAATGTACCCCCTACTTTAAATGATAAGGATATTAGAAGTCACTGAGGGGTTGTTCTGTGACCATATAAAGGCACAAGGCTCCAGGCTGAGTTATACAGGGAACTCTGAGTATCACTCATGTATTATAAGGATAATGTACCCCCTACTGTAAATGATAAGGATATTAGAAGTCACTGAGGGGTTCTGTGACCATATAAAGGCACAAGGCTGCAGGCTGAGTTATACAGGGAACTCTGAGTATCACTCGTGTATTATAAGGGATAATGTACCCCCTACTTTAAATGATAAGGATATTAGAAGTCACTGAGGGGTTGTTCTGTGACCATATAAAGGCACAAGGCTGCAGGCTGAGTTATACAGGGAACTCTGAGTATCACTCATGTATTATAAGGGATAATGTACCCCTACTGTAAATGATAAGGATATTAGAAGTCACGGGGGGTTCTGTAACCATATAAAGGCACAAGGTTGCAGCAGCACTGGTATTATAAGGGATAATAAACAACCTATACAGTAGGGCCTACTATAAACAATTAGAATGGTACTGTTAATCCCTTGTGTGCATTTGTATTTCAGTGGATTTCGGAGCTGTGTATCTCTTGTCCTTTTGTTTACTGTTACTTGTCAAACTTAAACAGCAGCAATGTGTTCTTTAGCAGTGCTATTTATCCTTTGTTATATAAATGAAATGCATTGTCTGTTCCTATTGTAGAGCCGCTTGATATTCAAGTTTCTCTGCAACCTGTACATTTTGTCATGATCCCTCAACAGCTATCTACCGAAAAGCAAAAACAACGCGCTTGGGAAATATGCCAGTGCTGTAAAATAGCGCTGAATATGATTCCTTTCATATGAGCAATCTGAACGTTCCAGCTTGGAAGATGTCAATATAGCTTTGTTTTATTTACACTGTACAAACAAGCAGGCGAGAGACACCTCCTCGTACTTCTCACAATTATTTCTTTCAATGAGCAACAGGGTGCACGAAATGCGTCGGGAGGCTGTCAGGAGGAATTAAGTCTCATACAATAAAGTGTGCAAAGTGGAATAAATAGGGATAAGCATAAGTGACAGCGTATTAGGTATTCCCCTGTACTAAGTACAATTCTGCAGGAACAGTCCCCTAAATTTGCTCATAGTCTGTACAGAGAGATCCCATAAAACTATGGCAGCATAGGTATCCCCTGTACTAAGCACAATTCAGCAGGAACAGTCCCCTAAGTTTGTTCATAGTCTGTACAGAGAGATCCCATAAAACTATGGCAGCATAGGTATTCCTCTGTACTAAGCACAATTCAGCAGGAACAGTCCCCTAAGTTTGCTCAGTCTGTACAGAGAGATCCCATAAAACTATGACAGCATAGGTATTCCCTGTACTAAGCACAATTCAGCAGGAACAGTCCCCTAAGTTTGCTCATAGTCTGTACAGAGAGATCCCATAAAACTATGGCAGTATAGGTATTCCCTGTACTAAGCACAATTCAGTAGGAACAGCCCCTAAGTTTGCTCATAGTCTGTACAGAGAGATCCCATAAACCTATGGCAGCATATGTATTCCCTGTACTAAGCACAATTCAGCATTCAATTAAGTCAAAAAAGTTAGCCAAAGTAAGTTCAGGGGGAAAGAAATTAGCAGTATTATGAGAAGTATAGATATATATATATATATATATATATATATATATATATATATATATATATATATATATATATATATATATATATATATATATATATATATATATATATATATATATATATATATATAAAACACAACACACAAACATAAAGTGACTCTTTACCTGACAGAATGCGGAGTTCAGCTTCATTTCCTACTCTGGCACTGCCAGGATTTTTCGCCAAACATCTATAAACCCCACCATCTGCCGTTTGGAGTCTGCTAATCTGTAATGTCCCCGAGGGGAGCACAAGCAGACGGGGGTCCCCGGGTGTCACTTTCAGATCCTCTTCATTTTTCTGCCAAGATATGGTGGGCATGGGCTCCCCCGCGATTTCACACCGTAACAATGCCGTGTCTCCCACAAATGCTGTGACAGACTCCGTCTGGGAGAGAATTCTCAGTGGACCTGCAAAGGCAAAACAAACGCAATTAGAGCTGATCCTACTGAATCTCCCTGCAATCATGTTGGCACCGAGTGGCATTTCAGCTAGTTATGATCCTACTTTTTATTTACAATGCCCAAAGACATGATATGGATACCTTAGTGCCCATTTAATAAGAGCCACTTGCATCTGCAGGAGCACTAAAGTTCCCTTACTTGGCAAATTCCATTATATACATACTATTTAGGCAAATTGCACCAATGCAGCTGATTGGCCCTTGGGATAAATAACATACAGGGCAGCTCCTTTACTAATAACATGGGTACAAGTGCTGGAGCCCTAAGGGGTGCAGAACTAAGGTGGGATTTCAATGCTAGATGCAAAGTGTTGAATTGTGGGTACAAAGCATCCCTAAACTTGCCAGATAAATTTGATAGGTACAGGCCTGATGGCACCCTTTAAAAGCAGGCAGCACTGTATACATTGGAAGCTGCAGCCCCTTGTGCTCCATTCTCAAAAACCATGGGGCAGGGTGCACCATTTATTTTATACTTTGCACCCCAAATTGTGCTTGAATTGTTTTCTTTGAATCCACATACATGTATATACTTAAAACTGCTGCTGTGCACACAACATGCACATAATATAATTCCACAAACACGATTTAATGGAATTAGGGGGGCACTGAGCCCAGTCCTGCAGTGACACCTTGTAGGAAAAGAGCGGAGTAATATTTCGACAACATCAAACATCTTGGTTGGATTAACTGTACATCAGCTCATGCTAAATACATGCAAATTGCCAGGAACCCAATGTCTTATCCTATTAAATATTTTGCTGATGCCTGAGCCTAATCCAGTTATCATTTCTATGGGAGCCAGAGGGGTCTGGATCATGGCACATGGGACAATCAGTGCAAAACAAAGAACACGCCATGCAGAGAAAAGAATGTACCTTTCTTTGGATTCTTTACGTGTTTATGTGAGCTATTATAATAATGTTGTGCTTCCCTGTCAATGGATCCAGTGCATAATATACATGTGGGTGGGCACAGAGACCTTTCTAATGGGGATTGAAGGGAACTGCATGGAGCACTATCCATTGGTGTTTATGGAACTGCAACACTAGTAAACTGACACTCGGAGACTGACATTCATTTTTTTATTAATTGTCTAACCCTCACCCTTTAGATTTCTTCAATTCAAAGGAGGATGGCAAGCTTTGGGGTAATAGATGATTCTCAGCGCTGCACAATATGTTGCTGCTCTAAAAATATATGTTAATAATAATAAATAATACTGGGCTCTAAAGCAAATTCATTTTAGGGCCCCCAACATATCCAGAGGTTAACCTCGTTTAGCAATATATGTTGAAATGACTAATTACTGAAATTAATTAGGGCCCCTTTGGACCCCCTGTACATCCTGATCCCCCCTGCAGCCGCAGGGTCTGCTTCCTCTGAAGTTACACCCCTGATGGCAATGGCAGGGTGCAAATGAGTCCTGTATTTACAGATGTTTATGGATTAAAAATACAGTACAAGCTGGAAATCTCAATGCTGGTGGCAGGGCCCTATTTCTTGCTATAGCGCCCAGAGGCTGCCCCCTGCTGCCGCCACCCCATCCAATCACGATCATGCGCAGCTTTCAATTGGCTGTGGGACAGGACTCGTAGGCCTTGCCACAAATCCGGGCCTGGTTGGTAGGCACAAGTTGGCCCTGTCTGTCCTTACCATAAGAGTAGGTGGAAAGGACAGGACCACCTTGTACCCACCAGCATTGTATTCAGAAATTTGTACCAGATTTTAAACCGGCAGAGAACAGGAAGACCTGCTAAATGAGCTAAATCTGTGGATAGAAATGCACTTTCATCAGTTTGCCTCTCTTTTCTTTCCCTCTCTCAAGAGTCACACAATAGGAAGGCGTGCCAGTTGTACATGTCTGTAGCAACCTTCATTGAGCTCCAGGAAGAACTGGCTCATCCTCTACTATGTACTAAAGGTTAATTCAAAGCTGAACGTGTCCATTAATATGGGATGTGATTTCCCCAAAGTAGAGAACCTTAACTTGCTTCTAATGATTGCCTTGACCTTTTCAATCACTTTGGGAGTGACTTGAGCTCAGCGGCAAATGGTGCCTAACGGTGTAACAGCAGTGGCAGCTCCCTCGGCTAACAATTATTTCATTCACCAAAAAGTCAGTTCCCAGAAAATAAATCGGCATTATACAGCTTATACATAATTTATTCCATCGGACACAGAATTAAGCCAATAATGTGTGGTCAATGGAATAGAATAGAGGGAACAGAACAGTATAGTGGGAACATAACCCTGATGCACACAACACTTTGCTTTTCTTTTCAGATGATTTTTTTATCAAGTTATGATATTGATCTATTGATCCTACTGGTTTCACACTGGGCACTAACAAGATATAATTCATAAAGACAGCAGGCAATTGCATCCTCCAGCAGGTTAGCCATATGGGTGATCTCCTGCCACTGCCCTACACAGCTTTTATAAAATGATGGAGCTGCTATCCAACCAATACTTTAATGGAATCTATATCATACTCAATACAGTATCAGCATAAAGCCAGTTGCGTCTGGAAAGCATTTATTATTTTGCCTTTACACCAACAGCCAATTTAAGGCTTAAGGGGAAAATGCTTGTTGTTCTGCAGCAGCTGATGACTGACTAGCCCTCCGCTTAGAGATTATCTCAGTATGTCTTTAGTTTATGTCTTTCAATAGTGCAGCACACTGCTGCACAGCACAGAAACAGAACGGAACACCCCAAAACTGGCTGAGGATGCTGGAAAAAAACATTGCACTGCATCTGAAAGCAACTTCACCCCAAACTGGCTGATGATGCTGGGAATAACAGTGCACAGCATCTGAAAGCAAATAAAACCCAAAACTGACTGAGGATGCTGGGAATAACAGTGCACAACAATTGAAAGCAACTTCACCCCAAAGTGTCTGAGGATGCTGGGAATAACAGTGCACAGCAACTGAAAACAAATTAAAACCCAAACTGGCTAAGGATGCTGGGAATAACAGTGCACAGCATCTGAAAGCAAATAAATACCAAAACTGACTGAGGATGCTGGGAGTAACAGTGCACAACAATTGAAAGCAACTTCACCCCCAAACTGGCTGAGGATGCTGGGAATAACAGTGCACAGCATCTGAAAGCAACTTCACCCCAAACTGGCTGGGGATGCTGGGAATAACAGTGCACAGAATATGAAAGCAACTTCATCCCAAACTGGCTGAGGATGCTGGGAGTAACAGTGCACAGCATCTGAAAGCAACTTCACCCCAAACTGGCTGGGGATGCTGGGAATAACAGTGCACAGAATATGAAAGCAACTTCATCCCAAACTGGCTGAGGATGCTGGGAAAACAGTGCACAGCATCTGAAAACAAATTAAAACCCAAACTGGCTAAGGATGCTGGGAATAACAGCGCACAGCATCTGAAAGCAAATAAATCCCAAAACTGACTGAGGATGCTGGGAGTAACAGTGCACAACAATTGAAAGCAACTTCACCCCAAACTGACTGAGGATACTGGGAATAACAGTGCACATCAACTGAAAGCAACGTCACCCCAAACTGGCTGAGGATGCTGGGAATAACAGTGCACAGCATCTGAAAGCAAATAAATCCCAAAACTGACTGAGGATGCTGGGAGTAAAAGTGCACAGCAACTAAAAGCAACTTCACCCCAAACTAACTGAGGATGCTGGGAGTAACAGTGCACATCAACTGCAGGCAAATTTACCCCAGACTTTCCTTTGTACTAAATAAATGAATGCATTACTTTTAACCCACCTAAAGCAGAGTGTTGAGAGTGTTGCTTTGTAGTTTCGAAAAACGGTCCGCACACACCAATATTGCAGTCGGGGATTGTGCCCCTTTTATTAATGCCACCAACAATAAATTTTCAACGTTTCGGGGGGACACAGCCTCCCTTCTTCAGTGTTGCCCATTTACAGTATTATAGCTGTGTAATTGCTCCGCCGTGCACTCTTTCTTTGTGATTTTACATTTCTGTGGCACAGTTTGTTTAGTTTAACAACTGGCGACGTGTTTATATATTCCCCAGCCTCAGGAGAGAGCTCTCATTTATACATTTAGACAACGTTATTTACATTATAATGATATGTAAAAACGAAATCAAATACTACAAGGTCGTTCGTATTAGTTCCATTCATAAATACAGAGACAACATGGTTTATATTTGGCTAAAATTTTAAAATAACATTGTTATTCTTTTCTACATTATACCTGTAGATATCAGGATTTTAGATTTAAGCCATAAGTGGTTATTATCAAAGAACAAAGATTATAGAATATGACACTAAATACAGAATTGCTGTGTTGTAGAAGAAGCTCAAGGTTAAAGGCCATTCTGTTATTAGAATGTAGAATGTTTGCACAGAACAAGGAATACATCTGTTGTCTCATGTCACAAGTATAGTGCAAGGTTAAGCAAGACACATCGTCTCAGAAACTACAGCATAGATACCATTCTGGACACTGAGCTGACACAGTAGTTGCACCTTATTTGGCCATTGTACTGAGACTGGGAGTCTGTCCCTAAGATGGAAATAGTGACAAAGTTATGCTAAAACAAGAATGATGATTGGATGTCACTGGATCAGCCCCATGGAAGAAGAAATGGTTAAATAGTCATCTGTTGTATTACTTATTGTCCCCCAACGTCCTCACGAGCTTTCAGGGCGTGTGAGCTATTATTTAATACTCTGTATTGTAATACTCTGTATTAATGTATACCTCAAATAAAGCTGTCTGGTTAATTTCCTGAGAGAATCTGTTTGGTTCAAGTCAGGCCCAGGGGGAACTTCGGGGCCAGGCTCGATTTGAGTAAGTATTTATTTAAATCCAAGAGGGACTTACTCATCGTGGCTGAGAATCTTATATACCTGGAGGACTATAGGAGCATAAATCCGACAATACCATGCAACAGTTCAGCATGCCATTATCAAACTATTGGCTATTCTATCCAGTTAAATCACTCTAGCCATTTATCAACCCACTTCTTATCCAATTCATCTATCATCCTATCCAGATATCTTCTCATCCAATTGCCATTCTATTTATATATCATCCTAGACAATAACCTTGCCTAGCAAATTCTGCCCATACTGGCTGAGGATGCTGGGAATAACAGTGCTCAACAACTGTAGGCAAATTAACCCCCAAACTATACTATCAAGTTGTACCATTCTAGCCATTTATCAATCCACTTCATCATCTATCATCCTATCCAGATGCTGTATCTTCTTGTCCAATTACCATTCTATTGATTAATCATCCTAAACAATAACTTTGCCTAGCAAATTCGCCCGCAAAATGACTGAGGATGCTGGGAATAACAGTACTCAACAACTGTAAGCAAATTCATACCCATCATACTATCTAGTTACAGTATATCATTCTAGCCATGTATCATTCCACCTCTCATCCTATTTAACTGTCATCCTATATCAGATTGTCCAACTAACAATCGATTTCAATATCATCTCAGACAATAACCTCCCTGTCCTGCCATTGTATATTCAGTAGTCTTTGTAGCTGATTTGTAAATGGATTTTAAATTAATGTACTTTGATAATTTTTTTGCCCCAGTCTCAAAATGTTTGAGATTTAACCGATTGACCAGTTTCATTAATTTTTAGCAAACTCAAACTGATCTATTCAAGTTTTTTTTCTGCGAATCTCAAATTTTCTGGATTCTTTAGAGGATGCTGCAATTTCCCATCTGACTTCAGATGTTTGAGCAACTATTAAACAAGTTCAAACACAAACGGTGAACACGCACGTTAATAAACCCAACTTTAACTTATTCAAGAACTTTCATAAAAGCATTAGGATTCAAGAAAACTAAAATTAAAAAGAGTTTGCCTGAGATTGTTGTAGAATTTCCATTCGATTTTGATAAACCCGCCCTAAAGTGGCAGGAAATCCACCATGCTCCAAGCTCCAAGACAGATATCTTTCCTTCCTTTTCTTAAAGTTTCTATTTGTAAAGCTGCTCTTTTATATCAAGCAATTAACAATGAAAATGATGTGTTCTCTTGATTAATTACATCATGATATTTACCCCTATAACTCAAGATCATAGCACAAATAAACATGGCCAATTTAGCCAATCATCTGCCCAGTTTTTATTATGCCAGTGGACTCTTCCATCCGGAAAGTACTAACTAGTACTAATATTATGGTATCAACTATTTTCAGGTTACCCTTTCATTGCCTCTTTCTCACTTGGCTTGTTTCTCAGCACTGGAAATTAATTTTTTTCAATTTTGTCTCATGCTTCCTCCCCAGAGGTAGACTTGTACACCGGGAGGGGCCTCCATGCCTTCTCCCCATACCTGCAAATCAATTCTAATCTAGAAATGGAGCATAATTCTCATTCGCCCTACAGCACAGACGGCTGCCTATCGGGATCTGCATCTTTCCCCACAGAAGGTCCAATTATGAAGTAATTAAAGTTCACTTAATATAAATGCTTATCGTTAAGGGGACAGAGCTTGGGGGTTCTAATGGCACACAGATTAAATATTCAGTGATTTAGTGCTGGCTTCCTTCAGGGAGAGAAGATTTCTTTGCAGCTTATTTAACAAGGGAACATGACCCTCTTCTTTCACATCAACTTTATTTTGCCATCAGTTCAGAGACAGATAACTGCAGAAAATGTGTCTCTTTCCCATTTTTCTCTTTGACTAGCACTAACTGCCACATCTGATGGCCTGTCTTTAAATCCCAAAGATAAAACGATTATCTCGTTTGGAACTACTGTTTGTCTTCCCAATTTTGTAACATTTATCCATAAATAGAATATATTTGAGTGGGAATTGCTTCTGTAGAGCTAAGTGTGGAATAGCACCATCTAAATGTTTTTTTTTTTTTTATAACATGGGACTTTTAAAATTGTGAATTTTTCAGAATTTATTAAACCCCAAGGATGGAAAAGTCTGAATCAGAAAATCCGGCATCTCAGACCTGTTGAGATTGCATAAAAGTCAATGGGAGATGTCCCAATGATTTTTTGATGTGCGCTGGGTTTCGTGCAATACCCTCAAATTTTTGGGAAAATCTGATTTTTTCCTCAAAGCTAATTTTTGGGAAAATGTAATAATAAATAAGCGTAAAAAACCGGAGCGGATTCGTAGCAGAAAATATTGAGTTAAATTCACAATTTGATAAATAACCTCCATAAATTGTATTGTTTCTACAAAGTCCTACAAAGAATATTGGGGCAATATGGCAGCATGTATTTATGATTTTATGATATTATAAAGTATGATATTATAAAGACAATGCAAATTTGCTGTCATTAATGTATTTGTTCCTATTGATATCAATCTCATACTCAATATCACTCATTCTTAACCTGATGTTCTTTCAACTATTTAAGATATCATTTATGTTTCTCAATAATGTTTATTAAAGAGAAAGCATTGAGGCATAGTTTGCAGATAGGGTCCAGGACCTTCCCAATAGGCTAACATTGACTTCGGTAGGTTTTAGGTGGCGAACTAGGGGGTTGAAGTTTTTTTTTAAAGAGACAGTACTTCGACTATCGAATGGTCGAATAGTCAAACGATTTTTAGTTTGAATCATTCGATTCGAAGTTGTAATCAAAGTTGTAATCGAAGTAGCCAATTCAATGGTCGAAATAGCCAAAAAAATTCGGTTTTTTTTATTCTATTCCTTCACTCGAACTAAGTAAATGGGCCCCCTAGTTTTTATACAAACAAAACTTGCCTCAAAGCCCAAAAATTCAAAAATAAGATCCTGCTTTGAGGCCACTGAGAGCAACATCCAAGGGGTTGAAGAGCAACATGTTGCTCACAAGCTCCTGGTTGGGGATCACTGTCCTAGAGTATAGAGCTTCTACACTCATTCACTTGGTCATGTGGCTCTGTAACTTGTAGGTACTGCTCTGCTTCTTAAAGGGATTGGAAAACATGTATTTTACAAAATGCTTTGGTTAATAGTTCTCCTCCAGCAGAAACCTGAACTGAAATCAGCTTTTCAAAAGAGATGTTTTGTATTTAATCTTGAAATCTGACATGGGGCTAGACATATTTTCAGTATCCCAGGTGCCCTCAGTCACTTGACTTGTGCTCTGATAAACTTCAGTCACTCTTTACTCCTGCACTGCAAGCTGGAGCGATATCACCCCCATTCCCTTTCCCCCCTGAAGTCCATCAGCAGAACAATGGAAAAGTAACAGGATAACAGTTCCCTGACACTTGCATTGCTAGGTGTAGACATAAGAAGATTCAATAGTAAAAATCCAAGTCCCACTGCAACTCCTTCATTTATATTGAGTAGGACACAGAAACGCTTATCTGAAATCAGTTCCATTGTGAAGTGATGGCTCTTTCTATAAGCTCAGAATCAGGCACAGTGCACTGAGATGGCTGCCTACACTCCAAGATTACAGATAAAAAAAATGTATTTGATGGTTCAGAAATAAAGTTTTAAATGATAGAGGGAATTATTTGTAACGTAAACAGCGTAATTTAGAGATGTAAACTACACAATAAAATCAAAACAGAATCCCTTTAAAGTCTATGGGTATTGACCGACTTTGGTTGAGGCAAGCAATAAGACGGTTCCCATTTATGAAGAAATTAAAATGCACTGTGCACATCATCAATTGTACCCTGGTTTTACTGGCCTATCGTCTACTAATAGAATAGTTCTTTCTAGCACAAAGGACATATTTCCCCTTTAATATGAAGTCTTTATTGCATTATTCTTGTTCGGTTCTTCTGTCCCTTCAAGTCACTGTTTTATCATTGTTTCTGTGTCTTAATTCCTGCAGCTGCTGTTTGCTTGTCGTGCTTTATCTGTATTTGCATTATTTTTTCCTCTTGTGTGTTTCATTTGCAATAAGTTTTAATATATTCCCAGCCTATTGCCTCCCTTCCGCTATCTGCGTCTCTGCACACTCTTCCATTTAAATGACTGTTGATATAATCTCGGCTTTATTTTTCTTCTCCCCTGAGGTTCACCTCCTATTACTGAGAATAAAGAAATTGTATTCAAATTGTTGGAGTCGATTCGGGGATATATATACGTGTCAGTTGCGCCCATCATTTTAGCTCTCTGGGGGGGGAAGCTAAAGCTCCCCCACCTTTGTAATTAGAAATTCAGCAAAAACGTAACAGTTGCGGTTTGTGAAGTGGAAGAACAGCGCAGCATACATGTGACCCTGCGAACACCAACTTATCTTCTTGGAAATTCTCTTTAATTATAATACAGGCAACGCATTGTATTCCAAGCTCTTTATGTTCTAAAAGGAATCCATTATAAATGCACCAAAAAAAGAATATGTCACTACTGCTTATGCTTTGACATATATGAAACACAATTTATATATATATATATAGATATAGATATATTGGTGGAATTTACTTTCAATCAGACATTGGTCAGTGGTGACCAGATCTTGATCACATAAAAGATAACAAAACCCTAGGAGTAATCTTAGGCCTCTTCAGATTCCTTCTTACTCACTTCCAAAACCATTCTACTGAGGATGCACAAAACATGAAAAGTAGAGCAGTGGGGTTGGAAAGCACCATCTCAAGCCACTTTGAGTCCTCTTCATTATGATTGCCAGCACATATTATGCTCAGTTGAAGCAAGGTCAAGGTCAGCTTTAACTCTGCTTGCTCTTGTGGGGTGATTGTATTGAGTAAGGCCAGAAGCACCACATGATGGTGCCTACTAGCCCCAAACTGCATTTTTTTGCCAGGAACATCAAAAGCTGTTTGTCCCTGGTGGTTTATGAGGGAAATGTCAGACCACTTTAAGTACCAATAGTTGCTCTCAGAGTTTCCTTCTCCATTAATTTAGAGATCTCCAGACTTTGTGAGCTTAAGCCTCCCTCCACTGGCCTACACTTAGTCATAAACTATACCAAAATAGTAACCAGTATATGCTGTTTGTAAATGTGTTGATTGAGCTTACCCCTGTACACGTTGAGTTTTGGTTATTTACTGTTTTCTTTTGGTTTGAGGAATAATACTAAGGTACAGGTATACGATCCCTTATCCGGAAACCCGATATCCAGAAAACCCCGAATTACAGAATGGCTGTCTCCCATGGACTCCATTTTATCCAAATAATCCAAATTTTTAAAAATGATTTCCTTTTTCTCTTTAATAATAAAACAGTAGCTTGTACTTGATCCCAACTAAGATATAATTAATTCTTATTGGAGGCAAAACCAGCCTATTGGGTTTATTTAATGTTTAAATGAATTACTAGTAGATAGTGATGGGCGAATTTGCGCCATTTCTCTTCGCCGAAAAATTCTTTTTTGACGCCGGCGGGCCGTTTTTGACGCCGGCGTCCGTTTTTTCCGACGCCGGCGAAAATGTTTTTTTTTTTACACCGTGAATTTTTGTCATGAATTTTTGTCATGAATTTTTGTGGGCGTTTCGCAAATTTATTCGCTGGCAGCGAATCGTGCAAATTTGTTGCGAGTTCACGCCTGGCGAATAAATTCGCCCATCACTGCTAGTAGACGTAAGGCATGAAGACCAAAATTACGGAAAGATCCGTTATCCGGAAAACCCCAGGTCCCGAGCATTCTGGATAACAGGTCCCATACCTGTACTTTCATGGCTGACAGATATTTTTTTTATTATTATTGAGATAATGTGGCCTTTGGTGGATATAGGACTAAATGATGATATTGAACTTTCTGGATAACTGGTTTCCGGATAATGGATCCTATACCTGTATATCATGTCATTGGCATGAAAATATGGGATGATGCAATACCTCTCTCTCTCTTTTCTTTACAAGTCCTATGGAGCTAATTAACTACCTGCAACCTGTAAGTCTTCAATCCAATGTCTCTTCTTTTTTTTTTTCTTACCTAAAATAACTTTAACCTGCTGATTTTCGGAGCTGCGCATATTAATGCTGTGTTAATGAACCTTCGTGTTCAGGTTCATTATTCTCACTTGTTAATTTGCACCGTTCGGCAGTCACACCCAGTCTCTCCAAGAAGTCGTAAAGATCGGCATTTACAAGATGAAAGTGCTACATTATGAAATGCAAATCCGACGGCAATATAAATACAGAAAGGCATCGCTCTGACAAAGTGACAGAAAAACAACTGCAGAGATGGATGTATTAATACAAGGAAAAGATACTATCAAGCTAAATTTTAGCACCCAGGGGAAAAATCACAAGTGCAATTATATAAATGGCACCTTTTTATCCGAAGGTTTTTTTTCCCACCTATGGATATTGATACGAACATTGCATTTTCTTTTTGGAAAATAATACATTTTTCATGTCAGAGCTCATTTTAGAAAGGTGACAGTATGTTGAAAGTTGCCAAACGCCATTATTATTGAAGCTGTGTTTAGTGATATCCTAATAGAGATATAGACAGTCATTGGTGCCCTTGGTTGTTTCAGCTGCTCCGCACACAAGGGAGAGACAGGTGAGTTATAAGTAACAACAATCCTCAAAGGCACATTTCAGCAGCAGGTGACAAATCAATTGATTCACCAACCCAGAGATGGATAAAACAATGGCAAACTCAGCTATCAGTAATGTGTAAGACAGAGGTCCCCAACTAGTTTTACCTGTGAGCCACATTCAAATGCATGAAAAAAGTTCCTGGATAAAGGATATGATTGGTTATCTAGTAACCCTCTGTGGATTGACAACCTACAGGAGGCTCTGTTTGCCCATAAATATGGATTTCACGCAACCAAAACTTGCCTTCAAGCCTGAAATTCAAAAATAAGCAGCTGCTTTGAGGCTACTGCGCACAACATCCAAGTAGTTGGTGAGTAACATGTTGCTGATGAGCCACTGGTTGGGAACCACTGGTGTAAGATGATGCAGCTTAAGAGGCAATGTTCTATGGAAAAGAGCAATTACACTAGGGGGGTTATTTATAAACATGTTCTGCAAAAAATGCAGGTTACATCCGCACAGGATTTTTTTCGCTTATTTATTATTAGATTTTCCCGAAAATATGGTTTGCAGGAAAAAATCTGAATTTCACGATTTTTTCGGATTTTCCACCTGAAAACCCAGGTTTTGTATGCTTTTTTTCCCAAAAACTCCAAAATCTTCGGGGTATTGCACGAAATACAGAGCAAATTATTGGGACTTCTCCCATTGACTTATATGCACTCGACAGGTCTGAGATGCCAGATTTAATATTTCAAACTTTTCCATTCTCAGGTTTTAATAAATAAATTCTGAAAAATTAATGATTTTTTAAAAGTCCGATTTTGTACTAAAAAAATCACACTTTTTCCGCGATTTTTGCATTCGGAGTTTAGTAAATAACACCCTAGATGTTTAAATAAGGCTAGTTTTAGACATCAAAAAAAAAAAAACACAATGCTTCATATCATTTTGTATTACTCTTGCAGGCATTTCTTGATGTGTTCCCATAGTGGCTTTTTTATATGTTCCACTGCATAGAAATACATGGTAACAGACCCAATTCTGCATGTTTAGTCTCCACTGCTTGTCATGGGTACAGGCACAACAGAAAAGCATGGCTCATGTGTTCCCATGTGGTGGAGCCCAAAATACCTTTCCCTGGCAGGGAAAAGCATCAGGAATCACCAATATGTAGCCTTAAATGGCAACAGCTGTCTGGCCTGTGTCTAGATATTTGTAGATGCTCTTTCTTATCGATGAGGGTGAAATTTGGGAAAATCCTGTATTTGATCTACAAAACTCTAACGGACCGATTTACAAACATTTGCATTCAAATTTTTTTCACCAATTGTATTTTTTCTCATTTCTCTAGCACCCCAAAAAGTCTAGATTTCTTTAGTGTAAAAACCATGAAAAACTCTTAAATATAAAACTGTACTTAGGAAAATCAGTCGACGTCCTACACAAGTCAAAGGGAGCTGCCCTGGTCCTATTGGACCTTTTTTAGCCATCTTTTAGAGGTTTTCTTTTTTCTTCAGGGCATCGTTCAGAGACTTTTTTCGTTTGTACTTTTTATAATCGGTTCTTTTAATAACTTTTCACAGCATTGTGATTTTAGAGAACATTATTTAATCATGGTTATTCAAAAAGCTCTAATACCACTAAAATTCGACCTTTAATAAATGAGCCTCTAAAAGTTAAAGGAGAATGAAACTTCCAGTAGTAAAAGTCCCACCACCTTCCTTCCCCCTCCCATACAGCAACTAATACTTCTAGAGAAGCTGCTTCCTCTGTCTTTTCCTAACCAGAGTAGAGAATAAGAGTTGCCGGCTAGTGATGGCCGAATTTATTCGGCAGGCGCGAATTTGCGGCGAATTTGCGCGATTCGCGGCCAGTGAATAAATTCGTGAAACGCCAGTGGAAATTCGCGGCAAAAAATTCAGCGTCAAAAACGGGCGCCGGCATCAAAAACGGGCGCCGGTGTCAAAAACGAGACGCAGTTTCGCAAATTTTTTGCCGTTTCGCGAGTTTCGCGAATTTTCATCGAAGCGAAACGGCGCAAATTCGCCCATCACTATTGCCGGCCTCCATGTCTGGCCAAGTATATCTGATATCTGATTATATTGGGGGAAGGGTCTCTTTCAGCCCTTAAAGGCACACATGGAGAGACACACATAGAGATTCGGGAGATTAGTCGTCTCTTCTTCGGGCAACTAATCTCTACGAACTGCCTTTCCGCCGCCTAGAATCCAAATCGCCGCTGGGATGGCCCTTGGAGTGCTTCATTTTCCGAATTCGCCCGAAGTTGACTCACAAAGGAAACTTCAGGGAAATTCGGAAAACGAAGAAGAGGCCATTTGTCGACGGGCGTGTATCTCTGCCATAAAAAACACATGACAAAGGATTTGTTCTCCTTTAGATAGATAGATAGATAGATAGATAGATAGATAGATAGAGCTACACTTTTTTTAATTGCTCTAATATTTTATGCAACTCTTACCATTGCTTGGTTAGAGGAAAGTTTGAGGAGATAGCACTTTTAATGGTGAAATGCAAATCCTTCCTAAGGAAAGCAGTAGCACTACATGAAATAGCTAGTTACTGTGTTTGTGAGGCTAATGCACAGTGATCGTTCACAGCCATCACTATGTTTCATCTTTGTTGGCTCTTATGGAAGATATGTTGGATGTTAATTATACTGTATATCAAAGCAATGTCTTTCTAAGAAGATTCAAACTGTGTACAACTTCAATAATCTTCACATCTCTAACCATGAAACTGCACGACTGTGTGTTATCCGAGACTTTCCTTTCAAAATTAGTTTTTTTATGGCCGCACTTTTATAGAAAATCAATGAGGCGTGGTAGGAGGAGAACTGATAAACACACATAAATAAAGGAAATATATTATAAACAAAGATAAAAAGTGTGTCACTTTGTTTGGGGTGTTCATTATGTGTTTAGATATGTTATGGCCCAATGCAACCATCCTCCCATGCAGGAGAAATCTCTTTAAAGGAGGGTATATTTGAAACTTCAGTTCACAACCTTAAAGGACAATATTCACAATGTGGGATGGGATGAAACCTATTTTTTGGCAAGCACAGTAAAAGAGGTTCAAACTGTGTAAGAATTAACTAAAGGAATGAAAATTAATGAGCGAGTTAAAGAGACACTGGTTTAAAGGAAAAGAGAAGTAGAAGAGAAGTAGAAGAGAAAGTGGAGAAGATAAAAAAAAAGAAGAAAATGGAAGGAAGTAGAAATAGATCAGAATCAATCAAGTAAGAAGATCCTTACAGCTGCATCTTAATAAACTGGGGTATAAAAGCTGTCTTTCTCATTCATTCGCCAGGCATGGATTCATGACAAAACTGCGGCAAAAATTCATGGGCCAAAAATTTGCTGCACATAAAATTGTCGCACATAAATATGGCACTGCAAAGTTATTCAGACGCCCATTGACTCTAATGCATTTGGACAAAATAGTCTCGCGTATAAAAATTGACCCTCGTGTAAATATTGTCACTTGTCAAATGAATTTTGATTGACTTCAATGCGTTCCGCAAATTTAAAATAACTTTTCAGCCAAGCAAAATGGGACAGATTAGCCCATCACTACTCCTGAGTAAAGGATAAGTTTAGTTCCAGATCAGAAACAACAGATTATTAATGTCAAATTGGTGCATCAAATCCATTGGACTTTCATAATTGTTTCTCTTTTATCTCCTAGGAAATCAACTGCAATCTGCATACAGTAAAACAATTATCTCCAGCACGTGCACATATTTATTTTTCTTATCCTCGGTCATCAGTCATGCTCCTTTCATTCAAAGAGAACTCACTTATGAAAAGCTGTTTTTTCAACTGACAAATCTTATTTTAAGATAAAAAAAGAAAATGGGTGCTGGAAGATTTTAAAGCAGTGCATGACGTCTAAGCCAGAATAGGTCTTGGTTCCTACTGCCTAGACCTGCTGTGCTCTATTGAAGATTCCAGACATGCTGTGCACTTCTTTGACAGAGCATTGACTTGAAATTGCAAACTAAAGGTGATAATTCCAAATAGTAAAAAAGATAAAACAACATGGTAGTCTTAATAGCACCTACGGAATGCAAGATTTTTCACTTGCTAACCGACATACAATTCACGATTCCACAATTAAGACATGATAAGAAAAGAAATATCAAAACAGAGCTGCAGGGAAAATGATGAGTTACTGACAGCAAGAATGGATATTTTTAAGCTTAGGCAATTGATAAAGACGTAACTGCCTATTGTGACCATTTCTTCTGTGGACTTGAGCAAGGCCATGGTTAAGAGTCAGGTTTGGAGTGATCTTCTAAGATAGAACTTGCAACTTATGTAGTTCTCTTAGGATAGCACTGAATTTCCCAGGTTTGTGATTGGTGATTGTTGTAAAGTGCTTAGTGTGGTAATGAGGCGTGTAGGCTAGAAAGCATATGGTGATTCACAAATTTAGTAGTCTCTTCAGATGTATCAGTGTCTTCAGTAGAGACTGAAAAGTAATATCATGACTGGTACTCTACGAACATCTCAACTGGTTGTTTGTTGGTTGACATCTTTCATTTAATCTTCACAGTAAAACTGGCCATTGTCTATCATCAAATTTCTCATCAAATTTCTCTAACTTCTATGATAACATGGAACTAAGAAAGGTTCAAAGTAGGATGACAAGGGCCATGCTATGGAATAGACAATCTAGAGCCTATCAATGTCACTGAGATCCATGCCCCATGACTGACCTAAGAAATATGTAATTTTGCCCTAACTCCACTTAGCGGAAGGTTAATAAATTCCCATTAGTGTATGATAAAGTTGCCGACACAGAAGGAAATTGCCTTCCCATACTAGCAGAAGGTGGTCAAACCAAAAAAAGCTTCCTTTGTCTGGTCAGCTGTACTCTTTAAAGTTCTAGTTGACATGGGACCACAATTGCTCATGGGCATTGATAAGCACTGATGATGCAATACATTTCAGGACTTTGATTTGAAGGAACATATATTTATAGGTATAGTAATTTCAAAAATCCATCTAAATCAATCAAAGAAAAATAAAGCAATTTCAGACATTTCAAAAGTACAGACTAATCAAAAAGGGTATTTCCTGATGCTATCGGTTCTTTAGGCTGACGGTAAATGGGTGTCTGTAGTTGCTACAATTTTCTCAGGAAGAACTATGGAAGTCAGTCTGTCCATTTACTTAGATACTAGCTTCCCAATCATTTGAAAGGAAAATGTGATGCATGTCATAGACTCCAGTGATAGCAGGCAGAACCTCGTTGAAAAGCAGAAGTCATCACCATTGCCACCAGCTTCCCAATCACTTGAAAAGGAAATCAGACACCACTGATGGTAGTCAGAAATCCCGTAGAAAAGCAGGAGTCATCACTATAGCCACCAGCTACCCAATCACTTGAAAAGGAAATGTGACGCCCGTCATAGACACCACTGATGGTAGTCAGAAACCCTATAGCAAATCAGAACTCATCACTATAGCCACTGCTTCCCAATCATTTGAAAGAGAAATGTGATGCCCATCATAGACACCAATGATGGTAGTCAGAAACCCTGTAGCAAAGCAGGAATCATCACCATTGGCACCAGCTTCCCAATCACTTGAAAGGGAAATGTAATGCCCATCATAGGCACCACTGATGGTAGTCAGAAACCCTGTGGCAAAGCAAAAATCATCACTATTGCCACCAGCTTCCCAATCACTTGAAAGGGAAATGAGCTGCCCATCATAGACACCACTGATGGTAGTCAGAAATCATGTAGCACAGAAGAAGTCATCACTATGGCCACCAACTTCCCAATCACTTGAAAGGGAAATGTGATGCCTATTATAGACACCACTGATGGTAGGCAGAAACCACGTAGCAAAGCAGAAGTCATCACCATTGCCCTCAGAGGCATCTGGTGGCAATGGCAACTTGTTGACACCATGACAAATAAAAAAAAGCTCTTGTGCTATGAGCCTTGCAGCTACTGCTTAGGTATATGAATACAAACAATATCCTTGTTTTTGGTGTTACATTCAAAAGAATTGTGTTTATCTGTATTTATTGTGTTAATGTCAGATTATGATTCCACTTTTCAATTAATAACATCAAGCCTGATTTATAGAGAGTTATTGCATTTAGAGGCAACATTCTCTGGTGCTGCAGACGCACTTAACATAAATTAAAGACATCGTTGTCTACATCAAAACGCCAGTGTAAATGCCTAAAGGAATAGTAAGGTAAAAACTATTAAAACCACAAGGCAGATAGGCTAACATATAATCATATCAGCTCTCCAATTAGCCCTCTCGCTGATGTATCGAAAGGAAAATTTTTAACAGTTGCGGTTATCTCTTCTTCTCAGTCCTACAAAGAATGCAGATAATTAAACATTGATTCAGAGAGCAGACCTGCAGACAAATTATCTCCAAAACATGAACGGTCCGACTCATTTACATGAAACACAGACTCCCTATGACAATGCGATTCAGAAAGAACCTTGGAATGATTGTCTGGTATTGGCAGGACTGCCTTGGGCCCCAGTATATGAAGGGCCTCTTATGTGGGGAGTAGATAAAGTGCAAAAGGCATATTATATAGACCAACAATTGTTATGTCTTTCATACATTCCAAACTTAGACCAACTACAACTTATTTTACCTGAATGCGTATATATCTAAATTTTATAGCTGATTTATTAGCCTACAATATTATTGGTTACTCTGTTAATCTATAGAGTTGTAGATAATCACCGAATAAAAAAGGGTTGATGGGCTCTTATTGATTGGACTTTGCACACATGCTATAGGAAAGTATGCCTCCCATCCATAGCTTTCATATAAGCAATCAAATCAATCCCATTGCATGAGATAAACATCTTGCATCTCTCCTTTAAGCAGCCATTAGAGTATTTTTGTCTGGTCATTGCTTGAATTTAAGACTTTTCCCTTCCCTGTCAAATATAAACACCTCCATGTTTCTACATGTATGCTTCCATCAACAACTGGCCTAAATTCCTCCATCACCCTTTTCTCTCTAAGACTTCCTTCTTCTAGATCCGTGATCCCCAAACCAGAGGCTCATGAGCAAGATGTTGCCCAACAAACCCCTTGGATGTTGCTCCCAGTGGCCTCAAAGTAGGTTCTTTTTTTGAATTTCAGTCTTATATGCAAGTTTTGATTGCACAAAGACCACGTGTACTGCTAAACAGATCAACTACAAGCTACTGTTTTAATATTACAGAGAAAAAGGAATTAATTTTGAAAAATGTTAATTATTTGGATAAAATAGAGTCTATGGGAGACGGTGTTCCCATTATTCTAAGATTTCTGGATAAAGGGTCTCTCGATAATGTATACCATACCTGTACTTTTTAAGTGCTCCTTACATAATACAGTCATATGATCCTTCCTTATAATCCTTATATATCAACTCGTATTGGTTAATATAAACTCATATT
Organism: Xenopus laevis; assembly: GCF_017654675.1. NCBI lineage: Eukaryota > Metazoa > Chordata > Amphibia > Anura > Pipidae > Xenopus > Xenopus laevis. Next base: position 221,922,009 of record NC_054371.1, read on the forward strand.
GATTTCAGTGAAGAGTATATATTGGTTCAGGATTTGATTTGACTTGGAATTCAAGTTTTTTGCAGTAATTTGAGAAAATTGCAGTAATTTTCAAAACAAAAAAATATTCACGCCATTTTATTTTTCAAGATTTCTTAATCTGTCTGATTATTACCCTCATTGAAAATGAATGGAACAATGTGACTTTAGTTGCGATCAAGATGTTTTTCTCCCAACTTAACATGATTCAGGTTTTTCAGGATTCAGTATTCAACATAATTTAAAAAAATTATAGATTTGGTTCATCCCTAGCTTAAAAGACGGGTAAAAATATTAGTGCAAACTGAGCAAGTAACATCCTAAAAGTCAGAGAACACAAAGCGATGGAGACATAATGCTTTTACTCTATATCTTTACATTAGACAGAAACTGGGAAAATATTATATATAAAAGATTATTATAGTGCCCTCATTGACTTTGTTAAATGGACTTTCATGCATTTTTACAACGTTGTCTAGTCATAGTTTCCTTTTGGCTGAATTTTTTCTTGTTATATTTTCCCCTGCCGGGCTAAGCTGAAACAAGAGTTGTTTACTTGTTCTGATTATAACATTTACAAAGCCCTTTAACCAACCACAGAACATTCACCCAGCATGAAGTGTGTTTTTCTATATTTTTATTCTAGCTCATTGAACCACCATTCAAAAAACAACATTGCAGTGTGACTCACTAAAATATGTTACAAATGTCTTTTGTTTCATAATAACTATCATGAAGTGTAAAAACCCCAAGAATGAAGACCAAATCTGGTGCAGATAAAGGCAGTTGTAGCATTTTAACAAATGGAACATGAAAAGCACAACCAGGTAATATATTAATCGCACCCCCTTTTATTTTATGAGCATAGCTTCCCGCACAATGGAAGTATTCATTTGGATGTATGAAGGACGCCATGCCGTTCCGATCTCAAAATTGCTCTTTGAACAATGGTTGCCATGTTTGCCAGAGAAGCTCTATGGGGTTTCTCCATTAAGCAATAAAAAATAACTTTTATGAATTGTCAAAATTTTTAAAATGGGTGAAACTGTCCTTATTAATAAAAACTGCATTTTCCTTCCAACAGACATCAAGCAGAGCGCATTTCACTGTTTGCAGAGATTAAACTTCCCAGCTAAACACACGGTATGAGTTCTGGGGCTTTTATGCCTTCACCTCAACTCAAGTGATCTTCTGATCTTTCCCATCCTCACAAGTCAAAAGACAACCATGATGCTATATTTATGGAGAACCCCAGATGTGCTTCTTTCTCTATTTATATGTCTTTCTACAGCTGACAAACCATTTTACACTGATCTTTTTTATGCTTTACAGTCAGTAATGATGTTGTTAATAACTTTTTCCTTTTGTGGATGTTGTGCTTCCATTGACATGCTAACTTCAAATGGCAGTTCCCCCTCCCCAAGAGATCTTATTTGTTTGATTTCAATTTGATTTGATTTCTAATTCAGTATTTGAAAGGTATACGTTTATGTAACTGCACAGGAACATTAGAAGAGTACAATGATGCAATTCATCATTGGATTAAAAGATAATTTTAGAATATAACTTTTTTTTGTGTGTTTACATGGGGCATTAAAAAGTCTGTATTCACATGACAATTTAAATGTTCGAGCTATAGTCAGGTGATCCCACTGGTGTCTAATAAAAGGGGAACCAAGTTTGGGAGTTTTACTTTGAAAGCAGCAAGTAAGTTGCAGGTAAAACTTAGTCCCTTTGTAAAATGTATAATGAAGCAATAGAATTCTTAATGAATCAGATATAAGTTGAGCGTAGGACTAGCCATATCGGTGATGACTTTGGCGTAGTTGGCCAGCTTAAATATATTGCAATATATTGCAATATATTGACAAACAAATTTTTTTTAAAGGGGAAGGCATTTTTTAATAGCTTAAGGCACACAATGTTTCAATGTCCTTAATATATTGATAATGGGTTGAGTGGAGAGGACTCTTGTATTTGTCTATGACAATAAATACTCACAGTCATGTCTTGTTTTTACATATGCTCTTAGGATCAGTGCAGTTATGTAATAAGACAAAGAGCATGGTCAATTGCCTTATTACTGAAAAGTTAATTCTCTGCTTGGGAGAACTGTTCCTAATTCACTGTTGCCAAGGAAATGCTGAAGCACTAAGGAGGCACAATGGTCAATGTACGGAGTGTAGCATTGTCAGGAGAAAGGGGACCTTGTGCAGTAAGTACAAGGTTCCGCCACTCCTTGAGCCCTCTAACACTATCTACTATATGAGCCTAAATGATGTGCAAGTTAGAGGGTGTAATAGGGATACCTTCGTGTCACCTACTGTACCTACTATTTGGAGTTCAAAGAGTTGTGCATTTTAACTAGAATGCTGCAACTCCAAAGAATAAAATTGCAACAGTTTCAAATATTTATGATAGTTCCAGTTAAAGGGGAACTCACCACAAACATAACTTAAGCTTTTTGAAAAGTAAACAACATTTCAAGCAACTTTGCAATATACATCAGTTAAGATATATGCAGACTTTTCATGATTTTTAATGGTTTGGAACAGTTCCCTAAGCCTAGCCCCATTCTCTGCTGCTGATCTGTCTGACTACTTTGCTGAGTTGACTGACTACTGTTACTTTGTATCATCAGCCATCTGTCCTCAGCCTGCATCCTCCAAACCCCACAATTCCCTGCACACTTGATTTCAATAAGGAACAGAACATCCCAGTGCAATGCATTGTGGGGTATGTAGGTCCTGCATGCTGTCTGTAAGCTGTGGAGTAGTTGTACCAATTTGTAACATCAGTGTTTAGTCCCTCCTTCCCTGCCAGGATTTCAAATGATGCAGAAAGAGAAGAACTGTTAAACAACTGGATATCAGCAGAGAAAATGGCATTTATTCATACTTTTTGAAGAAACAGATAACTGTGATGGATATATTAGGAGTTTCTGTGATATGTGGGCCTCTGTACCAAATTTTTGATTTGGTTCCCCTTTAAACATCTGAGACATGTTTAATTTTTTTAATCCCAATTTAATCTCTTTTGATTACAGGATGGATAGGGCAGAGGATTTTTTTGTGCATATTGTCCCTTTGATATAGCCCTAGTAATAAAGCATTAAAAAAAACTGCTGGATGTTCTTCTGAATTAATATACTATATTGATCACATGACTTTGCAAACCCTTGGAGTCGGTACAGACATATTCTGAATAACCTCATTGAAAAGTGTTAGAAGTCATAACAAGCGAACACCATGATGCCGCAGCAAAGGGCAAAGGGCAAGAATGGCAGGGGGGCTTGAGTGCTGATTTTCTAGAAGTAAAATTCCAATATTAACATTTTATGGTGATAAATAAAAAAAGAGTCTTAAAGATGTAAAGAAGCTGCATTCTCTTTCTTCTCTGCTGGAGAAGAAACATATAGGGCAACCTCTGGTATTTGATGGAACAGTTTGATCTAAGATATACATTTTCATTAATAATTAAGGAGCCTTGACGGAGAGAATTGCAATTTTACAGTTAATTTTGCATGAGTGGAACACTTGGAGGGATTTAAAGGGTAAAGATATCAGCCTTGTAGGGAACTAGATATGAATCATGGAACAGCATAGTAGTTCTGTTTGAGGAAAGCAGAAACAATTGCAAAAAGGGTACTCAGGGTCGGGGCCCACCGGGACTACTATCCAAGGCCCTCTCCGACCCCCTGCCCCCCTACCGTGATGTGTTCTGTGCGCCTGTGTGAGGGCACCGATGGACGCTCCTGCTTGAAAGGCGCCACTCATGGCTCTGTATGAATGTCGCTGCACGAATGCGGCGCCTAAAGTAATCTTTTTTTTTTTTACAAACTGGTCGGGAGAGGGGTCTGGCCCGGCGGAGGCCCATTAAGGGTCAGGGCCCACCAGGTTTTTCCCGGTTTCCCGGTTTCCCGCCGGGCCAGTCCAACACTGAGTGTACTTACAGAAATATTAATCTAACTTGTAGTCCATACACTTTTATGAGCTATAACTCGAGCGCTAATGTCGTTTACAGTAATTGTTGGACTGACTTGTTATGAGTTTGTAACCAAAACAGGTGCCTCTAAGTTTATTGGCCTGAAGGGATTTCATGTTGAAACTTACATCTGCATTACCCCCAAAGTCTGATTTTGTAAGATATATTTACAATGGGGCAGACTTATCAAGGATCGAATTTCAAGTAATTTGAGTTTTCTTGAACCCCCCATAACTTTGAAAAGAAATCAAAGTTTTTTTGGGCGAATAGGTCCATTTTCGATCGAATTTGAATTGTTGGATTCAAAGTTTTTCCTAAAAAAACCTTAGATTTTTCAAAGTCCACTAAATGACTCCGAATAGGTTCTAGGAGGTCCCCCATGGGCTAAAACAGCAATTCGGCAGGTTTTAGATGGCGAATGGTCAAAGTCAAATTTTTAAAGAGGACAGTACAATTTCGATTTTATTATTTTCAAATGCAAATCGAATTTGGACTATTCCCTAGTCATAGTACACAAAAAATAACTCGAACTTTTTTCATTCGAATTTTCACTGTGACCCTTGATAAAGCTGCCCCCAGTCTTGCAAACCTGATTACTCATCAGCCCATAGATAAGTCTCTGCAGTTTGGCTACCCACATGTGTAGCCATGTTATACTAACATTATCCTACTCAAACTGTTGGAGAATTGGGTTAGTTGAGTTAGTTAGTATGAGGCGATCTCCAATCAAAAAGAATGTTCATAAATAAAGGTAGATGGAGCTTGAAAACCAATAAACAGAGAAACAGAGCAATATTATCAGTATTTTGCTACTGGGGTGCTGGAAATTCCAGACTACTTCTAAAGATACCACAGATAGTTACATCTCCTAAAATGGATTCCTACTTTAATTTAAATTAATTTGATTCAGATTGCTGAGGATAATGTGAACTCTGGAATAATAATGATAATGAGACTCTATCTATCTGTGTTTGTATCTTATCAATCTTATATATGTCAAGAGAAGTCATGTGCTTCCGCAAATCGATTGTCTTGCCAGAAGAACCAGTTCATTGTAGGCTCATTCCTTCTTACTCACCACACACTAAGGGGGTTATTTACTAAACTCCGAATCCAAAAATCATTTAAAATTCGTGATTTTTATAAAATCGGACTTTTAAAAAAATCACAAATTTTTCAGAATTTATCAAACCCCGAGGATGGAAAAGTCCCAATTTGAAAATCCGGCATCTCAGACCTGTCGAGGTTGCATATAAGTCAATGGGAGAAGTCCCAATGATTTTTTGATGAGCGCCAGGTTTCGTCCAATACCCCAAAGTTTTTTGGGTTTTCGGGCAAAAATTTGAGTTCTCCTGAAAAGAAAATTTTCAGGAAAATGTAATAATAAATACACGTAAAAAAACCCAGAGTGGATTTGATCAGAGTTTGTATCTTAAAAATATTGAGATAAATTCGGACTTTGATAAATAATGTTGTTCTTTGTGACAAAAAATTAATTCCACCTTTATCTTTATGTGTGACTTATATCTATCAATATTCAACTCTTGAACCCAAAGTATAAAGACGCTGATTCTACCAGATGTGTTCCACCCATTTACCCTTCTGTTTGATGAATAGTGTTGGCATTTTCCTGTAGTGTCCCCCATATGCTTTCTGCTTGTGTCCATCCGTCTTTCCCAGTACATTAAATTCCACCAAATGTTTACATTATGAGGTGCATGTTCTAGAGAACTAAATCATTATTAATATGGGAAGATGTGATTTGTCCTTTCATTCTTTCTTGTAAAACTATTGATTTCACATAAGAAAATGAGGCATTAATAAGCCAAGGTGGGGTGGTAGGTGTGTGTTTCATTACCATTAGCATTGTATCCATTCCTTCTAAAGATGAAAGTGATTGGTCACGTCTGTTTAATGGGAAGCATGACCTTAAACCTTGGGCTATAATCTTTACCGTTCATTTATGACAATTTTCTACTGTCAAACACTGGTGGAATGGATTGAGTGAGCCCTGTATTCCACCCAGTCATTCTATCAGCAAATCTTTCTTTTCTTCCAATTTTAAGCACCCAAAATTAGAATTGCAATGTGAGCTTTTAAAAACTGTCCTTTTTGCAGATATTGATATTACCCTTTTCAGTCTGACTTTATACCATGTCCTAATGTTTAGATCTCTATTCCTGTTTAAGTCTGAAAGGTTTGAGAGATACAAAGATGATTTGTTCAAATTCTTACTTTTTAAATTAAAATGCAACATTTTAGGTCTTACTCCAGATCCTTATCAGAGGAAAAAGTTCAGAGTACATGTAAGAAAGAGCAGAGAGAGAGAGAGCCAAGGGGAGGAAGGAAGTATCTTAGTGTGTGGAGCAACTCATTTTCCATTATATTTGACCATACTGCCCAACTGTCTCAACATAGATACCAGTTTGGACAACCATTTTGACTGATCTTCCCATAGAAATATACATGATCTTACATGGTTGAATTTTTTATCTCCAGTGCACCATATTGGTGAATGCAGGGTTCATTGGCAGATGAGGGTAAATTGAGGTGCTGCAGTTTCATGGTGTTGCCCAAACAAATGGAACTATCAAAAGGTGGCCATACATGTGTATACTCATGTAAGTTATCCATCCATTTGACCCACAGCCGACCAGTCAGATACTGTGGAATACTGGCCATCGTATGGCCAACTTCAGACTTATTCCGTCTTCTTATTGCACCCAAAGGTTTATCAAAGGGACTTTAGATACAAAACATTGGGGTTTCTCAGCTCTTTACATGTCTGTTTTTCCTAATGTATCATGTTTGGCTTCCTTTTGATTTTTTTCTTTCCCCCCAAGCAGGATTTCCAAAAATTAAAAAGCTCTGCACCTAAAACCTGCCAAGTTTTTTTTTGTGGGGAAAAAAACATCTTCAGGAAGCCAAAGTATTCAAATGAAGGCTCTAGCGTTCTTAAATAGGGCCCACCATGTTATAAAAATAATGTTTCATGTTTTAAAGTAGGCATAATTTAAGAGATGATTTGTAGTAAAGCCACCCATAAATACAAGCATTTTTTGGAATAACTAACAAATTAATTTACAAAACTGTATTACCCACAAAAGCAAATCCTGACCATAAAAGTAAAAAGCCAGCTCCTACCTCTCCTTGTAATAGCGGGCCAGATTAGTCCATTAAATAAATGTTAAATCCTTTTCGGTTGATCAGCCAAGAGTTTGTAGTATTGGATAAATGAACGCACTTTAGGTTTATGACAGGAAAGGCAATTGAAGGTCAAAGATATCCTGGTTTCTGGCTGTCACATCTGCCTTAGGGTCAGCTCTTCATTCATTTTAAGCATATGGCTAAAATAGGTTGACTTGTGCTAAATAGCTTGTCAACATTCAACAATTTTAACCCATTTAACTAATGCCAAATTGTCTGTGCTAACGAGAAAGAGACTCTTATGACTAATTCGATTCTCTAGCGGAAATAGCAAGCAAGGTCTTATCAGTAGCTGCTAGGGTTGAGTATGAGGTAAGTCTATTCTTGGAGACCAATGTACAATGATAATGTTACTGAGGTTCTATTTAGAATCTGATCATATTCCTGTAGACTTGTTTTTTCTTTTTAACTGAATGAAAATACAAATATCTTGATATGCTTTGGTTTTTGGTAAATAGGTAGGTTAGTGAATTGATAGTGTTCATCAATAATGAGCAGGTTTCTGTTACAAAATGGAATTTCCAAAATGCTTTGATGTTTCGCTATGATATCATTTGATTAACTTCAGATTACTACAGGTATTGCTGTTTTACCATGTGGAAATAACCAAATGATTACACAGCTTTCCAGCAGCTTTTAAGGACTTTTCTAGTTCAAGGTCTTGACTAGAAAAGTAAAGGGAACTTTTTGAATTGAGCTGTATAGAGAACTATATATTATTAATTACATAAATATATATCATTAAGCACTATGGGAACCAATGCCTATATAACCAGCTTTAGCAACAATATTTTTACAGTAAAACTTATTTGGTCTCCCTTCCCATCCTCAGAGGCCAGACTCACTTCTGGGTGTTGGTGTCTGACTCTCTCATGAGTCCATTATTGGTGCTTTATGTTGGCCTTCACTCTGTATTGGGGAACAGTAAAACTGGAGAAAGCATTTGATTCTCTACAACCGGAGCTTTTCCTTACCCCTAGTCCATTGTAAGAAGAATATACAACACCAATCTGAGATGAATGGAGGTCAGCACACCAAGATAAGCCAAGTCACTTTCCTTATTATTTGAATTTGGTTGTGTTTAACCAAGTGTTCAATCTCTCGCTTGTTTTTTCGTGCTCGAGCTCGTGCTTTTATTGGCCTGACTAATGACAAGTTAATGTTGTGAACAATGTAAAGTTTGTGGAGCAAATTATCCAGGTCATTCTGTTACATAAGCAGAATTTCTATGCTCTACAATGTAGAGCAACAACTGGTATTTCCTTCATCTACCTCGGAGACTGAGACTATTTACTGAAATTGTATAAGAAATAGGGCCTCATAGAGCCCCTATATCTCCTGGGCCCCCCTACAGCCACAGGGTCTACTTGCTCTGTTGTTACTTCCCTGGCATGGACAGACCTACAGTAGCTGCAGAAACAGCTATTCCTATACCAAATTTATAGAAGTATTAAAGGTTGATCAAACATATTTGTTTTCCATTTGCTTTAATTCTTCACACTCATTATACAGTTTAAGCAGCCATTGTCTGCTAGTATGGCTAGTATTGTCAGATAGTAGCTCCTTATCACTTTGCACTGGGATGTAGGGGTGTTTATTATCCTGTTAAAGAAACCCAGATGGGATTAAGGCATGGTGGACAATATGGAAGGTCTTGAAATCATTTAGTTTGGATAAGTTAATAGGGATGTAAATGGCACTCTTTATACCAGGAACCAAGAATATGGGTTTGTTCATGCCAGTTTATGCCAGAAAATAAGAAGAAATTGTGGCCCTTAAAAAAAGAAGTCAAACTTGTTCACTTCTATTATCACTGAAAAGGTATTGTAAATGTATCTCTTTAACATTACTACCTTACTACTATTAACATTACTACTTCATTACTGCCAAGTTAAAATATACTTTGTTACAGGAGCCATTATTCCTTTGGGTACAGTTTCCATCTAATTGTTTTAAACTACAATGCCTTTCCCCTCCTCGCTGATGAATAGAAGGTAGTAGAACTACTGTATTGTATTTAGAAGAAGCTATCTGCACAACAACAGATACGTTCTCTTATTTTATTGGACATTAAATTCACTTTGCAGAACTGCCTCCATGACCTTGTTTAACAATAATGATTTTTTAAAGCAAAACCTCTCAAATCAACTGGAACTAGATCGTCGGCTCTTTGTTGTCAAAGGCATTTCGGCTTTCCACAATATGAAATTGTTTTAATTTCTCACTTCCCAATTGATCTCAAATGAGTTCCTTACAAGGTCGTTCCCAAGTACATTGCATATCTCTCTGCAGGGATTTACACTCTTATTAGATTTCATAGGTCACCATTGTACCATAAGGTTTATAAATTGAATCAGCTGCATCATTTTTCCTTTATATTGCATTGAATCCAGACATAATTTGTCACTGGGAGATAGTAGAAAAGTGTATCTCTGGCGAACAAATTGTTTTGTCTCTTTAAAACACTCTGAAATATGGACTCTCCTTCAACAAATACATCATCAATGGATCCTGAATACTAATCAAGGCATTCTGCAGTCGTTAATGTGCCATCCCTGAAAAATGTTATCCTTGTACAGGTTGCTTTATACTTATACACCTGCAAACAGCAGTCCTTGGGTGAACATGACCTGAGCGACCACAGTGTACTTTTATCAACCCAACAACATGTCCATGTGTTCATGTCCAAGTCCATGCTGATCTCACTTCATCAGCCTGGTGTCTGTTTCTTTAAAAACTGATACTTCTATATTAACATGGGGTTCCTTTAAATATACATCCACCCAATCACCTCTATCTTTGCCTAACTGCAATTTTATGGTTAATAGCATGAAACATTAGTGACCATGGAAACTAGGGATGCACTGAATATACTATTTTGGCTTTGGCCGAACCCCCGAATCCAAATACTAATTTGCATATGCAAATTAGGGGTGGGAAGGGAACATTTTTTTCTTCCTTGTTTTGTGACAAAAAGTCACGCGATTTCCCTCCCTACCGTGACTTCCCTCCCCGCCGTGCACAAGGATTCAGCTGAATTCGAATCCTGCTCTAAAAGGCTGAATCCTGCCCAAATCCCGAACTGAATCCTGGATTCGATGCATCCCTAATAGAAAGAGTAAAGCAATGCAGCTGAGGAAAATAGGCCTGCAGTTTATCAATATTGAGTGCTGAGCACAAAGGGAAAACAATATAAGGTAGTTTTATGAATTATCTATTTACTGGAACCATTTATCTACTTGCAACTATTTTACTTATATAGACATATACTCTAAAATATTCACAATGAGAACCTGGTAAATTTAATGTGGACACTGTGAAATATATGTAGGGATCTAAACTGGATGCATGTCGCACTTGCTTTGCCACATCTTCACTGTATCTATTAATGCAGGCTGCTGTAGGAGCCCTGGAGCTACCACCTGGTACCAACCATGAGCCACTTTCAAATGTAAATAAAAGTTGGAGAGCAACACAAACGTGTAAAAAGTTCCTAGGGGTGCAAAATATGGGCTCTGATTGTCTGTTGGTAGCTATAATGTGGAGTAGAAGCCAATAAGAGTAGTGATGGTCGCACTTGACCAATTCCGATTTGCCGAAAAATTAGAGAATTTCCTTCATAATTTGCAAAACCCGAATTCTGCATCAATTCTGACACTCACGTCAATTTTGACACTGTCGTTAAAGTTAATGGGTGTCCGAATAATGTTAAAAAAAAATTGCCGGCAAATTTGCGAATTTATTCGCCGGCGACAAAACTCGGAAATTTGCTGCCAATTCGCCCATCCCTAAATAGTAGACTCTGTTTGGCAGCACACATGGTTTTATGCACCTGAAGTTTGTTTTCAAGTCAGGAATTAAAAAGTATGCACCTGTTTTGAGGCCACCGTGAGCAAAATCTCATGGGTTGGTGAGCAATATGTTTCTCACTAGCCACTGGTAGGGTATCACTGCTCTAGGGTATCCCCTGATCAATAGATGGAGCATCACTCAATTTGGAACAGGAGGCAGGCAGTGGCACCAAGCTTGACTATACGGAAGAGCTAAGAGAGCATCTTGATGCAAGTGCCTTTTAATAAATTTATTTTTCAACCAATGGAATTAGGTTTTCTTGCAACTGACTGCAGTGCAGTCCTGCAACCACATTCAGATGTGACCCCTACTGGCATAAACTAAATATATTGCTAAGATAGTTGTTTGGAAAACATTTCCTGGGTCAAAAATAACCAAAAATTATTGTTTGTGAATTTTCCGTATGACATTGTGAAAGTCCACTCTTTAGTTTGAGAGAAACTTTTCCTTGAAGCCAATATGCTCTTCCACAAGAGTCCAATAACGATACAAACAAATGGCAATAGTAAACGCTATTCCTTCAACTATATTGATGTGCTAATCACACCTAGTCATCTTTCAGTTAAACTTGACTTTAGATCAAAATGTAAGTTATTTGTATGATGATTCATCCCTAATTCTGAATAATATAGAGACTGACTCATATATCCATGGCCAATTCCATATTGTGTAATGACAAATCAATTCATGAATTAACCCAAACTGAATAAAAATAATATGAAAAAATATAATCTGCCTGGGTTAATAAAATAACATCGTTAAGTGATAAAAAATGAGAACATTTAATAACTAAAATAAACCCTTATAGCAGGGAATTTGGAAGTTGCCGTATATGAATAGTCAGCTTTCCAGAATGATAAACAGTAAAACATTTTCCTTTGTGATATAGAGAAATGAGTTAATTACCTGTTAATTAGAGTTCTCCCAAAACTCTGGCCTGTCAGCAATATCCGATAATTGAGCTGTTTGCCTCAGCTTCAGGGAATGTATCGGGATTCCACAACACATAAATAAGAAACTGAGGCAAATCACTCTTTTTTCCTTAACCCCTGAGATTGTGAGGTGGGACATTATGAAGTCATTCCTCTGAACTGTCTGCATTCAATGACTTTAAGGTGTTGGAAATAGTTAAGGAATTGACCAGTATAATACAGAGAGTTATTCATTTTAAAATCATTTTGGTTTTCATGAGCATAAGCATGAAACCACACCAGCCAGTTCTTTTTTTGTAGACCAAAACAATTTTTTAATTTAATCCCCCCCCCCTTTGAGTGCCAACAATTAATCAGGGCACCTATTTCTTTATAGTTGGTAACAGATACAAAAGCATTTCTGTATTAGCCATTAGGCAATTGTTCTAAGAATATTCCAATAAATAATCTCTCCAAATATCACTCTTACTGACTTTCAATATGGGACAGGCATTCATCCAACATTTCATCCAATACCAACGCAAGCTCTAGTCCATCCTAATTAGACTAGAGCTTGGGTTTCCCAGTCAAGACCCTCTTGGGACAGCCAGTCCCACAGTATGTGAATTTTAGGCATACTACATGAGCCCAAAGAGATTTAAACTCTTCCAGAGAAAGGGGACAATCTGAAGAATAAATTAAGCTTAAGGGGGATAGTATCTAGTAGAGTTAAATCTAAGGAGGATAGTATCTAGTAGAGTTATGTATAAAGCAACTGGACTATCTTAGTTTTCTTGAAAACATTTCACCATTCATCCGAAACAGCTTCTTCTACTGAAGAAGTCACTTGGATGAGTGGTGAAACATTTTAAAGAAACTTGTTCCAGCACTCAACACTTTCAACACTCATCCAAGTGGCTCTTTCTACTGAAGAAGCCGCTCGGATGAGTAATGAAACATTTTCAAGAAAATTCAGAAAGTCCAGTTGCTTTAGACTTAACTCTACTAGATACTATACATCATGACCTGGATGAATGAGAACCTCCATAGACGTAAGTAGTATAAGGATCACTTCACCATGGATAGACCTGAAGCGTCATGTCTAAATCAAGTGTTATAACATGAGATCATAGACATTTTTGTCTGTATATGAAAATGTGACTTCAGGTTTCCTTAATCCTTTGTTGAATGTTTGACTCTCAAACGGAAACAATTGTAATCTTACTGCAGAGCTTAATACCATCACCTTTGCATTTTAAAATTGAAATTAATTACCGCAACACCACTCATGAAAATGGCATTTGGCAGTAAGGTAAGTGGCAGCTAAATTAAATATTTCAATTATTTACTACATCTTTTTTTACATACTCTTCATCAAATCCCAACCAAAGATCAATACTGAAAAACTCCATGGTTCAATTTGGTTCTTCTGTCTTATAGAAAATTTGCTTCTACCTAAGTAGTTTACAACGTCTAGCAATTTTTTTTTCTGATTCTTGATCTTTTCCCAGGTTTAAATCTTGTAAAAAAAAATATGTTCTTATAATAAACATATACCCTTTCCCAGATGAGACTTTCCTATAGGCTGTCATAATAAGTAAATATACCATGAATAAATAAATGACTTTTTAAATCATTTTTTTTATAGAATGCTGGAAAAGTTGCTACAGTTTTGTCCATTTTACAATTGTTTACAGAAATGTATGTTGTCCCAAGTGTGACGTTTCATAAATAGGAACAATGTTTTTCACTCATGAAAAAATATCATGTTTATTTATACCCACACATGAAAATGGATGTGAAATGCAGCAAATCAGCCCCTATGTGTTTATAAGTAAATAAATATAATGAAGGCTCGGTATGGACACATTCCAGTAAAAATGTCTCTGTAGAAAATTGCTACAGGGAAAGATATTTGCCGCTAGCAAGCCGGTTCATTTACACACAAGCAACAGCTTCCCATGACAAGTGTTACTTAGCAGAAAAATGTAATGTGAGCTTGCAATAGAAAGTGCTAATTAATAGCAATCCTCACGTGATAACAGCCTTACACATACGGATACAGCAATATAGCAATGCTCCCTGCAGAAAGACTTCAGTGAGAAAAAAACAAATGGTGCTTCCAAATGGTGCAATGAAAGAAAATGGATTTAAATCATTTAAGTTATAGGATAGGGCCACACAGATGGTAGGCATGCATCCACCCTCCAAATTCTAAGGTCTTTCTAAGGATTTATCCAAACCATGGAAGCCTAAGAGGAAACATGTAAACAAAAATTGCCTTGCCACACTGTACAGTGTGTCAGTAGAATGTCTTGTCCATACTGTGCTGTAAATATTTGTACAGAGGACCTGGACACTTGAGATAAGGTAAACCACCATTAGCGTTTAAGACCAGTAACACAACATTCTCTAACCTACAAGAAGTGATGGGTGTACCTACAACATACAGTATATCTGTGCTTATATTCAAGTAGTGACTTTTGGAATGGTCATACCCTAGTTCCTGTTTGCAGCCAACTGATTCAGAGTTGCATGTCTGGTTTGATTTGCATGTTAAGCCAGTAGATGAATATCAATGACAAGGAGTGTGCATGCTAAATCCACAGATACTTCTGATTAAAGATCAGAGAACAACCCATTAGTCACTTTTCCTTTTCAAGCTTTAAAACATGATTAGTTTTCCTGACTGAAGACCCAAAATATGCCGCAACCATACCCCCTTCTCTCAAAATCCCTAAGGCCTTTTGCAGTTGCCCTAGTAGCAAAACCATATTAAAAACAGAGAAGATGGAGCTGCAACCTCAGGACCCTTCTCAAAAATATGCTCTTCAGTTTTAGATCATGGAAACTCATTCATGTGGTCCCTATCCACATCATTCACTTAGATGCTGACTCATTGTTGTTTTCCAAGCATTTCCTCCTTTACTTGCTGTAGTCCCTCCAGGACACCCATCTCCTGCTTTGGGATCCCTCTACCTTTATAAACTATGCGTAATACCCATAATGCTCACAATGGGAAAACCTCCCTCCCCTACTAAAATATTGAAGATAAAAGTTTTCAGCTGAAACAACTTCTGAACTGAACATCTACATCACATTATAGTTCCCTAAATTATTTGTGCAAATAAAACAGATTGTTATGCTTCTTCGCAAATGAACAATCCCACCCCTCCAGGTGGAAAGGGCTTTGAATTGGAAAAAAGTTTTTGCATGACGTCACAGTATATTTTAAGGAAACTTTCTATTTTTGCTGTTCAGTATCCTGGCCAGGCTACCCTGACATCTAGATGTAATGATGACATTTTGTTATGTTGGTCTTGGAGACTTAATATTTCATATTCCAAAAATAAATGCCATACTGCTAGTCTATCATTATCTGCAAATCTCAAGAGAAAGGTACAGTTCGCTGTCCCTGAATCCCTCTGATGAAAGCAGGTTGGATATTTTTATTGCTCTAATGCAAGAGGAAAAGAGCAGATATTTTTCTTGTTTGGTTTTCTTTCAAAGAAGTTGGATCAACCTATTCTTTTGTGGTATTAGGTGTACAACAATAGGTCTATTCTTTATTCAGGAGTTAGTGGAACATCTATCCCCCAGAGATCTTCCATTCAGCAGCTCTTTAAAAATGAAATCATGAAACCACAGATGGGATAACATTTAGGATTATTTGAAGCTTGTTTTGAACTTTTGATTGAACTTGTCTACCTAAAAACATTTTTTGACATTCTATTTGATACAGGTATATATACTATATACCTTCTGGGTTATTTATTTCCTAAAATGAAAACAAAAAATGGAATTCAAATAAAAATGCAAAACTAATATATATTATGATATGTCTTACTTTTGTGTGTGTGTGTGTGTGTAACTTTTAATTGCAATTTCAAACATATGGCCCCAAAATAAATTTGATGAAAATATTAATCCTTGATTTATGATATAACATCTAAATTGGATAGGGATTTCTGGAATCGATTTAGTCTTTCCTTGCATTGCATCACATCATAGTAGAGGCTGTTGTCTTTCATATAGTATATGTTTATTTAGACCCCCAAACTAGCATTTGATACTATTTGAAATTTATATCCATTTGAGAACTGCAACAATAGATATGGTTTAAAAATGTGCAAAGCTTTCTAGCTCATTCTTACTTGCTACTAGAGTGTTATTCCTCTAATGCAATTAAAATATTGGACCAAATTGGATTAAATTTGATGAGAAAAACCTATCTCCTAATTCGATTCCAGATTTCCCCATAGCCTTCAATTGGATTTTCATGTGATAAAATATAAGATTTCTCTCTTTGAATAGCATCTGGCCAATTAATTATTATCCCTGGAGTTCATAGTGGAATTATTGGCATGGCTGTATTTTTTTTTAGTAAATTACTCCAATTTATTGGGAGTATGCCAGGGGTTTCATTTTTTTGCCCACAGTTGACTTGAGCATCAGAAACTGACCCCTGTGGATCCTGCCACATAGAGGGGTATGTATTTGAAATTGTAGGGGTGAGAAATAAGATTATCAATGTGTTTGAGTGGTGAAGATACCCTTCCCATTGATTGGCATCTGGACAGGTTTTATGAGACATAATTTTATTAAAAATTTCCGATCTTTTTTTAACAACCTGAATTGCGTTGACCCCAATTATTGGTAATTCAGCCTGTTAGCCTGGCCATTACAATGTTTCAAAAGACTGAATGAAATGTTTGTATTCCGAGCCGTCAGGGGTGCCTTATACTATGGCTCCATCTGTAGATGTCTATTATTTCCTCTTTGTTTCTTTCCTAAACTTTTTCTAAAGTGATGGCAGCATCTGCTTCAAGTCATTTCCTTCTCCCACCAATTTACAGAATGAGTTAATGAAGAGTAGGCACTATTTATTGTTTTCAGGATGACACTTTTGCTTCATAGATCACATGTTCTGCAATTAAAATTGATTTTACTGTCTGATAAATGTCTGACCTAGGGTAATACAGGATCTCAACTGAGACGCTAACTGCAGAATGCGAAGGTCAGCTTGTACTATAGATAGACAACTAAAATATGCTTAATAATTTCCTGAGGGGGATTGATCAAAATGCATTATTTGATCTCCTTCTCCTGCAGTTGGGCTGCCAACCACATTGAAGTTTCCTATTGATTTGAAAGTCAGACAGTCATATTTATGTGTTGTGTTAAAGCTAGAGATTGTTTGCCTTTACTTCTGTTTATGAGTCATGTCCTGAGCTGTGGTTTGTCTAGGATGCATACATGTCTATACAGAGAGGCTGTTTCTTGCCCATTTTCACAAATTTGCTTAAAGGACAGCTAAACTCAAATGTGTAATGACTTAAAAGTTATTTGCACATGGTGGATACAAGCCAGGGCACTCTCTGCAAGGAGTTTGTATGTTGTCCCCCAGATTAAGTGAGTTTCCTGCATATACTCAAGATCCGCTCCACGAGCCACCCCTACTGGCCCTGATGTTGAGGGAAAAAAGTTAGGTTGTGGTAGGGGGGCAGTTGTAGAGGACGGTTGCAGCTGAGGCATGGGGATATTGTAGGGGGTTTGCTCCCTGGGCAGTGGTGTGTGGGGTCCTTAACATGGCAACCCAAGGGAACGCCAGTCCAATGCTGTCTCCAGCCAAGATTCCAGTTTCAACAACATATTGAGTGTTCCGTGATTTCGAGAACTGTGAAGAAGGAGAATCACAAGGCTGCTGTATACTGCCCATTAGGACAATAATCTGCTTGTGTTGCCAAATTGGCAGATTAGTGGTTGACCATATGAGGCTGACTAAAATGTTCAGAACTTTGGCTCAAAACTAAATCATGTAGTAGATCTGTGAATGCATGGTCCAATGAGTTCCAAGGGCATTCCGCTTTTTTCCACAACCCCATCAATATCTCCATATTCCTGATCAGATAGTAGCTGGCAAAGAGGTTCATACACAAGGGCTTTGCATGGATTTTAAAAAATAACTATAGTTACTATTATTATGGTACTGGTTTAATACACTCCACTTATTAATGCAATATATCCATTTTGCTTGTTTGTTGCAGGCTCAGTAGTGTTCCTGGGCAGATACACAAACACTGCTGAATAGATTACCTACAATTAGAACCGGATTTCTAATGGCTTATTATGACCATTCCCCAATCAGTGGCTCAGGAAAAACACATTGCTTACCACTATCTTTGATTTTGCCTCCAGTGGCCTCAAAGTAGGAGCTTGGAGGCAAGTGCTGGAAGCATAAAGGAACTAGAGTACTGCCATGAAAAGCTTCCTGCAAGGTAACAGTCCAGATGGGGCTAACAAACAGCAAATAATAACACCTATGTATAGCTCATATGAATTGACAATCATCTTAATACACTTCTAAACACCTCTGACACTGCACAAGGGAAGAAACAACACAAAATAGGAATAGATCTTTTTAGGCTTGTGGATAAACAAATCTAAATCAAGGCAAGCAACATGGATTCATCAGTTAGAGATGTCAACTAACCTTAGTTTGTCTTCTTTCTAAATCAGTGACACAGCTTGAGTCACAGTTCCAAGAACCTTTGGGACAGCAAAAAGGAGTTCATCTCAAAACAGAATTGACCTTCTTGCTGGGTTTCCAGGCAGTAGCGTACAGGGCCGGAACTAGGGGAAGGCAGAGTAGGCACATGCCTAGGGTGCAAAGTTGGAGGGGTGCCGGGCACGTACCTTCCATGCTGCCTGCCTACCCCTAATCCGGTCCCCTCTCTTCTGTAGAGTTGGCTTGCGTGTTCGTTGGCGCATGTGCACCACCGTCCAATAGGGCATACACACTAGCATCCATTTGCTCATGCGCGCCAAGTCCGTTCACGCATGCACACGTCTGTTCACACATGTGCGCAACAAGTCGGCGCTGCGGCCAGCCAGGTTGCCTAGGGCGGCTGGCTGGGCCCGGCTCTGGTAGCGTACCTCAATATTAATGGGCCCCACAGCAAATTATTTTTCAGGCCCCCAAAGTACCTAATGGTTGACTTGTTTTACCAATATTTATTGAAATTGTATATGAATTAGGGTCTCATGGGGCCCGTATACCTCCTGGGCCTCCCTGCAGCTGCAGGGTCTGCTTCCTCTATAGTTACGCCCCCGGTTGCCAGGTTATCCAGGTATACAAGGTCTTAAAATGCATAAGTGGAGCATTATCACCCCAATAGTTAGTTGACATCGCTGATCAACACAATAGGAACACATCCTACTCCATCTCTTTTCTTTTTATAATGTAAAGATGAAGTTATCGAGCAAGTCTAATGTAGGGTGAAACCTTGTACCATCATGACTCAGTGGTTTATATATAACATGATGCCATTGACTCAATCAATGAGACCACTAACAAGACATACAATCCGGGGGACAGAATAACGAGTGTCCATATAAGAAACCATTTATAACCTTGGCTTGTTAAATTCTTGATATTTTTGTATTGCGCTATTGTAATGCACAGACTAAAGGCTCTCACGCAGACTATTAAAGATTCCAATTATAAATAAGGAGCTGCACATTTGCTCTGAGATGTCCATCTAAGATGTGTGAATGTTCTTAGCCCATTAAACAGTAGAGTACTTTCTATATATTATATATACCCAGGAGCATGAACTTAGAGACATGTAGCAACACACACAACATAAACACGGCTAATATTCTGTCAGGTAATGGAAGACACATCCAGCCACTTTTCCCCATTGCTATTTTTGTATAACTATACCCTTTAGTTACTATACCATTTAATTTGTGCCTATTTTTAATAGTTTCTGTGAGATTGTTGGTTTAGGTGCCATATATATATATATATATATATATATATATATATATATATATATATATATATATATATATATATATATATATATATATATATATATAGTTACATTCAATTTACGCCTTATCTCTTTCACTTTCATTGCTAATTTAACCACAGGTACCCTTTCTAATAAAGAGTAATGGATCCTGAATTGTCCTGTAGGACACTAGCACCATTACATGGAGGCTGATTTATCAATTTTTGAACTCAAGGTTCTTCAAAATCCATTCCCAAGAACAAAACACCATTAAACTCAGTTGATTTTTTTTTCTCTACCACCAGTATATAAAAAATGGAATGACTGTGTTAATTCACAAAAAGAAAAACGAATGAGCATTGCACTTTTCCAATTATTTTTGAATAGCTTAAATGTTGAAAATACACCTCCCATTGACTTCTAAAGAAACTCGACGTTCGGTAGGAATCAACATTTTTCATGTGAAATAAATCATTTTGAAAACACTATATTAAAAATATTAGAATTTACTAATTTACAGTCAAATGGTAGCAAAATTAGATTTTTTAATAAATCAGCCCCTGGCATATAACTAGAATTCCTGCCCTATATCAAATGCTCCCTTCTTTGCATATAGTTTTCAGGAAAATGAAAACAAAGTTATTCAGATGACTGTATCTCCTTAAAGGAGAACTAAACACTAAAATTAAATGTGGCTAAAAATGCCATAATTTATATAGTGAACTTATTGCACGAGGCTAAAGTTTGAGCTTGTCAATAGCAGCAATGATCCAGGACTTCAAACTTGTCACAGGGGGTCACCATCTTGGAAAGTGTCTGTGACACTCACATGCTCAGTGGGCTCTGATTGGCTGTTGAGAAGCTAAGCTTAGGGCTCGTCACTAATTATCCAGCAGAAAATGAGCTTCCCTGGCTGTAATATAAGCTGATGCTACAGGTTTGCTGATTATTAAATTCTGATGCTAATTGCACTGTTTTCTGTGCTGCCATGTAGTAATTATCTGTATTAATTACTAATCAGCCTTATATTGTGACATTTCTATTCTATGTGTACTGTATATTGTGAGTGGGTCCCTAAGCTCAGTAAGTGACAGCAGCACAGAGCATGTGCAGTGAATCAGCAGAAAAGAAGATGGGGAGCTACTGGGGCATCTTTGGAGACACAGATCTTTACTGCTAAAGGGCTGTGGTTGCCTTGGGCTGTTACAGAAGCACAAAACATAATGTACAAAATATCTAGCTACTTCTTTAGTTAGGCTTTTCCTTTAAAGAAGTACAACTCCCCAGTGAGCTGGTGCATGCACGCGTGCAATCGCGCGGGAGGGCATGAAGGTAGGCAGCCTCTAGGACCCCCCAGCCTAGGGACCCCCATTTAGGAAATCAGTGCCTGTGTATTATAGCTGGAGACATGGGAATACTTTCTGTATGAGGACAGCTTTTTACTGGAGGTCATCAATGAAATGCGAAAGAATCAACTGCTGGTCAAAATAATGAAAAACCATGGAAATAAATGAGTTCTTAAGATTTTTTTTTGAATTGCTCTTCCTTTAACTGAATAAAAAAGTAACTATCTTTGGGATTGTGGAAGGTGTTTGGTAAGTCTTCAGAAATACATGTGCGGCTTTTGCCAGAGATCATTTCTAAACTGATGCTTTACTTTCTATCATCGAACCTTCTTTATATTCCTTGAGCATTTCTCTAAAGGTTAGCTGTTCTGGGCTGTAAACAACTCTGCCATCCTATTAAATCTAACCTCTGAAACATGTATAGATTTCAAATATATGAGGTCGGAGTTGTATTAGAGGTTAAATTGCATCCAAGAGCAGAATGAGCAAGGAAATGACACATTCAGACTTACTGATGAACAGACTTTGTATAAATTGGCTAATGATGTTCATGTGGCAATGGCAATACAATCCAACATATGGCTGGCTTAATGCTTAACCATTTGTGACTACGGGTGCTTAGGTGTAGTGGTGACCTCAAGAACATCTATTTACAAAAAATATATATTTGTGCTTGGCTACAACATTTAGAACGTGAACACCCCAGTTATATAGTTCTTCTATTTTTTTTTTATATTAGTAGCAATTAGAGATGCACCAAATCCAGGATTTGGTTTTGGATTCGGCCAAGATTCGACCTTTTAAAGCATGATTCGAATTCGGCCAAATCCAAGTGCATTGCTGAACCCAACCCAAATCCAAAAAAATCATTTCACTTTTCTTCACACAAAAAAAGAAGTAATTTTTTTTTTAATTTACATATGCAAATTTGGGATCAGATTCTGTTCAGTATTTGGCCGAATCTTTCACAAAGGATTCATGATTCAACCAAATCCTAAAATAGTGGATTTAGTGCATCCCTAGTAGTAAGTATATCGCTGACATATTGCATGGGTAGGGATGACTGGTAGAGATTCACACTAAAATTTTCACTTTCACCAGATTTTTTATTTTTAAATCCATGCTTGAATTTTGCCATGTGGTCTGTTTTGTGAAAGAAGTGCCCTGTGTCAAGATTGACCTACGCTCCTAGAGCGCGCGGCACACACTTCCGGGTTTTACGTGCTGTGGTGCTGTGTGCTTGACATAATCGTGTCCGCGGAGCGAAATTCAAAGGTATATAAGGGGCTTTTGGGCATGGCAATGGGCATTAACCATTGTTAGGTCTAATTTGTTAGTTTCTGGGTGTGAGTGTGTCTTGTTTGATTCTGATTTTGATCCTTGTTTGCCTGACTATTCTTTGAACACTGCCTGTACCAACCCCGGCCTGATTGACCTTGCTTGAACTCCACCAGTACCGACTCCAGCCTGCCTGACTACACTTTTCCTGAACTGTTGCCTTCCGTCCAAAACCTTGGAAACTCACATGACCAATGCTCGGTCAGAACTCTTGATTGGCTCCTCTCAAGTCAAGACCTAGCGGCATCTGAGTAGCTGAGGGCTCCTCCCGAGGTCAAAGGTGGCTGCTATAGGAGGAAGATTGAGCCGTGACCAGGGAGCTTAGCACTTGTTCTGGATTTAGGGAGCCGTACGTGACATTTTATTTTCCTCCTATGTGTCCAGTTTAAAACTAAATGTCTATTTCTGGCTAACTCAATATCAAACATGTACAAATTGTCAAAAGAATAGCGCTCTATTTTCAGGCTGTTGTTAGCACATCAAAAACTATTTTAGAACTGTTGTAATACATTTGCTTTTGCTTACATTAAACAATTGTAACTGATGACAATTGAATGAGATATGATGATTTTTTTCTGTTTAGATTTAAAAGAATCATTTCATTCCCTCTCTCACTAATTTGTATATTGGTGATTAAACATTGTTCCTAATAAAAGATTTGGAGAATGACTACTAGAAAGACAGTCAGGCTTGAAAAAAGGCCCAGCGGGGGCCATAGCATTGCCTGTAAGCTTTTAGGTTAAATAAATCAAATATTCACAACTTAAATGTACCACTTGATCATTTTACATGGTTATGTCTCCAGTGCAATACTGAGGACCCTTAGGGAGCACCTACCAACACTGCAAGAGCACCGGTCTTTTTACTTTTAAGGGTAGAGCATTCCACCCACATAGAGCCATTGACACAAGCATTTTAATTTAAATACATAGAGATAATGAACTCTGTATAAACAAACCCCATTCATTACCAAAGGTTTTGAGATAAGTTTTTAGCTTACTATACAGAGGGCTAATTGTAGACTGATAACTCCCTGTTCCTCCTCCACCTCTGACTCCAGGAAGTTGGAAAGTGAACGTAGATTCAATCTATAGTTTCGTGTGTGACATAACAATACACGCACTGTAGATATTTCTTAATTAGTGATGGGCGAATTTGCGCCATTTCGCTTCGCCGGAAAATTCGTGAATTTTGTGCGAAATTTGCAAAACAGCGAAAAATCCGTGAAACGGCGCCAGCGTCTCGTTTTTTACGCCGGCGCCCATTTTTTTGAATTTTCTCGGGCGAATTTTGGCGGGCGTTTTGTGAATTTATTCGCTGAATCGCTCAAATTCGCCGGGAATTTGCGCCTGGCGAATAAATTCGCCCATCACTATTTCTTTATCAAATAGACAAACTGTATATTCAGCACAAACTTCAGTCATTAAAGTCACGTTGAAAAAGGGGGATAACTGCCCTGTTAAGAACAAAGTAATGACGTTATTATTCTCCACAGATGAGAAGTAGAGTTTCAGGGTGTTTTCATCAGCACAGTTCTCACTAAGAGGCAATAAAAATGATATTTGTTCCCCTATATCCATTTAACCGAACAAGAATTTATTGATTTCCCCCCTCAGTATCATGTATTAACTACTGATTTTAATGAACATAAACAATAGCAAAGGTCTGGCTTTTATCAAGTTACACAAAACTGCCACCAACCAACTGGGATATTTCATGCATGAGGTCAATCCATGAAAGCAAAGAGCCAATCAAAATGTTGTCAGCAGTGTACACAACGGGACGGCCACATAAATTCTCAGTGCCCTAAAGCTGTTGCTTGAGTAGATGTTTATTTCCAGTAATTGATGCTTGTTATGGATGTAGTTCTCCCATGCAGGTGAACAGAGGACAACTCATCAACAAAAACGTTTCCCTGTGGTGGTTTCAAATTATATTTAACAAGAATCAATCATCTTGAGGACTTGACTTCTTTTATTCCCTGATTCTCATATGAACCTGAATGGCTAGGAACCAGTTTTAGAAAGATGTTAAATGCGTGTAATCATTGGCTGTTTAAACGAAGGGGGGGGGACAATGGGGCAGATGAATGTATATTTTATAGATTGTACAATTTAGTATATTTCATGAATTATTCAATCCAATCAAAAAGTTTTCAGTTTTTTTCCCTATTTCTGGTATTTCACCTGCGACTGAGATGATCAATCTTCATGCTGCTAGAATGCTCTGGTAATAGTGATGGGCGAATTTCTCCCGTTTTGCCGAAAAATTCATGAATTTCCAGCAAAAAATTTGGGAAACTCGAATTTTGACGCCAGCATCAATTTTGAAGACCACGTAAATTCACGTAAAGTTTGATGCCAGCATTAAAGTCAATGGGCATCTGAAAAGTGTTGACAAGCGACTTTTTTGACGCGCGTCCAATTTTTTTTTAAAAAAATTGTGCCTACCGAATTTAATCGCCCGTCACTACCTGCCAATAATATTCAATAATTAACCAAATATATAATTTAGGATATAGATAAATAACAAATCCTGCAAAAAAAAAATTGCTTAATAACAAACCGAAAAATCCCCAAAAAATTGCAACAACTGAAAACAAGGTCACCTTCAGTGTGAAATTCCTGTGAAATTCGCAAAACAGAGAAAAATTTGTGAAACGCCCACGTCAATTTGCTCCTATTTTGGCACTCGTGTCAATTTTGACACCGGAGTTAAAGTCAATGGGCGTCCGAAAAGTGTTGACGTGCGATGGTTTTGACGCGAGTGACTTTTCCGTTGCGCATCCAAAATTTTGTTGACGCTGGCGAATTTTCAGATATTTATTCCCGGTGGCGAAACACATATTCAATTCAACGCAAATTCGCGCCTGCCGAATTTATTCGCCCATCACTAGTCCAAAGTTAGAAAGTAACATGACATGGGAAAAACTGTGTATACGTTTTCAAATTTTTGCTTGCTTGGGTGCTATCCTTTCACCTGCATGGGTACTTAAACAAAACTCAATGGAAAAAGCTCAAACTAAAAAAAAATTCTATCAAATTAATGTTGAAGAAAACTTGATTGCAATGAAAATCATATTGTTGCCTTAATTTTTGCAAATTTGAAAGAAATTATCAAATAAAATAGCTTGAATGTTGAAAATATAACCCCCACTTAATTATATGGAAGCTCCCAAATTTTTTCATTCATCTTTTTGATATTATTTCAATAAACAGAACTTGAAATTCTATTTCGAAAAACTCAACTTTTGAAAAAATGTGAGATTCTGTATTTTCACAGTGACTTTTATGAATTGTGAACAAGCTGAAAATTTTTATTTTGTTACACCCACATTTTGAAAAAAATTCAGATTGCATTTTGTCACAGTTACTTTCTTGAATAGAGGGAAAATGTGATCTTGTGTTTTACTACCAAACAAGGGTTTGATTTCAGTTAAGCTAAAATTCATCTGATTCTGACCTACTGGGATTCTACCAAATCCTGGATTCAATATCACTAAGAATATTGTTGCTATTACAGTACTATATGATTTTAGAATATCTAGCTGTGATACCAATCATATATAATATGAAATATAAGAATGTTGCTAAAACTCAAGAAGAAACTCAAGAAGAATATTTAGTATTCATCCAAACCCCAATATTATGATTGGTGCATTTTTTACTCTTCAGTCTATCAATCGCCTAAAGGAAAAATAAAGTATAAATATTAAGAACTTACCTGCAACTAGTACTTTAGCTGTCCGGCTGACTATTGTTCCAACACTATCTAAGGAAGCTTCACACTGGTAAACACCCTCATCCGGCCTGTGGTGCCTGGAGTGGACCACATTCTGTATGAGGAAAGACCCACTCGGGAGTTGCTGTCTTCTTTCATCTATTACCAGATTCAGATAAACTCCATCCTTCTTCCACTTGATTATTGGTGCTCCCCGATCAGATTGTGCTGAGCAGTTCAGTACAACATTACCTCCACGCATGGTAACAGCATCGGATGGTTCAGACAGGAACCATAAGGATGTAAAACTCTTGACCTGTGAACCTAAAAAAATAAAGACAACAAACACTGTTTAGAATACATAGGCCCAACAGAACAGGGTTTTTTTTTAATATAGATGACAGTAATAGTCAGCTCAATTGAAATGTACATGACAACTATATTGAAATCTGTTAAGGGTACACTTAGGGGCAGATTTATCAAAGGTCGAGGTGAATTTTTGAATGAAAAAAAAAATCTAATTTTGAGCTATTTTTTGTGTACTTCGACTAGGGAATAGTCCAAATTCGATTTGAATTTGAAAAAAATTAAAAAATTCAAATATCGAAATTAATCATGTTCTGTCTCCAAATAAATTCGACCATTCGCCATCCAAAACCTGCCAAATTGCTGTTTTAGCTTATGGGGGACCTCCTAGAAGTTATTTGAAGTCAATTGGTGGACTTTTTGGGGGGGGAATCAAATTTGATTGATTGCGCTATTCCTTCGATTCGTATGATTCAAATTCGGCTGAATATGGGCCTATTCAATCGAAAACTGACCTATTCGTCCAAAACAAACTTCAAATTAATTTCGGTTGGTCTTTTTGATTTAAAATTGCGAAGTATTTTCAATTCGAAATTCGACCCTTGATAAATCTGCCCCATGAATTCAAAATTCGAATTAAAAATGATCAATTGAAATTTATCAAAAAATTTGAATTGTTTAAACTCGGGTGAATGGGATTGACCTGCAAACTTGAATCAAATTCAAATCTAATTTGATTTGAGTTTTCTCTCCGAAAAAAACTTGATTTTCAGGAAGGCTGCAAACAATTCCAAATTGATCTCAGAATGTCCCCCATAGGCTAAAACAGCAATTCGGCAGGTTTAAGGTGGTAAATAGTTGAATTCAAATTCTTAAAGGGCCAGTACATAATACATTTTGAATTTTGAATTCGATTTTTTTTTTTTAAAAACTCAAATCAAATTTTAACTATTCCCTGGTCGAATTTCACTTAAAAAAGTGAAAATTTGAATTCAAATTTTCACTTTGACCCTTAATTTAAGATTTGGAGTTCACCACATACTGTAAATGCCCCAACAGTGAAATGATCAACTCCCAAAAGAGTTCTGTTAAAGGTCAAGGCTTCTAGCTCCCTCCCTTTTCATCTTCTGAAATTTGGTGAACAGAATACTTTATGCAATTAGTCTGGGGTCTGATACCTGAAATGAAAATGCTATAAAGAGTATCAATGAGTAAGTTGTGTTTCACCACTAAAAAACATACAATGTCATGTAAAAAAAAGCTTGTGCAGAAAAATGTCCAGTTGGCATGATGGGTATGAAAGAAAACAATTATTAACTTCTTGAAACTACTACAGGTATGGGACCTATTATCCAGAATGCTCAGGACCTGGGATTTTCCAGATAAGGGGTCTTTCTGTAAATTGGATCACAACATTACTTAAACCCAATACAATTGCTTTGCCTTTAATAAGGATTAATTATATCTTAGTTGAGATCATGCACAAGCTACTGTTTTATTATTACAGAGAAAAAGGAAATCATTTTTAAAATTTGGAATCATCTGATTAAAATAGAGTCTATGAGAGATGAACTTCCTATAAATTGGAGCTTTCTGGATAACGGATCCCATACCTGTACTATGCAAATAAATTGTGAACTAGCTTATCAGTTAATTTCAATTGTATACTTTAATTAGTTTTTAATACACTATATAGTAATCAGGATGGTTGAGTAATCACCTGGCCCCCCAATAATGCTTAAGGACTGCTCTCCTATGAATACATTAATTGTCTGCCCTGTCATATCAGGACTGAACACGAGCCCATGAAACACTATGGACAGATTTATCAATGGTTGAAGTGAAAATTAGAATGTCAAGCTAATTTTTGGATACTTTGACTAGGGAATAGTCCAAATTCGATTTGAATTTGAAAAAAATGTGAAAATTTGAATATCGAAATTTATCATGTACTGTCTCTTTAAAAAATCTACTTCGACCATTTGCCATCTATATACTGCCCAATTGCTGTTTTAGCCTATGGGGGACCTTCTAGAACCTATCTGGAGTCAATTGGTGGACTTTGAAAAACTTTACGATTCGAATGCGTTATTACTTCGATTCGTATGATTCGACTTCAGACAAATTCAAACGATTATGGACTATTCATCTGCTAAAAAAACTGATATTTTTTTTTAAAGAAATTTCGGTTGGTCTTTTTTAATTAGAATTTTTACGTTTTTCAAATTCGACCCTTGATAAATCTGCCCCTACGAGTTTACACATATAGTTACAGAACACGCTCAAAAGCGCACGCCAGCAGCACAATCTTATTTACAGCTTTTTATGTCCGACTATAGTGTTGTTTGTTTCTTGCAAAGGACACCTGCTTCGTGGGAGTCTACTTAGTAATGCGATAAACTAATTTGTACTTAAGACTTACACTTTAATCTTTGTTTTGTTCCCTGCATTCTTAACCAAGGGAACACATTTTCTACATTTGCATGAATTAGCATAATGGCACCATAATTAAACTGTGCTTTGCATGGGACAAGCGAGTCCCTTCAATCTATCTTAATAACTCACAGCGGGAAGGTAGCAAACATCGTCTCTACTTATTGGGGACTCATAATACATACAAACACCCTCACTGAGACTGTGTTGGAAGTGATTTATACCCATCATCAAGGCACAAAAGCCTGAAATTACAAACAGGCTAATAAATATCAATTATCTCAAAGATACATCTCCAAGATGTCCTCGGAGCAAATTTAATGCTCACTGCTGTGTAGAACGAGTGATAGATGCCAAAACAGCTATGTTAGTGCTCCGTACAAACGCTCAGCACTTCTCCCACGGAATATCATCCATTTATGTGCAGCATCTCTGATGGAGACTGTCATACAGAATTCTGTTTCACACAAGACAAATAATAAGCGGCTCTACAAATAATCAAAATGATCTGAGCACGTGTGCTTGAGTTAAAACTGTGGGAATATTCCATTGGGGCTATTTTTGCTCAAGTTTTTTAGTGTGAGTTTTCATGCTTTTTATTAAAGCATCCTATAAAAATACTGTTTTAAAAAAAGACACCGAAAGCCTCATTTACCAGTCCCATGTGCCTCTTCCATTCTATTTTCATGATGTCACAATAAAGGGACAGATGCAAACCCTTCCTCTTCTGTTAGACCAGTGATCCCCAACCACCTGTGAATTATCCAGCAAAACTGCTGCAAGAATTCGCAGCCGGAAAAGTTTGCTGCACGTGTAAAAATTTTTGCGCACGTAAAAATTTACGCTAGCATGAACATTGCCAAAGTTATTTTGACGCCATTTGAATTCAATGCATTTGAATAAAAAAGTCACTTGTGTAAAAATTTTTGCAGGTGTAAAAGTTGTTGCGTGTCAAAATTATTTTGACTCCCATTGACTTCAATGCATTTTGCAAAAATTACGGAGTTTCGCAAATTTTTCATCGAAGCAAAATGGGACAGATTCCCATCACTATGGCTCTCCAACCCCTTGGATGTTGCTCCCAGTGGCCTCAAAGCAGGTGATTATTTTTGAATCCTTGGCTTGGAGTCAAGTTTTGGTGCATAAAAACCAGTTGTTTTGCCAAAAAGAGCCTCCTGTAGACTGACAGTCCTCATAGGGGCTACCAAATAGCCAATCACAGCACTTTTTCTGCACCATCCAGGAATTTTTTTCATGCTTGTGTTGTTCTAAAAATCTTTTTTTTGTCTGAATGTTGCTTACATGTAAAAAAGTATGGAGACCCCTACGTTAGAACCTTCAGACCCTTGTAACATAAAATTCACTTCACTTTTAGACATATAGTCTATGGTTCTTAATAGTTATACAGGCTAGGGGTTCTTTGTCACTTTCAGACAAGTTTCAGGCTAAATACTTAATCACGTGATTACTGCTTTATTGGTGGGTTCCTTATGGTCTGCAAAGTGTTGTGGTATGGCCAAGGATGATATTGTTTATGGCAACCCCCTAGGTTGGGGAACCGTTCCTTGTGGTTGGGACTTCGATATGGGCTTGGACCCTTGGTAGTGGGGATCCCCAACCTTTTTACCCATGAGTAAAATGGTGGGGAGCAACACATGCATGAAAAATATTTCTGGTGGTAACAAATAGGGCTGTGATTGGCTATTTGGTAGCCCCTATGTGGACTGGCAGCCTACAGGAGACTCGATTTGGCAATACATCAGATTTTATAACCAAAACTTGTCTCCAAGTCTGGAATTCAAAAGTACAGTAAGCACCTGCTTTAAGGCCACTGGGAGCTACATTCAAGGGATTGGTGAGCAACATGTTGGATCAAAGTATTTAAGTTCTGTTCATATCCAATGTTATTTATATAAAATGCGGTCAAGCCAGGCAACTTGGCCACCTACTGTATGTGACACTGCATATTAAAATAATGTCTATTCTGTGCATATAACGATGGCTCTATTTGTCTTTCCTCTTATTTGTTTTCCTTTAAAAATAAAACAATTTGTAAAATGAGAAATTCATGATCCATGATTACAAGAACAGAAGGGGCTTGTGAGGGTATAAAATATAGGTTCATTAAAATAACGATTCTGCTCATTAGCAGCATATGGTGGGGACCCAGCTGTGCTTCACTCAGAACATCCTTGGCCACTCATGGTGTTTTGTTTGATTGTCAGGTAAAGGGGAACAAAGTCGACCTTTCTCAGCTGCAAATGCATGTTTATTTGGGCAGGACTGAAAATACCTGGTAGATCATCTCATAATACACAAACACGGGGCCTTTAAAGGGGCATTGAACTGCATGGATTTAGATCTGAAGCAATCAAGAATTTCATGCAATTTATTTAGTGCTGATACTGAGGCTTAATTCCTCTCTGCCCACTGCTAGTTCATTCTCCGACTCCAATTTTAATACAGTATGATAATATATTCTTAATTTAGGAATTGTATGCAAACAAAAGTCCCATCTCAGAATAGAATTCTTCAAACTATCAGCATTGGCAAAACACCCTTTGACAGAAGAGAGAAAAAAAAACATGTCGCATATAAAATGATGCCTCCCAATTGCTGGAAAAACAACATTTATTTTTGTACAAATCAGCCATTAAATAATGATGAGGTTTTTCTTCATGCAGATGCTACGTCCTAGTTATAAACTGAAATACTGCAGTTTTTTTAAGAAGGGCCAGAAACATATGAATTGTAATGGTATGAACTGGAGAGATGGGGCTATGGCTGATGTATGCCTATGATTCCTGATCTGCCCTATGGGGGTGCTTATGCCATTGCCTCAGCAGGCTTTATTACACTCATATATATCTACTCCAGCTGGGGTGGGATTGAACACATTCATGGCATTTAAAAGGTTGATGATGTCTCTAAACTTTTAAAGGAGAAGGAAAAGCTTAATCTCTGGAGGATTCCAGTTGGTTGTAGCCACCAAGCTCAGTGGTTGCCTGAGACCCTGGGATGGTGCCTCTGGTCATTAACTGTACAGGCACAGGGTACTACTGCAGCAGAGCCCTATTTCCCCCTTCTTCTCTCTTAGGGATCCCTCATAAAGGGGACCAACAAAGAAGATGATCCTCTTACAGCAGTAGATGACACTCCTACAGTAGTACCCAGGGCATCTGACCATGGAGAGTATGCCTTTCATTCTCCTTTAAAGCTGTTCTTCTTTAAAGTTATTTTAATGCTTCCCATTTTCCTTGGAGTGGTGTTGATGCCAGCAATATGCTTCAATTACCCGAAGACTCATTGGTTCTTATGAATAAAATACATGACTCAGCAGCTCAGATTGCTGGGTCACAGACTTGGAGAAACAGATAGGGAACTCTTGGCTGCAGTCCTGAATTGAAATCATCAAGATTAGCATTAAAGGGATACTGTCATGGGAAAAAAAAAATTTCAAAATGAATCAGTTAATAGTGCTGCTCCAGCAGAATTTTGCGCTGAAATCCATTTCTCAAAAGAGCAAATGGATTTTTTTTATATTCAATTTTGAAATCTGACATGGGGATAGACATATTTCCCGGCTGCCCCAAGTCATGTGACTTGTGCTCTGATAAACTTCAATCACTCTTTACTGCTGTACTGCAAGTTGGAGTGATATCACCCCCTCCCTTCCATTGAATATAAAAAAATCTGTTTGCTCTTTTGAGAAATGGATTTCAGTGCAGAATTCTGCTGGAGTAGCACTATTAACTGATGCGTTTTGAAAAAAACATATTTTCCGATGACAGGATCCCTTTAAAGATCTATAATAACATGTGGATAAACATGATGCTGATTTAGATTTGAGCAGCTTCTTCTTCTTCCATAACAATGTCCAACTTTTGGCTTTTCTTTTGGATGGAGAACAGTGGAACAGTAGTGGGCATTGCTGTGATTCTAGTTTCATATCCATCAAGGATAAGAGTTTGTATAGTGTCACTGTATCTGTTTCCTCCCACACCCTTTAAGAAGTTGACCTACTATGTGTTATTTAAATATGATGGGGCCAATAGATTGTAAGATGCATGGAGGGCTGCAGAACCAATATCATCCCAGTGTTATCATTAACAAAAAAATCCTTTACAAATTTTAACCTATTAGAAGATTCTGGCTGTAGATACTGTACTTGTTTGAAGTACTAGCTGGAAGGGCACATAGTTAAGTGGGGTGTTTATAATTATAGATGGGACTTATTTCAAAAAATTAGATTTTTTTATGTTTATAGCTTAGTTAAATTTAAAGTAGAAAATGTTGATTTAAGAGATACTGTAAAGTAATAAGAAAAACTTTTGACTGACTGATAACTGCTGTAGGTCTTCAAGTAAGGCACCCTTAAGCTATACATGTCAGTCTGTGTCACTTTGCCTTGAAATATATTTTATTAAGCCAAATGTCATTAAGAATTTCAACTTTTCAGTTGCAGGTAATGAAATACATTAAATAATAGACTGGCAGGAGAGTAATAGAGAGAGTTGTTATTGCAAGGCCACCCATTGGGCCCCCCGTAGGCTTTAGATACAGGCTCATTGAGCAG
This sequence comes from Xenopus laevis, assembly GCF_017654675.1. NCBI lineage: Eukaryota > Metazoa > Chordata > Amphibia > Anura > Pipidae > Xenopus > Xenopus laevis. Next base: position 221,955,499 of record NC_054371.1, read on the forward strand.
CTGTCCATTACCAAGCCTTTTTTATAACTAGTTTGACATGTCAAGGGATCATAGCTATGGAAATTCTAACTACATTTTAGTTACAATCAGAGTTGACTATGCATCCTTTATTTTATGAACAAAGAATTGATGGTAATGATGAGATATGCAATAACTGAATGTGGAAGAGGAAGACTAATCTGAGCATGCGTTATAGTAACAAGGAAATTAGTTAATTCACAACTAAATAAGGTCCTTCTTTGCCCAACAGATTTCTACAGTGCTCCTAAATAATACTTAAAGAACCCCCAAATTGGATATCATATAGGCTATCCAATCCATTCTTTATCTACATGGGACACTAGGCTGTTTAAACAAGAGCAGGTTAATTGGTGACCAAATGTGCCTATGTGCAATTAGCTGAAAGAGGTATATTTTTCCAGGTTGTGTTATAGAGTACTTTTGGCTGATGGAAGCTAGAGCAATGACCTCTCTAAAAAAGCTGTTTGATCAATGAGTTACTGGTGTTTTTTGGAGAAAGCTCTTAGAATAGAACAGTCCCACATCTATGATTTGTGTAGAAGGCAAATCGCCCGTTGTTTAAAAAAGCCATTAGGCAGTGCGGCAGGCAGTTAAAATGCTCATTTCATTAAATATATCTCTTTCTATTCCATAACTAGCTTCTGGAATCATTATTTCTGCATTTAGAGCAAAGCAACACAACTAGTGGCCACCAAATGGTCAGAACTGACTAGGGCTCAGCTGACATTATCAAAGTTGTCACTTCATCTGCATTTTCTCTCTCTGAGATCTTGCCTGGTTGAGCTGTTGAAGATCCCAACAGATGCAGAAGTTTGACATATCCAAAGAGGAAATCTCAGCAAAGAGGCAGTTCATTTTCAGAAAGCCTTTGTCATTTATATCAAGCGTGATGAGCCCTGAAGCAACATTTACATGAGAATGTAGCTGTAAAATTTGAATGCAGATGATTTGGTCAATGAGAAAGATATAGTAATAAAGGGGTGGGGAACGAGGAAAGTGAAACAGTGACCGGCCCATATAACATAATATGTGAGCACACAAGCCTATCCTATAGCTTATGCCTCAATAGAAAGTATCTTTCACACCCTGTAGATATTCTGGGATACATTCCCTAGCAGGGATACCCAACCTTTTTTTTACTTGTGAAAAGAGTTGGACACCAATACAAGCATGCAACAACTCCCTGTGGGTGCCAAATAAGTGCTGTGATTGGCTATTTGATAGCCCCTATGTGGACTGGCAGTCTACATGAGGCTCTACATGACAGTACATCTGGTTTTTATGCAACCAAAACTTGCCTCCAAGCCTGGAATTCAAAAATAAGCCCCTGCTTTGAGGTCACTGGGAACAACATCTAAGGGGTTGGTGAGCAACATGTTACTCATGAGCCACTGGTTGGGGATCACTGAGTTAAAAATCCCACAAATGTAAAAATTTGGACACAAAAAAATATGAAACCAACTCATGATCCCAAGAGTATCTGCTGTGATCATAAAAACTGAACTACATAAGATACTTTGGTCAAATGCACCGGACTGTTCTACCACATCCTGTCATACCGGTACAGGTATAGTATCCATTACGCAGAAACCCATTATCCAGAAATTTCTAAAATTACGGAAAAGGCTATCTCCCATAGAATCCATATTAATCAAATAATTTAGATTTTTGAAAATGATTTCCTTTTTCTCTGTAATAATAAAACAGTAGCTTGTACTTGATCCAAAATAAAATCAAATTAAGTCTTATTGGAAGCAAAACCAGCCTATTGGGTTTATTTCATGTTTATATGATTTTTAGCAGACTTAAGGTACGGAGATGCAAATTATGGATAGATCTCTTATCCAGAAAACACCAGGTCTCATGCATTCTGGGTAACAGGTCCCATAGCTGTGTCATTGGTTCTCCACAAAATGTGAACCTCCATGCTGTTATGTAAAATTGAATAATATAAAGTTTTCATTTGACATAAATGTCTTTCACAACTTCTCAGTACATTCCATTAGGCCAGGCAATGGAGCTATAGAGGTGCAGAGTCACAGATACACTGTACCTTTCATTTTGCAAATACAGGTATAGGATCCCTTATTTGGAAACCCGATATCCAGAAAGCTCTGAATTTGCGAAATGGCCGTCTCCCATAGACTCCATTTTATCCAAATAATCCAATTTTTTAAAAATGTTTTCCCTTTTCTCTGTAGTAATTAAACAGTAGCTTGTACTTGATCCCAACTAAGATATAATTAATCCTTATTGGAAGCAAAACCAGCCTATTGGGTTTATTTAATGTTTAAATTAATTTCTAGTAGACTTTAGGCATGAAGACCCAAATTACGGAAATGTTATCCGGAAAACCCCAGGTCCCGAGCATTCTGGATAACAGGTCCCACACCTGTATAAACACTTGGGTCAGTCATACCTGCACTGCACATTCCGTTTAGCCAGGCCAAGGTGTTATAAACGTGCAGAGATATCTATAACTACAGTAAAACTCTATTCTCACCACTAAACTGCCGCTCATCACAATTGCCTCCCAGATGGACCATCTCCACCAATTATGTCATCTAATTAAAAATATGAAAAGATACTCCCTTGATTTTCTATAAAGCAGAAAGTAAAAAAAAAAGACCAGAAAGCCAATTAGACTTGAGAAGCTTTCGGCTGACAGTCACTTAATGGCCACTCTTTTATTAGATTTCTCCTGTGATTCATCGGCAGCAGGGAAAACAAATCTGTGGGATTCACCTCAATTGTTGATTAAAAAAGAATCAAGGATATTCCAAATTCAATTATGGACACATTTCTGTTGATTCCCTACTGGCCAGTTTTTGGTTAAGCAACAACTATGAATACTGTGGAAAAACGAAATATATATTCCTGCTCGACGCACTGCATGCCGAAACAGGGTTACAGTCAATGACCAGGAACTGCAATTATTATTTCTGATCATAACCAGGGATTCGCATCATATGGAAAATTTGGAAGGATGTGGGTAGACAGCTAGAAAACAATGGATTTCCATGTTGAGCTGAGTCTGCAGGCAGCACCATTACAGCTGCGAAGGGAATCAAAGTGAAAGAGATGATTATAAAAAAACTCAAGGTATAGTCACCTTTAAAAGCTGCTATACCCTTAAACATGCAGAAGGTTATGTTCTTCCAGCGAGTTTTATTTAATGAGATGCTTGTATAAATGCTAAATTGCTGATATTCAAATGTAAAAGGAAACAACCCTCTCTTCCATTAGTAAACACGGTTTAACACATCAAGTGACATCCCTCGTATAGAGAATTAATGCAGCTCCGTAATCCTTAATTTGCTTATTTTTCCATCGCTGCAAACCTGCCAACCCTATTATCTGTATGTACAATAAAGGTAAAGCATAATTCTGTAATATTCCTTTTATGCCTTTTCATTTCTGTTCCTGCTTTGCCGATATTACAGTTTAATCACCTGAACAGGAATGAACACTAAATTTAGAGCACATTTAAGATCCACCACTTGCTCCAGATCTGTTTTTTATAACAGTGTCGCTATTAACAGGGCAAGGTGAATGGAATTTATTCACTGGCAAGATTATTTAGTGGTCTGTATTCTATATGCTGTATATTTTTCATGTAAGTATAAGAGAAGGACTTGTAGGATGAAAGGTGAGAGAGTGGCACTAAAGCAAGATAGCAACAGTCTTTGTAGGGCCCCTTTATCCCTCAATCGTTGGGAAAGATTAGCAGTATTGCAAATATATTGAAAGTGTGCATTCCTGTGCTACAGAGTAGAGGTTGAGTACAAAAAATAAGTAGAGGTCCTGAGTACAAGAACCAAGGGACAGAGATTGAACTAAGTACAAGTACCACTGGATAGAGGTTGAACTGCCTACTGAGCCATCAAGGAGTAGACTACACCACGGAGAAGAGGATAAATGGAGTGAAAATACCAAGACACAGAGGTTGAACTGAGTACAGAGCCATCAAGGAGTAGAGGTTGACTACACCATGGAACAGAGGTTAAACTGAGTACAAATACCAATGAGTAGAGGCTGAACTGAGTACAAATACTAAAGATAGTAAAGATTAAAATGAGTAGAACCACCAGGGAGCAGAGGTTGAACTGTGTACAAGTATCAAGGAGTAGAGGTTGAACTGAGTACAAGTATCAAGGAGTAGAGGTTGAACTGTGTACAAGTATCAAGGAGTAGAGGTTGAACTGAGTACAAGTATCAAAGAGTAGAGGTTGAACTGAGTACGAGTATCAAGGAGTAGAGGTTGAACTGAGTACGAGTATCAAGGAGCAGAGGTTGAACTGAGTACGAGTATCAAGGAGTACAGGTTAAACTGAGTACGAGTATCAAGGAGTAGAGGTTGAACTGAGTACAGCCACGAGGATAGAGTTTGCATCACAAAGAGCAGAGGCTGAACGCAGTACAAATATCACAATGGTGCTTATATGCTTGTGCTCATAAAGTTCAAAATCCATGGCAGGTCTTGGAGCTCATTAATTACAGGGGCACAGATTGTAATGCCTCTGCCTGGCTGTAGAGTCTTGTGGGCAATTTACCAAATGTTTTCCCAAACATGCAGAGTTGGCTTCTTCTAATAATCAATAACTACAAAATACATACACTGGCTGCTTTGCTTTGAGATACTTTGGTTGTCTCAGCTATTTACAGTAAGGTTGAAGTTAGCAAGTTTTTACACACAGTTAATTTACAGTACATATTTACTCTGCAATATACTGTATGTAAAACATTTCAGTGGATTCTGCCATCTAAACAAATAGCCAGAACAAGAGAAGGTGGCAAACACAAGTAAGTATGGTCACTAGCCAATCAGCCTAGAGTATCAACTAGTGCATATAACCTGGGACTCCTAAGTAACTTGTGCTGTTTATGCTTGCGATGGAATCAGTCTGTGATGGCATCATCCCTTTTAAGAGCTATTTTCCTACTGTAGTGCACCATTAAAATAAAAATAACAACAACTTTATTATTTCCGTCACGCTGACAAGGATCAGGCAATGTACTAGATAAGAACAGGCTGTCAAAATAATATGTCTAAAGTGTATATTCAAAGTCATATTACTGGCTTCTGTCTTTTTCATCGCTGCCTTCAGGATGAGGATCAAAAATAGCAATCACTTACTTGACTACATGTTTCTGACAGGGAGGATATCAGTAGGTCAAGTGAACATTGAAGGACAGTAGGCTTGGATATGAAGTGACGGAGAACATCTCAGAAGCTCATCCCTCATAACTTAGGGATTGCAAGCTGTTGTGACATGAAACTGCCTAATATACCTTATTTTGTTAGCCACTGGTTCTAGGAAGTCCATGACTCTCTAATTTTATTAGGGTGTTTATGGCTAGAAAACCCCATAATGCTGAACAGTGACTTAATGATAAAAGAAGGGCATGCTCCAACAATAGCTCATACCAGCAGGTGTTGCTGCCATGTATTTCAATGCCAAACTCATCAGCATGGTTAATTTCTTATGCATGAATGCTCCATGCTGTTAGCACCTGTTCTACTGACAGCATTCGTGGTACTACCCCTTTGATATAAACGAGTTGCCTAGAAAATTCAGAAACATTTTTTTGGGTTCCAATCTCAACTGCTGTAAATATACTGTATGCCAAGTGCAGCACACTGATCCCTTTTGTTAATATCCCTGAAGTTCATTTTTGGGTCCTCAAAACTTTAAAGCATTTGAAGCCTTTATACTGGATAGTATCAGCTGCCCTTATGGTGACTCAGTATATACAGTGTACATTTAGACTTACCCTTTTCAATATTTGTAATCTATTGAATTGTAACCTAGCTATTTTGTGCATCATCTTAAACTCAATCTCCTAGCTAGATTTTCATTGGAGCTGAATATATAAGATGAGGTCATCTTGGAAGACTTTGATGACCATGTATACTTGTCTTTAATGTGTTTCCTATGTATACAAGTTCTTATTCTGTTAAGGAAGAAAGTCCATATCCTTGACTGCCAGCATTTTGGTCAGCCAAGTAATTTATGATCAAGTTAGTCTGTTAATCTGTCCCTGAGTTGGCAGTTCCTTGACACTTGTATGGGGCCTTTCTGATTGCCTGCCGGATATCTATCAGGTAGGTGAGACAATCTTGTAGGACAAAGGCCACCTCTCCTAAGCCTGTAGTATGATGAGATAGTTGGATCAGATGATGCCTATTTGGCGCAGCATGTGCTTGGCTAAACTGGGCAAAGATCCACTTTTTTGGTGACCTCACTGAACAAGAAACATTTTCAGCTTCTTTACACTAGAGCAAAACTTCTAGCGGTAATTAGGGCTGGACAAATGGGACTTGGAGACTCTTGGGTCAATAAGGTACAGTAGCTTCACAATGGGTCAATCAACCATCCTTTAGTTTATAGACTAACCCAAGCATGGCACAGCTTTGACTCAACTATGCAAAACCACATAATACAATGATAAGCACCAATGCCATCTACCATCTACCAAAAAAACACATTTTCCCCTCATGAAGGATTAAATATCTATCTGTGTGTGGGGTGGGGGGAGATACTATTCCCTAGAAAGACCTCAGTATATATTTTAATGTCAACTTGTGTAATTATACACGAACAATGCACCAATGAGAGTTGGTAAGGGTGGAAGTATATATTTACATTTTCTTAATCTCGGGATAAAATCCTTATTAATAGCGGCTTTGCAATTTTGATAAGAGTACACAAATATAAAATTCCCTTTCCCATCGCCTAAGCTCTCTGTTACGGCTTAGGTAACAATGAACAGTTTGGCATAAGCTTTTCATTAAATACAAAGATATGACATTCAAGGATTCTTAATGCAAAGATTCTTCACAGTCCCCAAGCGTTCACATGGCATTTCTTTGGGCGGATTGAAAAAAAAATGGACATTTTTACTTTAATAATAGTACCTGTATTGCATTGTATGCATTTTCTGTAGAAACTAATGGAAACAGAAATGTAGGAGGCTTTTCCCACCCACCCGGCATTAAGGAGTTTAATCCCATTACATGAAGATATAATTGTCGGCGGCTTAGAAATCAGACAGTAGAAAATGCAAATTCCGTTTGTGGATTTAGTAAAAAAAAAAGAAATAAAGGATTTCCATTAGTGGGAAGTATTTGTTGAGCGCTTGTACTGTCCTTTTCTCTCATTTATCTGCACAACGTGATTTGGCAAACAGAGAAAAGGGCACTCTGCATTATCAGCCGCCCGATGGAGGTCTGAAACAAGCCTTCCCCACAAGTCACACATTGTTCCCTGGGATTGCATTCTCTGTCTTCTTGGGAAATATGACAAGAATTCACAATGTATTGATGCTATTCTATTGTCAGGGCAGGATCGGACTGGGCCGGTGGGACACCGGGAGAAAACCCGGTGAGCCCTGGCGCTCATGGGCACCACCGGCCCAGAACTACTCCCCGATAGCCCCTCATGGGCCCCCTAAAGAAAAAGATTATCAAGCAGCAAGGCACCAGCGTTCGCTCATGCGCATGACGGGCTATCGTTTTCACATGTGCATGCCGAGCCAACATTGGTGCATGTGCACGCCGGGAGAGAGTTTGCCCTAGTGTATTGGGGGGGACACGAGAATTGGGGTGTCCGGAGGGGGCCCCAGTGATTGCTAGGAGGGCCCTTGTTGTCTCAGTCCAGGTGCATCAGGGTATCTGCCTTGGGGTGTAGCAAAGAACATTATACTATATTACAACTAGACAGGCTTTAATGTATTTGAATAGTCACATTGCTCTGATCCAATGGACTGGTATAGGTAGCACCTGTGTAGTTCCACACTGAATGATGACATAATATATATATAGTGAATAATGTGCCCCCTATTGTAAAATTGTATAAAGATATGATGTCATAGAGGAGTTTCACAACCATTTCAAAGGCCAAGAGCTTTAATACAGGTCATGGAACAGGGGAGAAATATTTATACTAATACACACATTCTGCCCATTGGGGGCTCCTGTTTCTTGTCTGGACAATCAAAAATGTTGCAATAAAACTGAGTAAATGGATCCATTTGTGGTAGGGTTTGTCAACCAGACACCACCATGTGTATGAGTTTGGAACTGTAGTATAGTCAGATAAACATCCCTGATTTACAGGAGCTACAGATGCACCTGGTCACCATTATTGACATTACATTTGCTCTTGTTTCATGTTCTTTCATCAGATGTTCACCTGGAAGGGGTTCAACTATCTGACCCAACAGATACCTGTCCAAACCCAACCAGATTTCAGTTTAATAGGTTTTTATGGCTGCCAACTCAATATTGGCCATGTTATGGCTAACTTAAAAAGGTTTTTTAGTAATATAGAGAGTGATATTCTGAGACAATTTGCAATTGGTTTTCACTTTTTATTATTTGTGATTTTGAGTTATTTAGCTTTATATTCAGCAGCTCTCTAGTTTGCAATTTGCCGCAATCTGATTGCGCGGGTCCAAATTCCCCTAGTAACCATGCATTGATTTGAATAAGAGACTAGAATATGAATAGGAGAGGCCTGAATAGAGAGAGGAGTAATAAAAAGTAGCAATAACAATACATTTGTAGCCTTACAGAGCATTTGTTTTTAGATGGGGGACAGTGACCCCCATTTGAAAGCTAGAAGGAATCCAAAGTAGACGGTAAGCAATTTAAAAGCTATAAAAAATAAATAATGAAGACCAATTGAAAAGTTGTTTAGAATTGTCCATTTTATAACATACCAAACGATAACCTATGTGGTTCTTATGTTCAAAATTAAATAGCAACAATAGGCACATTCCTAAATTCTGGAAGCTGAAATGAAAACGTTACCTGTTTAGTGTCAGAGCCTCTCACTGCAGTTTATTTAAAGGTTTACAACTTTCACATGAGCCGTAGAATAAACAAAATTAAAGGAAAAACAATTCCCTGTTAATTAATGCATGATAGATTATAGAATCATGGTAGGTTTCCATTATTGCCATAGATCATACTTCACACAGTTCCTTATTCATCTGGATGGTCTTGTTTATTCATAAGTGAAAGCTGCCATATTGTACTTCAACTCATCAGCTAATTCGAGGATTGTATTGAACCACTGAGCAATGGCGTGCAACAGCATCATGAAAGAAACAATGTTTCATACAGCACTAGTTTTACCCTACAATGTGTTCTTCACTGTTAGCCATGTACAGCACAATGATAGGTGCATTCTTCATCACAGACACTAGAGGGACCTTCAATTCTTTGAAATAAGAACTCATTTAACTCTACCAGTTCCCCCGAGTCTGTAACTGAACTCTTTTAAAATGCCTGAGGCTTTGAGGATTATAAATAAAACCCATGTTAATAAAAAAAGCTCCTTCTGAGATTATTATATTATTCCTCCATGATTTGCCCATTCACACTGATTCACTTCAAATGCAATTGTTTAAATGTTCTCACTGTAAATATGATTAGCTCCTTCCATTGTGCCACTCATCTGTGTATTATGTCAGGATTGCCCAGTTTCCTAGCGCTGTCAATGCCAGACTCATGTTCTGTTATACAGATAGCTCGAATCTCAGCTGCCATAAAGCAGGGCAGGACTGCTGCTTACAATGGGGATCAGATAGGATCTGTGCAGTCACTGGGACAGAATGTTCTGTTATACAGATAGCTAGAATCTCAGCTGCCATAAAGCAGGACAGGACTGCTGCTTACAATGGGGATCAGATAGGATCTGTGCAGCCACTGAGACAGAATGCTCTGTTATACAGATAGCTAGAATCTCAGCTGCCATAAAGCAGGACAGAACTGCTGCTTACAATGGGGATCAGATGGGATCTGTGCAGCCACTGGGACAGAATGTTCTGTTATACAGATAGCTAGAATCTCAGCTGCCATAAAGCAGGGCAGGACTGCTGCTTACAATAGGGATCAGATAAGATCTGTGCAGCCACTGGGACAGAATGTTCTGTTATACAGATAGCTAGAATCTCAGCTGCCATAAAGCAGGACAGGACTTCTGCTTCCAATGGGGATCAGATAGGATCTGTGCAGCCACTGGGACAGAATGCTCTGTTATACGATAGCTAGAATCTCAGCCATAAAGCAGGGCTGCCGTATGAAAGCCAACAAAAGTTTGCAGCTCCTATACTAAGACTTCAGATTTAAACAGATGATAGAGCTGTGTCCATGAGTAAGAAGTGCTGGTGCTCCATGTATAGATTTCACAATACTGCACAGTCCATTTCCCTTTGCACAATAGGCAAAAATCACCTGTGTTTAATGTGAATAAGCATCACTCCGCCCCACCCGCACTTCTGTAGACGCTGCAGTCATGGATAATTGTATATTTTAAATCTTTTCAATTTAAATTGTACCTTATCCTGAACAAATCAGGCCCAATGCTCATGGTTTAGCGATGAAGTGAAATACCACCAGGTAATATTTAAGCTAAATTATCTGCTTCGTATACCAGGGAGATCTCACAGTTTCTGCATGTTCCGAAGCTCCAGCAATGAGCCGTGAATTTCTCTTACAAAAAAGAAACAAGAAATAGAGAGAAAGACCAGAAAAACACTAAGAGTATGATGAGGCAGCAATGATCTATATCCTAGGGCCAAAGAAGGAGATGAGACAGAGAATGTCTCCCAGAGATTCATTCACTGATACAGAACAGAAGTGTCTCTGTGCAGAGCAACAAAAGAAACTCATCTGGGGATTGTGACTCAGGTGGTGGACATATAATCCACCTTCCAGCAGAAGGGGGCAAGGTAGCACCCAATTACAGGCTGTCTGTTGGTCTAACGTGGATTAGAAGAAGCTGAAGTCTGTCGCTACAATGGGGAATTAATGATAGTAATTAGGAGCCACACCCTGAACAATTTCCTTCCTAATTACAGTTGAGATGGATGCCATGTATAATCATAGAAGGGCTCCAGTTAGATTCAATTTTTCTTTTCATATAAATAATTTTATTATACTATTTAGAGTTTATTTTATTCAATGAAATATATACAGTATATATATATTGATTTAATGGCTGACCCAGTAAAATATCAGTGGGTTAGCAAATCTGTAGCTAAACTGCAATGCTCTGAAGCAGACAAAGGTGGCCATACGTGGGTCAATAAAAGCTGGTCCCCAAACTTTTTAACCTGTGAACCATATTCAAATGTATAAAAGAGCTGGGGAGCAACACAAGCAACTGGGGTTTGCTATTTGGTAGCCCCTATGAGGACTAGTGGCCTACAGGAGGTTCTATTTGGTAGTACACCTGGTTTTTATGCAACAAAAACTTGTATCTGAGGAATTCATAAATAAGCACCTGTTTTGAGGCCACTGGGATCAACATCCAATGGGTTGATGAGCAACATGTTGAGGAACACTTCTCTATACCAAGTCAGCAGCTTATAGGACCATGTATTTATGTATCCAAAGGCCTGTCTAGCTGATATTTAGCTGAGATTGGTCAGGTTAGAAAATCCTATTGGATCATGACCACATTAATATAAAAATTTACCTGTTGCTGGTAACTTAAATTTCATATCATTCCCTTAACTTATTCAACTGTTATGCCATTGACCTGCCCATTTAAGCCCCACATCCAGCTCTCCTGATCTTCCCAGTCCTACCCACCCTGCTCTGTTGACATGGCCACCTCACTGCCTACACTATAGGCTATTAATATTTACTAGCAAACATGGCAACCCTAGCCACCCACATTAGGCAATGATGTACCTAGTTGACCCCACCATACAAGAAGATATTCCCTTTTATGCACTTCTTAATGCCATTAGCTTCTTTAGCGCAAGTAACCAAACTTTTAATCCATTAAACTGCACAATGTACCAGGTTTGCTGGGTACTGCCATTGCACAAGGACAAGGAGAAAATTACATTATTATTATTTTTGAACTCTGTCTTAAAAAAGTTATCTTGACCAAAAGATGACATTACATAACCAAATTAATTTTCTGTGACACCAGAGTATGTAGAGTTGAAAAGGGAGAAAAGTCCTGTCCAATACAGAGGCATAATGTAAGTCCCCCATTGATGGCATTTAAATGAAGTGAATGTTGCTTACATTTCAGCAACTGTTAGTAAATCAGGCCTGAATGAGGCTTGGAAAAGTGTAGCACAACAATAGGCAACTAGAGAGTAGCTCCACATGCTCCCCCAACATTTCCAACAGCACAAAACAAATGGCTCTCTGTCCTGTACAACTTGAACATGGTCAGAGAACCCTTGTGGTATCTGTTTAACAAGTAAAACTGTGGGCCCATAAAAAAATGTTTAAACCCCCCTTCCCCAAGAGAACGAATCATTGTTTCATATCACACAGTACCCGGCCTTCTGGCCCGAGAACAAAAGACCTGTAAGTGAAACAGCATCAAATATTTGGCAATTAGGAAGCAGTGCGAAGTGCTAAACACTCATTAGACATGAGATTATGCAGCCTCACGAAAAGCGTCTGGCGATGTAACAATGCAGTCATGGGATTTTTTTTTAAAAATTGTTAAATTGTCTATTAGCAACCTGACCCTGAAGAGCTCAGAGTTTAGAGGGTGACAGATACATCCTGCAAAAAGAAAGCTTCTTTGGATGTGTTTGGTTGTTTTGTATTGATAGCATTTATATCCACTGAGGGCTTGTTTTAAGATCGGGCAGCTCCAAAAGGCCTCCTGGGGGGGATCAGTAGGGGATGCTGGGATTTGTAGTTAAATGACATCCAGGCACTATGACTTTTGCTGATCTACGAATAATAGTGACGCTGCTCGACATTCTCTTGAATGGACGGTAAAGGTTGAAGGAATTAGCATGAGATACTGAATGTGCTACTGGAATAATTTTCATCTGCCATATAGATGTTTGCATTACTGAGACAAAAGGGGGTTATTTACTAAACTCTGAACGCAAAAATCATGAAAATCTGACTTTTAAAAAATCACAAATTATTCGTATTAAATCCAGAGGATGGAAAAAGTCAGAATCACAAAAACCGGCATCTCAGACCTGTCGAGGTTGCAAGTCAATGGGAGAAGTCCCACAGATTTTTTGATGTGGGCTGGGTTTCATGCAATACTTGAAGTTTTCCGCTGAAAAATCTGAAAAAATCGCAAAAATCTGATAAAAATATGGAAAAATCGCGAAAATCTAAGTTTTTTTCCCCGCAAAGCAAATTTTAAGAAAATGTAATAATAAATAAGCATAAAAAGACTGAACGGATTTGATCGGAGTTTGTAGCAGAAAATATTGAGATAAATTCAGACTTTGATAAATAACCCCCATAATGTCCTCTAGGAAGGGGCAGGGTACAAGCAGATGACAGCAGCCCAGGATTGTCTGCAAACATGAAAAGATCCATGACCTAGTGTGTTGTCTCACCAAATGCGTTGGAAGACTCTGATGGCATAACTTTGCTGAAAGTAGACCCCACATCTTCTAATTGGTGGCAAGTTGCTCTGAGATGCCAAGTCCTAATTCTATTATATATGGAGTTTGTGTTGGCACGGACAATCCAATAGGAAACATTGGCAAGAAACATATGATGGTAGGATAGCAGACCATCAGCTGCTATATTCTGCAGTGAAAGGAAAAAATGCTAATTTATTTTTATTTTCCTATAAATATTCAGTAAAGCACAGGGGGTAGGTTGTTCTACACAAAGAGCCCCATACATATGCACATTTCTATTGATATCAGTAGAAGCTCTAGTGACCATAGCTACGTCTAAAAAGCCTATAATACTAATCAACACATGTGGCAGGCAGAGACAGAGGTGACATGTGGCTTTCACTGTTTAGTTAACATACTTGAGAGTCCTATTGTCTGCACTGAAGTGTCTTCCTATTGTTTCCAGCAAGTTCTAAAGTCAGTGCCCTACTTCCAACTTCTCACTCATTAATACAGAAGAGACGCAATCTGTTTCTTTCTTCCATGCCGCCTTGTTGGCCTAACAGTTGGCAAGTACCAAGTCTGTTGACCAATTATCTATTGATAGGTTCTATGTCCCTTAATGGTGGGCGTTACAAAAGCTGTCGGGAATAAATTGCTCCCTTGGCCGCAGCTGTCACATGGATGAAGGCTCATGCTATGAGCTTTTGGTGCTAGTTAAAGGCACAGATGTAAGTGGAGCCGTCTGTACAAAATGCAGATTGCATTGGAATAGATCAAGGGAGACTCAAGAAGCCAATAGAAGATGAGAAATTAAATACTACCATCGCTTAGTTAGGGCAAAAATTTTATACCAATTTTCTGAAGAATTATCTGCTTATTTTTTTTGATCATTTTTTTTAAATTGCTTTAACTTTATTACCACTAGGGGGTAGATGTATTAACGTTCACACTTAAATTTTGCCATGATTTGGCGGGGGGGATTTCTGGGGGATCATTTTGGGCGAATTTATTCGAACAAGCATGGATTTGTGGCGAATTTCCACACTTCACCAGCGCGAATGTTTTTGCGAAATGGAGGCGTAAATTAGGCATGGAAAATTCGCTGTGACAAAAAAAATTGTCGTGCATAAAAATTGTCCCGCGTCAAAATTTTTCGGACGCCCATTAATTTTAATGCATTTGGACAAAAGAGTTGCGCGTAAAATAATTGTTGCCTGTGTCAAAATTGGCAGGCATCAAAATTATTTTGACGCCCTTTGACTTCAATGCGTTTTGTAAATTTTTCAGCGAAGTGAAACGGGACAGATTCAGCCATCACTAATCATTTTCCAAAAAAATAAACATATCTCCACCTAAAAACTGCCAATTTTTTTAAGTGATTGTGGGAAAAGGCATTGTTAGAAATGAAGATTCATTTATGAGCATAAATGCAGTTTTGGGCATGCAAATATAGCAGCCGTCAATTGTGGAGGAACTCTAAGTCAACATATGCTCCTTGTACTTCTTTGCACCCAATTGAGCACTGCTTTTCCTATTGACGCAAACGAACCCTGAAGCTACTGCCACCTCCAAACCATCTGATAGCTTCAGGGTTCCCTGTGTTCACTGCATCAAAAGAAGAATACATCAATCACCCTTACACCAGAAATGACACCAACTAGATTCAGAAAACTTCCTAAGCAATTGTTGAACATTTGAGAGCAATTGCATTGCACTACCTCTGGTGACCACAATGATGCTGGAATTGTTGGTAATAAACAAAGTCATTGTGTCTAAGAAAGTGACCCCTCTGGAGTCTTATGTGTAGAAGAGCTGGACTGTTTTCATTACTGGACCTTTAGCAGTGAAAGAGTTCTATTACTTTATAGGTTTTTTGGGGTGCGTAGAAATGCTAATAACATTTTGTAACACTATGAATAATTAATAAGAATGTTCCATAGTTATGAATGTTTTGTTAGTGATGCATTTAAATCATGATACAGTATGTACTATTAGGAGACCTGATAATTAATCTGTCCCTCCTGTAAACAGGCTTCTTCGGTACCTTCACTCCCTCCATATAATTGTTTTACCCTGTAATGAACAAGTGGCTAAAGAGATCATTTGAAAGGAAGAAAATAAATAGGAAAAAGTGCAAATTTATCAATGATTTTTGAAAACACAAATGTATTAGGTTCCTCCTTTTAACCCGGATTGTCCACAGTCGAATTTGCAGCGTTGGCAATTAAATGCTGGAGTGACAATGCCATAGATCCTATGGCTCCTAGGTCTTCTTTGATCTACATTATGTTGTGAGTTAACCTATGGTGTCAATCTATGGTATAGCAAGAGCAACGAGAATTGGCAATTAAAGGCTTATATGTCCCTTTCTATTGCTATCTAAAAAGAGGATTAGTCAAGTTCTTCTTACACTATAATCATCATCTCACCCTATTGTCTATATCTTCCACTATAATCATCACCTTGCCCTACTGTTGCCATCCTGCACTATGATCGTCATCTTGACCTACTGTCTCCATCTTGGAGAACTCCTATGGTCCTCACTTTTCCCTGCAGTTGGTGTTGAATTGAATATGTACATGTTTATATATCCTTATTGTGTTGTTGTGTCAGACTGGGATGCAGGTGGCCCACCAGAAAACCTTAGACCATGGGCCCACTTTCCAGACTATTATTCCTCCTTTCCTCACTCAACCTCTTTATTCTCCTAGTCTTTTATATCTACTTATTATATTCTTCCATTATTAAGCATTTTATCCCATAAAGAATAGGGAATGACCATGAAATAGGCTAAATGGTTAGAAGCAAGAGGGCCACTGACACCTGGGCCCACCTTGAGTTTTCCTGGTATCCCGGTGGGCAAGTCCCACACTATGTTGAGGGTCATTTGAGGTTTTCATAATACATCTTCTATATACAAAATTTGCAAATATACTGTATATATTGCAGCCATATATAAATATTATAGAGCCTTTGTCAATCTTTTATAAAGCAATGTCATCTTCCTTTAGGTTTAAAGTGCATTTCTCATCTTTGATCGGCTATTATTTGAAGTATTGGCTCTAAAAAAAGGTTTCCTTTTATTGCATTGTATAAAAGTGTCCTTGAATTGTTCATTTAATTGGCTAGGAAAGCAGAGATACATACATCAACCTTCAATTTTAGCGTTATCCTTCATTAGCTTCATTGTACTCTTCTTTTAAATATCATTTATAGGTGTATCATGTAACAAATATAATTCTAAAGAATTAAGACCAATACATATTATGTTTTGATGTATATATATATATATATATATATATATATATATATATATATATATATATATTTATATTCACTTCAAAGAATTGTTTGCTTCTAGGCAAAATATCTGGTCCCGAACAATACTGGAAAGTGTTGGTACTGCAAGTGATAAAGCAACCAAAACTATTTTGCACCTGCGGAGCATGGAGAGTCATGATAAAATCCATGGCTAAAATGATGGTATAGAAAGATAATCTATCCTGTAACATTATCCAGTCATCTGTAGTAGATAATTAAGTACTGCAACTAAAATACTCCGTGCAATAATGTATAATTAAATGAAATTTGCTCATATTATTCCCTGAAGCAAATGTTGTGTCTTGTACCGAAAACAGGTTGATTGTTGATATGCTCATCTGAGGGAAAGGTCATGGAGACTCATTTAATTCTATCAGTGCAAAACACTATGACACACTGCAGGTGCCACTTGGTAGTCATGGGGTTAACTAACACTGAAATGGAAAGCAGCATTATCTCCCAGAAGCCTCTTGTTCTTCGTTATTAGACTCGGTAACATTTGAGCTGATCAGTTTGAGCAGCACTTCAGCATGAATATTAATGGCTTTCCCTTTCAGCTCAAGAAAAGTTCATAGGTCAGCAATGCTGGTCTCCATCTGCAAGCACGGGGATCGATAAAGAGACACCAGGCACCAAATCATCACTCTATGATGTCTCAGGATGGCCAATAAAGCCTCGTCTGTCTCTTTCTGACCTAATCTATGTATCTGCAGTCTCATTAAAATAAAGAACAGTTGCATCTTCTTAATTCCAATTGTAGTTTCCTAGTTCTATAGTCAGCATGAAGCGCATTTCCGTGTGCTGTTTTCTTCCGTTCCACTCTGGAGTTTTTGCTCATAACCTCTGTCATTTATCAACTATTACAGCTATGAAGCGGTGTCATAGGGATTTCTGCTCTGTGGACTTGGGCTCCTGGGACTGATTTATGGGATACTTATGTCATAAAATGATCTTGTGTGATGTCGACGGGCTTGGGAACCTGCTTAAGTGGATAACCTGGATTCACGAGCAATCATGAGGCATCAATACTTATTGTAGGCTGAGAATTTTAGTGTTTTATTGCTGGATGTGGCAACATGATTAAACAAAATTCCTCCCTTGCAACTGAATCTGTTCTATTGAAACTCTTTTCTTATTGGAAATGATGGCGCCCTACAAGGCGCGTCAGCCTTATTAACATATACTGATAATGAACAAGGAAAGATTTCATGCAACCAATCATATATATTGCAATTCAGTCCCTACAGCTCTCACAAGCCAATACAGGTATGCAAGAAAGATAAGAAAGGCAGATAGCATACAGTTTACCCATGGCGAAAATAACACCTTATGTTTGCCCTTCCCGAGTACAATCCCTCACTCTTTTATAAAAAATGAATCGTTTGCATGGCCGCACATTGCCCAGGGCCCTCAGCAGGTCTGAAACCTATAAGTAAAAAACATTTTGCATTAATTGAAAAACAGGTGGGTCATACCTGTGCCATTAGTCACCTTATCCCACCATCTAGTTAAAGATAGAGTTAAAGATAGAGAGGAGCCAGTACATTTGGATAACATCCTTTTTTGGCATTTGATCTCAAATTGATCTGCATGCTTTCCTTCTAATTTGATCATTTCATACCTTGATTTAGCCCCCATCAGAATTGAGAACACAAACAAGAAAAGCTTTATCCAAACAGTAAATGCTCAAAAACTACTGCTGAAAAACCAAAGCTCACCCGATATAGGACTTGATCTGGGTGCGTGGCCCCAGGCCCGTCTTTTAAGGGTTCAGCATTCTCTGCAAACTAAATCAAACAGTATGAGCATTGTTCACACTCACCGAGGGTTGGTGGCCTGGGTGCAGCACCCTGAACCTGTAGCTTGGGGAATAACCTATTCCATAGGTTAAAAACAAGGTTTTTTTTTTTTTTTTTTTTTAACTTTGGTTGAGAGAAAAAAGTTTCAAGTAAGAGTTTAGAAACTAAAGTTTAGGTTTTGGCGTGGTGGTCTAAGAAAAGATGGAGCAAGGTTACCCTGAATTAATCTTCTCAGTCTAACTCATTTTGTATCTAGAGAGAGACGTAATCATAGGCCTATGATTACGTATCTCTGGATAGGAAGCACGTTAGAACATTTGTTTTTAACCTATGGAATAAATATCAAGATTTTATCCAACCTGGTGTGTTACAGGAGTGCGTGCTCATTCCATGATTTTCCCCCATCAGAATTGCACAAAATCAATGTAATTAAAAGTGCAAACCAAACCAGCGATGCTTGCCTCGTCTCTCGCTGTGGGTTGGAAACAAAACCTATACAAAAAGCCCAGTGTCTTCACTTAGGCCACAAAAGTCACTTTGCTGCTCCAGATCTGATTCAACTAAAACTAATCTTCCAAGCGGCACTTCATAAAACATCTGCTCCCCTTGCAAAGGTCAACCCGACTGTTTCAAACTGCCCCCCGCTGGAGCGTTAATACACACAACAAAGCCTTGGGGGGAAAGCTGATAAACCAAAAGTGAACTGATTGCTTTCAAATTATGATCTGCACAATACATTGGTACGTGTTTCTATGGAACCCCCATTGAGAAGGTAATTTATTAACCCAATAATCTAATAGAGAAGCAACAACATGAACCTTTTATTTCATTCTCCATTCTTCATTCATTCAATCATTTTCAGGAATTCTTTTTTTACATTATCTTTTAAACACCAATTGTAGTTTCTATTTTACCCCACAAATAAGCCCGAATTGAAAGGAAGCACAACTTCCTACAAACCAGCACTTTTATAAAAGCCAATTAACCAACAGCTTTTTAGATTGTAGAAAGTAGAGCACCAAAAGAAAACCCACACAAAAACAGTAAGAACATGGTCTTGTTGAAATTGAATCAAAATGATCAACATAGAAAGATTTATTAATTTTCAAATTTAAGGTTTTTTGGATTGTGTTCACGGCAATACAATATTAAATTAACCTTGATTGAGTTTTTTCACAAGATCTTTTCATTTTTAAAAAGTAAATTAAAATGTTTTTATTAATCAAAAAAAATGAAATAGCTTGCACATTAAAAATTCACCTCCCATTGACTTATTTTTTTTAATTTTTTCATTTAAAGTTTCGATATTTTTCTCAAATGACAAATACAAATGTGTGTCCTTTTTAATATCATGTTAAACTTGGGGCTTTGCCCTTGGAATCTTTAAATCTATAAAAGTTCATATTTTGTGTCAACAATAAAGTTGAAACACTTCTACCGGCAGAAAATGGAATGTCTCTGTCACTCACTATGTGTGTTTGTATAGTATTTCCATCAAAGCCACAAGAGGCTCAGAAGTGATATGATGGATGAAATCTCTGCGGCATTACTAGTGATGACCTCCTGAAGTTCAACTGAAGAGACAGAGATGGGATTTCATTATATCCATACTGTTCACTTGTTAAAGTAAAACCTATGACAGTTCTAGGGTCTAAAGTCTTCTATTCATCTACCCAGCAAGCCAACAAGGACTACAAAGCACTTTCTTTCCTGCCCTAGGAGTGACCTGTTGGTTTCAATTCAAGACACCAAGAGTTGGCTTTCTGAAATGAAAACGTGGCACGCTTATCTTGCAGCCTGAACTCAATCTGATTATGTGACCTTGTGGCCTGATTTTATTCTACCAAGTAAAAATGTCTACAGAGGTTTAATGCTATTCCCTTTCAGACATATCACCATTATTGTTTCACCTGCTCAAGGGGTCATCTGAAACTATTTGACTCCAACAAGTTGATATCAAAATATATATATATATTTTTTTTTTTATTATTATTATTTTTTTTTAACTTTGGTTGAGAGAAAAAAAGTTTCAGGTAAGAGTAGAAACTAAAGTTTAGGTTTTGGCGTGGTGGTCTGAGACAAGATGGAGCAAGGTTACCCTGAATTAATCTTCTCAGTCTGGGCTTTTTTGTTCTCAAAGTCAAAATAAGTGACATTTACACACTCAACTGAAAACGTGTATTTTGATTGTCAGCAGTCTCATGTCATTGAAAGGGAAATCATTACCATCATTATCATTTTGTTAAGAGAGGCAAGGAATAAAGAAACACACATTCCTAACATTGCGTCAACATTGAGATAACATTGAGTAAATTGGCCCCAATCCACTAACCAGCTATCCAATGATTTCCAGCCGTCTAACTGCACAAGAGCGATCAAGGCTAATTGCTGATTTGTTGCTATGGGAGTGACTACATTCCGAACAGCTGGTTGGATTTGTGGGTGATTTTGTTCACTCTAATACTAAATAAACATGTCAACAACAACAAGGAAACTGCTTATCTAAACTCCTTTAACATCCCAGGAGTAGAGCTTCAATGCAAGATTTTCTTAAAATATTGAAATCAATGTGTTATTGTCATAGTCTAACTATCAAGGGGCAAAACAAAACAATGCTGAAGAAATGATTTATTGTATTTTGTCAAAGAGGCCTAGGCAACAGCTCATTATACCCCTGCAAATTACAAACTATGTAAGCAGGGAATGCGGAAAAATGGAGGAAGGTGTTGTTGAGCACATTGCTGCTACATCTAGGCTTACGTTGCTTGGTCTCTTGAAGGAAAACTATTTTGAGTTAGCTCTGACTCCTAGCAGCCTACCTTCAGCAGAAAAGCTGATTAATGCATTGTTGTATTGCAAGCATGGGAGAAATATGGATCTGTAGCTTAGTGGGCTATGGTGTGCATTTTAATTATGGAAGTGTTAATGTTTGTTATTACTTTCTACTCTTGATTAATGATTCTTTCCTGTCTGGAGATGACTAGACTGATTACAAATAACAATAACAAGATATACAAGGACATTGAGTAGAGACTGTCTGCAGCAGCAAAATCTAATTTAGAAGTCATGTAAAATATGTTGACCAGCACTATAAGTCACTTTACAGAAGAAGCCTAGCTTTTTTTTTAAACTCCTTTTTATAGGCCACCTCCATAGATTGGACACTTTGTCCATTGCAAGACTTTTCTGTGTTCTTCAGTGTGATTGAGAGTAGGTTTGTGGGTTTATCATGAGAGCCCAATGACTCGGGAGTAGCAGAGGAAATCAAGGAATTGCAATGTTAGGTGTGTAGGTCCTTCTTTCCATAGCTTTGTTTATATAGAAGACAAAAGGTTTTATATTTATGAAATGGGAATGCTGCTACCTTTGTGATTTTGAGATGCAAGGTATGTTAAGGTGAACATATCAATTTGCATGCATCCCTTTGTAGAAAGTTTATAACGTGTGCTGGAGAACTATTAGAATTGTATATATAGGAGATGCCAGTTAGTCTGAAATGAACACCAACTACATGTAAACCTAACCACAGAGAAACATTGCTGCATAGGCTCCAGCCATCAATGAAAGTAGTTCTTTTTGGATTATTTCCACACCCCCATATGCAGGAGCAGTTGAAGATGGAGATATAGATTTCTCACCTGAAATCATGTGAAGTGAATGTAGACTTATTATGAGATTAGTTATTATTAGTGCCAGTATAATCCTGACTACTATCAGCCCAACACCATAGACTTTATTCTATAACATTATTTAGTCGTTGACAATTATGGTTTTCATTAAATGGGTTGTTCACCTTCCAAACACTTTTTTTCAGTTGAGTTACTTTCACCAGAAATAAAGACTTTTCTCAATTGATTTCAATCTTTTATTTCTTACTGTTTTTTATGAAATTGAAGTTTGAAGTTGAATGTCCCTGTCTCTGGTGTTTGAGCCTGGCAGCTCAGTGATCTGAGCTACATAGACCCCCTCCCTGCTCCCCCCCAGCCTAGGTGTTACCCTGGGTAAATGCCCCTAACTGTTCATGGTTCATGGGCGCCATCTTCTTCTCTTTGGGTAATCTTCAGGAAGAGAGCGACGTGTCTGCGCATGCTCAGTTGCCACAATCTGCCAGTCACAAACAACTGCGCATGCGTTGAAAGCTACTTAAATTGCAGAAGCGCCGGTAGAAGACCCGAAAATTACCAAAGAAAAGAAGATGGCGTCCATGAACTCTGATGCCCTGAATCTGCAACGAGGGGTAAGTAAAGAGTTATGGGCAACCCAGGGTAACACTTAGGCTGGGGGGGAGCAGGGAGGGGGGTCTATGTAGGTAGGGGGTAGGGGATTTTAATAAAATGGTTTAGTTCTCCTTTAAGGAAGTTGAGTTGCTGTGGGTTCTTGTTGGGATCAATGAGCAACAAAGTGATTGCTGGTGCTCCTTAGGCAGTCATGTTTGAGTTAAGGCTGTTATAGCCTCAAAAATACAGGACCTGGGATGAACAACATTTCCAGCAATATCAATAGATAAGAATATTTAAATTGTAAAATGTTATACACATTGCACTCTGTAAATCATTACATGCTAATGATAATCAACTAGTGACAGTTTATGGTCCACTACTTCTGAAAGGAATGAAGAAAATGAATTCTTGCCAAAAACTACTGTAATTTTACCAGTAATAAATGCCACTGGGTGGGCTAGAGGCTAATCTAGAGGGTAATTAGGTTACTTTAGCCATGCTGTTGTCTCACAGATGAAAATGAAATGGAGACTATCGCCTGTCCTCCTGATGCCCTTGGTGCTTAGCGGTGTGAAAGTCATCAGTTAATTTCGTTAATACTGTTTCAGTGAAATCAGAAGCTGGAGGAAAGGAGACAGGCAATATATATGTGGGAAGAGGGCGAGTGAGTAAACACAAAGCTCTGCAGGAGACCAGAAATACAGAATAATTGCTTATGGTGGACTATACTGCAAATTGTCAGTACTGTTGTCATAATATAATTTTATTTCATATACTTTGTTCTGCGTGCCCAGAAGTGTGGACTTCCTGTTGGTCACATGACCGTTAGCTACATTGCAGCAATTGATGAAGAATTAATTGAAGAGAATTTTGAGATTCCTCTTTGTAATTACCTCCTCTATGATGATTTATAAACTGCTTTGTACCCATAGGACAATAGGGCACACATTACAAAGCAAATGATTTTACTACTTAATCTGGGAGATAAACACGGATCAAAGGTAATTCATGGCTCACTCCTGAACTATAGAAAAAAACCCTTTTCAGATATAAAATAACTTATTTATTGGACAGATACTGTTGTGAGGATGTTACTGGTGCTTTAAGAATAGCTCCCATGAAAGAAGCATTTTCACTGCAAAATAAAATAAGAAAATTATTTGTGCAATAGTCTCACTAAAATGCTTCCCACAACATGGTGCCTAAGGAAGGAACAGGTGTTCTGGCATTTACATAGATGTTCCGTGAAATGTAGGGGAGGTTTTTTTTATTTTTTAATTGAAGACATGAGAATGGTAAAATAAATCTAATCAGCCGTAAACACAGGGATGTAAAACAAAGAATATGACGAAGATTGGAAACAGTGTGAAAAATGACCTACATTAAGTTACAAAAAAAATGATAGACCAAAATATGTTAACGTTTTCCAGCAGTATTGTTATTTTTTACCCATGAGTCACATTCAAATGTAAAAAGAGTTGGGGAGCAACACAACCATGAACAAAGTCGTTGGGGTTACCAATTAAGTGCTGTTATTGGCTATTTGGTAGCCTCTATGTGGCCTGGCAGCCTATAGGAGACTCTGTTTGGCAGTACATCTGGTTTTTATACAACCAAAACTTGCCTCCAAGCCTGGAATTCAAAAACAAGCTCCTGCTTTGAGGCCACTGGGAGGAACATCTAAGGGATTGGGGAGCAACATGTTGTTAATGAGCCATTGGTTTGGGATCACTGGTATAAAGTTGTACCTAAGCTATCAGCTGTGGGCTCAGTTTTTATGATTTTGGCATGGCCCTAGACATGGTTTTGCTGTCTGGAAGGCCATCAGAGCTGTGACATTGGGTGGGAAAATGATGCCTGCCTCATACCTGTTGACTACTGTTGACTGTTTTAACACCTGCTTACCTCCCTTTACTTTTCTGGCCCCCAAAAGTTTTCATGGTGAACTGTGGACCCCAAGAATTTCATAACAGGATGTGGTCCTTAAAAACTCCATGGCACCCTGTGGCCCCCAAGCAATAATACTCATATTAATATCAGCTCAGGCCTCTTGTCTCTAGGTGGGTGTGAGTGTGATTTATATAAAGTGAGACGTGATGTCACAGACTCATGTGTATGCCACCGTACAGACCTCCAGTGTCTGTGGGTTTAATTGGGCCCTATAGGATCAACCAAGGCCAGTCTGGGTCCCATGGGAGGGGTACCATGGGATTTGGACAAGGTTATAACTGCAAGAAATACACCAGTTCATAGAAACAAACAAAAGGTCTTACTAGCTTGAGCATTGAAGACCATACGTGGCATCTTTTTATAAGGTATGCTTATGGTGCACAGAGCAGCCCATGATTAAGGAGCTTATTTACTTTTTTTTATGAAAACAAACCCGCCCAAACTCCCTTCCACAAACTGAACTCATTATCATCAATATCAATAATTTTTCTCGAAAAATTTGGAGCGAAAAAACATTGCAACCAAATTGAATGTCAATTGGTATTGTATGATCGACGATCCGAAACCTTGACTTTATCGAATTGTCGCTGCGAAAACTCAGCTTTATCGGATTATTGGACAAAAACACAGACTTTATCATATTATCCAACGCAGATCACAATGTCAAGAAACAACTTCAGGGACATCTGCCATTGACATGACCTTGACAGGTTTGAAATAGAGTATTTTCACATTTGGATTTTTAGCAGCTTGATATGATAAATTTAAAAATTCTAGTTTCTTTTTCCACAATAAAGTGGAGTTTTCCCCTTAAAAACCTTGACCAGATACATTTGAGGTTTAATAAATGGGCCCCTAGGTGCCCTTAGTGGGGATGGAGATGATGCTTTTTTAATGCAACTTTGAAAAACAGGATTCCCCTTGTGGAATCCTTTGGAGTGCCCATTTGCACATTCTGCTTTTGGCCTTGCTTATGGTACACACCCACGTAAGTCTCCTAAGTGCCATTTACCAACCTCAAAAAATAAGCCAACAAATTCATTGCTGAAAAGTTCTTGACATATGAATGGAAAGAAAAGCACAAGAAAATGCGACCGCTACTTTCCAAGTCAATTTTGTGCTCACAGCCTATTAATACCAAGCCCCCGTGGAGTAGTGCAGCACGCTTAACAAAATGAAGTGTACAACCGAAATACTTTGTCATAGAAAATTCACTACTAGAAAAGGCAGCAAAGCCCTTGGGTGTATTTGTGGATTAAAAGCCATTTACAGTTTGAGGTCTGGGGATAGAGAGAGACAAAAAAGAGACCAACATGCAAAGTCTTCTATTAGATGTCTGTAACGAGAGGGCAAGCTGTAGCCTTCAGATTCTATAAATGGTGTTTGTTTGTCTGTAGGATTGAGATAGGGCAGAGAGGGCTCTTTGGGGGGTGAATATATATATTATAAATTACATAAGGTTCAGTGCAAAGTACTAAACTGCACGTAGTCACAAAATTAAGTGTCAGTACCCTGCTTTTCTATACTTATTTCAAGCACTGAATGCTGGATCTTCTACTTTGAAGAATAATGTACAAGGTGCAAATTACACTGTTACTTCCAGGGCTTCCTTTTCATATTACACCTACACATGCAAGTGACATCTAATGAATCACATACTAACACTATTTCCACCACTGTGAGCATCGCTGAGCTGGGAATAATACAATTCACACCCCCACTGAACCCAAGTTAAACAAGAATGCAACACGCATACAAAGATTATATGCAAGTGTTGCCCCACACTAGCCATTGTTGAGGGTTTAGACAAACAGTATATTTTAGAGCGGATAGGAAATTTCTGACATTTCATAAACAAAAAAACCAAAGAAAGCTGCCGTAGGTAACAGCTTCAATGAAACTTACTGTGCATAAATAAATATAATACACAAAAGCCATGAATATCTTGTGAATTATATCCTTATAAACGGTGACACGTTTTAGTGAGTTATGTGACAAAAATGACATCACTACTCACCGTTTATAACTGTTATAAACGGTGAGAAGTGATGTCATTTTTGTCACATAGCTCACTAAAACTTGTGTATTATAATAAATAAAGTACCTCTTGTTGTAAAATATGAGGATATTAGAAGTAACCTCGGAGTTCCATGACCTGTATAAAAGCACTCAGCCTTTGGCCTCATGCTTTTATATGGTCATGGAACGCTTCAGTGACTTATAATATCCTTATATTTTACAATAGGGGTACTTTATTCACTATATATTCTACAAAAAGTTGGAGAAGAATGTATTGAAAACAGGAGGACTTCTGGGACCCATAATAAAACCATAGTAGCAAAAGCCTCCAACTGAAAAGACATGTGGATATGGGGTGAAAATATTAAAAGTGCATCCAGCACAGAAATATTGGACCTGTGGGGTATTTGGGGCTCAATGAGCATATAGGTTGCACAATGGCCTTACAACAGGATTCCCCAACCACCAGGCCAAGGGCTGTGCCAAACTGGGCAACCTCTGGTCCCAGCTACAATCTATGATATCTGCAAAAGCAATGAAAAAGGCCCTAATTACCTGAAATCCCAGCTCCATTGCCATGACAATAGCTGTGCAAAGCCCAGGAGGCTTTCTACTGATCGGGATAATTACCAAAATACTGTTTGGACAGTTTTTCGACTAAGTCTGAAATGCACCTACACCCCTTCCCGGGTCCTTGTAAAAATTGTCTTGCTTGAAACTGGTCCATGGTACAAAAAAGATTGGGAACTGATGCCCTACAACATATGTATGATGGCGGCTTTTTTAACAATGCTAGCAAGCTTTAATACCACTCTAACATATCTGATTACACATGGTGCATGCAGGTGTCTATGTGAAGCAACCCTATGAGGTCTTGGGGAACAGGGCAAAATAATACCAAAAAATTGTGTAAAAAAAGAGAAGCCTGGTGCATGGTGTATTTTTTACACACAATGATTACTAGGCCCACTGTGTTTATTCAGGTCTTCCAAGTACTTTAAAGATGGTCTTCTAGACAAAGTCATCACTTAAAGGTCACACTGAGCAAAGGCCTATAGTTGGTTAGTTTGAGACAATGTTGTCAGTCTTTAGTGGCACTTCTTGACATCCAATGTAGCTGTCAGGGATTACCCAGGCATTAGATAGAGCTGTAAATCACCAGGTCTGCTTTGACTGTATGGACTTCTTCTAAGAAGAACTTGAAAACACCCTGTCCTGCAGAATCCCCCTGTTTGTTAAATGTCTTTGTATTCTGCTGCATTACAGCTGTGTAGATAGATCATCCAACAAATGGTTTACTTGTGTACGCATCTGACAAGTTACATAGATGGCACGGGAAACAAACATTTCTACGCCTGATCTTTAGCTTAATTAGCTGTGAACATGGAGTGCTTTCCTTGGTGACTCCAGGGTTCATGCCATTTCTTGCTAAGAGAATATATTCCTGTAATGAGCCTTTTAATATGGTTGCAATTTAATGACTGAATCTAGATGTAAGCAACCCTACTTTTCTTTATAAACACTAATGAACACATTGGCAGGACCTCTGCTCTCTTGGAAGAGAATGTTAAGCATCTCACATTTTGAACAAATATGCCCCTGTTGTAGGTCTTACTCGTCAAGATCTCCTCCACACATTTTGTCAACTCAATCCAACTGTTGCAGTCGATTTATTCCAATGTCACTTGGAAATAATGTTTATCATTTCTGTCACATGATGTATCTTTCTGAAAGTTGACTTCCATTATTATCAGTCAAAGTGATCCTCATGGGATCATGTAATTAAGCTGTATTTATGATGCTTGTCTAATTAATGTTGGTGCCTAATGACTTGAAGCACGATACCCACCATATCAAAGAACTACACTTGCAAAAATAGGAACAAGATGAATGTATAAAGCAAAATGTTGCATAATGAAGAGCCTCCAGAGACGTATTAGCTTGGTGCCAGGATCATCCACCTAAGATTTTCTTGCATACGTATTCCGTATTGTTAGATATGACCTCCTCCTGAGCACATGATTAAGTGGATCATTGGATGATGAATGGTGGGTTCATGGCTTGATGTTGGCTTGATTGGAAGCTGGTCAAGGCTTCCAAAAAATTTAAAACCATGTATATTGATTGTCCATGTTTGGTTTGGAACCTTTTATGTGTGATTTGATATGGCTGAAGGCTACTAATGTCAGTAGGTCTACTGAGGTTGCCCTAGTTAGGCTTTAGATACATGACAGTTAGGATTATTTGCAGTATGGTGAGGTTCAATCCATTCTCTGAATATCAAGAACATGTTATAGATATTCTCATGCTTCCCAATAGGCCTTTGCCCACTAGAAAGGAGATCAAAGCTGAATGCAATAACATTGGTTCTGCTCAATTTTATTACATTCGCCATTGATCTCCCAGCAGTTTACATTTGCAATTGTTGGACAGACTGGTGCAATGTATAGACAAATACTGGTATGGGATCTGTTATCCAGCATGCTTGGGACCTGGATGTTTTCTGGATAATGGATCTTTCTGTAATTTGGATCTTCATACCTTAAGTCTACTAGAAAATCATGTAAACATTAAATAAACCCAATAGGCTGGGTTTGCTTTCAATAAGGATTAATTAAATCTTAGTTTGGATTAAATACATGGTACTGTTTTATTATTACAGAGGATTTTCTGTAATTGGGATATTGGATCCCATACCTTTCTGGTTTCCTAAATAACCCAGGAGGTATTAGGCAGGAGATTCAAAGGAAAATTAGAAATATATTATACCTGAGAATCTCCCAACACTTTTACATAAGGTGATAGTTTACCATCATCAAGAACATTTTCGGTTTTTGGCAAAAACCTCATATTCCATCTTCCCTTTCTACAGAGAACCGCACAGTCACAAGCATTTGACCTGTTGATAAACTAGGATTGTATCCTGCCCGTTTCCAAATAAGCCTATTGTATTCTATGTGAATGCACCTGATAACACCAACACAAGTTCAAAAAAAGAAATGCTATCCGTATTATCTGTATTATTGGTTATTTCCACTGCTACTGTAATTTCTTAAACTACGTTATACAATTATATTATTCAGACAAAATGATAGTCCTTGTGCAAGTGCTAAGGTTTCTGGCTACAGAATATATAGCAAAATATTCAGTACAATAGTTTTTTAATTTTTTTTTAAGAAATAACATTTGCCCAGTGCTGAAAACGACAGATCATTACCATAGTGATGTCTTCAGTGAGCCTTTTGATTATATAACTCAAGCATTTTAGTGGTAGATGAACTGCTAAATTAAAATACAGCTACTGGCATTATCTGTAGGCCAACCTGCAACCCAAAATTGCATTTATAAACATTTTTTACAGCAGGCCGTCATTTAAAAAACAATTGGTTTATGGAGCTGGTTTCCACCAGCTTCCTGAAAGATCACAAAGCTACCAAGTGTTTCTTCTCAGTCATTACGGCTGGAATTTCTCTAACCTCATGTATTTTTAGAGTGTTTGTTTAGGTTACCTCAGCCATTATTTCATTTTATTTGACTTAATTTCATTTATAAATCTTTTTACATTGAGGGGCAGATTTATCAAGGGTCGACTAGAGGGGCATATTTATCAAGGGTCAAAGTGAAAATTCTAAGTAAAAAAATTTGAATTTCGAGCTATTTTTTTGTACTTCGACTATCAAATAGGCCAAAATTCGATTTGAATTTGAAAAAATTCTTGTCTATTCGAATATCAAAATTTATTATGTACTGTCTCTTTAAAACTTCGACTTCGACCATTCGCCATCTAAAACCTGGCAAATTGCTGTTTTAGCCTATGGGGGACCTCCTAGAACCTATTTGGAATAATTTGGTGGACTTAGTTCCAATTTCGATCTAATGCACTAAAACTTCAAAACAAACTTTGATTTTTTTAATAAATTTCGATTGGACTTTTTTTTTCGAATTTGAAGTTATGGGAGTTCAAAAAAACTCCAATTACTTGGAAATTCGACCCTTGATAAATCTGCCCCCTATAGTTCATGGAAGTTTTGAAAAACTCCCATAAACTCACATGAACTCGAAATTCGACCAAAATTCGACCAACTGCAATTTGTTATAAAAGTGTTCAAACTCAGGTGTATGGGATTGACCCGCAAACTTGAATCCAATTTAAATTAATATTCGAATCAAATTTGATTTGAGTTTTAAAACTAGATTTTCAGGAAGGCTGCAAACAACTCCAAATTGATCCCAGGACATCCCCCATAGGCTAAAACAGCAATTCGGCAGGTTTAAGGTGGTGAATAATCAAATTCAAATTCTTAAAGGGCCAGTACACGATACATTTCAAAAATCAAATTAGAATTTTTTTAAAAAACTCCAATTGAATTTTAACTATTTCCTAGTTGAATTTCACAGAAAAAAAAACTAAAATTAGAATTTTTATTTCGACCTTTGACAAATCTGCCCCTGAGAAAACAATTTAAGGGGGATGGATTCCACCTGCTTCCTTAAACATTACAAAAACCTGCCCAATAAAGTTTTGGTCATTACCGTTGGCATTTTCTGTAACCTCTTTATTTTTTGAGGGTTTGTTCAGGTTTCATCAATATTTTATATTGATAAACACTAAAAATATGCTTGCTAATACGCACACCCCAGGAGTCATCAAATTAACAGATTATTGGCTTCTCACATACAAAACTCCTCATAGGGTCATACACCTGGTTTCAAAAGAGCTGAAAGTTAGAAATGTTAATATATACTGTTGATGCAACTATTATGCCTCTCATTTTTTTTGAACAGAAATATACAACTGAAACAAAAACTATTATTCTGTTATTATCATATTAGTAAAAGCAGCACAAAAGAACTGCAATTAGACTGAACTGAACTTCTGTTAGAAACTAGTTTTCTGCAAACCACAGAATGCTATGCTGGTGCTAAATAAAAAGAGGCTTTGTTGACGACTAGAGGTTCAGCATATTCCTCCTGCAGAACTCCCAAAGAATCCTAGGTTTCTCCGCCTATGCTTTATAGAAGGTAAAATGTTATTAACCTAGAACAAAGGCTGTTCACTGAGGTGTCCATAGGTCTCCTCTAGAGAGTGACTTAGCCGAAGAGACTAAACCCCCTTTAAAATGCAAGAAGTTTCAGGACTGGCAGAAGTTGATTTTACCTGGTGTAATAGAGAGTCCATTTTTGTTGCAGACACAAAATAAAGAGAGAAGGCGCACAGGGTGATAATCCATAGGTGACTCCCCATAAGGGTCTCCATATCGAATTGCAAATATTAAAAGTAATGGATAGCACACCCGATTTGAAAAGCAAATAAATTTATTACAAAAAGAAGAAAAAAATAAGCAAAAATAATATACAAAAAAATAATTGAAAATAAAAAGGTGAGCCCAACGCGTTTCGACCTTAAGGGTCTTCCGCAGGGGCACAAAATAAACAAAAAATCAAAAAGACCTGCCTTTTTGTACCTTTCTGTTCTATTGCTCTTGTTCAAACATTTCCCATTACAAAACGCTCCTGTCATTCTATCCACCCTAGTCGAGTGTGAAAACTATTATGATAAGAATAACCTCCTGGGGGATAAGAAG
Organism: Xenopus laevis; assembly: GCF_017654675.1. Lineage (NCBI taxonomy): Eukaryota > Metazoa > Chordata > Amphibia > Anura > Pipidae > Xenopus > Xenopus laevis. The sequence goes on from NC_054371.1 coordinate 221,987,779, forward strand.
TGCCCAGGAATGATCTAACATCCCTTTGAATTCCCACCGATATAAATAGGGCAATAGAAAAGAAAACTGTGAAGAACACTCACACTGGTGGTCTAGTGGGCCGGTGGGACACCCGCCTCGTTGATCTTCCTTCCTGCTTCGCCGGTTTCTATATGGTCTCTATGGCACGTGTGGTGCTCACTTCCATGTTTTATGCGCATTTGACGCTGGCTTTATGACGTTATTGCGCAAAGGCGCCAAATCCAAATACTATTAAAGGGACCTTGTAATTGTAATGAGTGTCCGTTGTTAGGTTCATCCTTGTGAGTTCCTAGTGCTATTTCTGTGAAATCCTGATGATCTGATTCCTGTTTTGACCCCTACCTGCCTGTAGACTCTAACTTCTGTGATCCTGACCCTTGCTTGTTATCCGACTATTCTGAACTCTATTATCTGACCCGTGCCTGTCTGACCATTCTGATTGATTCTCCGGTTTTGACCATTGCCTGTCCTTGAATTCTGCCCGCATTGACCCGACCTGTTTGACCACACTCTACGTCTGTTCCTTAAACTGTGATCTTCTGCCCAAAAGACTTTGTTTAACGATCGCACAACGCGTGACCATTTGGTCCAAATGCATTAAAGTTAATGGGCGTCCAAATAATTTTGACTTGCGACAATTTTTATTTTTGAAGCAGCGGATTTTTCACCAGCGAATTGTTGCCGCAGTTTCGTTAATTAATTTGCTTGTGTAAGGCCAACTGCTATGGAATCCCTTTTATCCAAGTAATCCAATTTTTAAAAAAAGAATTCCCTTTTTCTCTGTAATAATAATAAAAAAAAGCTTGTATTGTTTAAAAATAAGATATAATTAATCCTTATTGGAAGCAAAACCTATTGTATTTAATATTTATATGATTTTCTAGTAGACTTAAGGTATAAAGGTACAAATTATGAAAAAACCTGTTATCCGGAACCCCAGAGCCTGAGCATTCTGGATAACAGGTTCCATACCTGTAGTGCCAAGTATTCTTTAGTGCTTTACATGCAATTTACATGAATCACATTATTCCCCATCCCAATAGAGCTTCCACCCTTGCTGCACAAAGCAGTACAGACAACATATTTCATCAGCAGCAAAGAATATTACCAAATTATTCACAGGGCAGTTGGCTGTCTCAGCGTGCAGAACATATCTTTTTAATCCCTTCAACACAATTTATTGTCAATAGTGGGCGTTGCTTCTGCAAACGAGTCAATATTCTGTTGGGCAATTGAACTATGCAGTTTGGATTAGGTGTAATTAATAATTGCTTTACCTTGCTTATGTATGTTAGAAATTTGTTTCAGTTACTGAGGGGAACAGCAGCAGGATTTGAAGAATAAGCACTTTTTTTTTTACATTAAGCTAAAGCTGCACTGCACCATGTTCAACACAGTTAATGGATTGATGAAAATAAAACTCCTGCGAGTGCATATGCATTGGTTGTGTAGCATTACAAGGCTACATTACTTGAGTATTCTCACAACACATTGGTAACAAAAATAGAGGAATACATTCTAAAACAGAAGTTAGTTTTAAGGTGGCCATACACGTAGAGATCTGCTCATTTGGGGATGGCGCCAAACGAATGCTCTCAACCCTGATATGTCCACCTTGAGGTAGGCGATATCGGCCTGATCCGATCGTGGGCCCTAGTGCCCAATAATCAGATCATAATGAAGGAATGCTATCGGCAATCCAACGGGATTCTTAGTCCCATCTGATCCACATCTGCCCGACTTTCGGCCAGATACCGATCAGGGAAGCCCATCTGAGGGCCCCATACACGGGCCAATAAGCTGCCAACTCGGCAGCTTTTATTGGCCCTTGTATGGCCACTTTTAGGTACTGAGAGATGGATGAGAGGATACAGGTTCCTAACCTGAAAAGCTAACTGTCAAAATGTGTAGAAGGTTATAAGGTAGGACTATATGGGCAAACTGTCCCATCCATCACTCAATGTGTAGTCTGTACTGCGTGACAGTTTTGATGGATCTTCTTTCCATCCCATTAGATAATCTTTGGCTAAGCCAAAAATAAATTGGGGGGTTGGGTGCTTCCCTTTGTCTCTTTCGCCATCAAATTGCATGTGATTCACTGATTTAGCTGACAAAAACAAAACTAAAAGCAAGGAGATCAGTGGACAGGATAATGGCAATATGGGGGAGACTGATTTAATCATTTTTAAATTTGAGTTTTTATAAATGAAACATTAATTTTTTTTTCTCAATTGCTAGCATCTTTCTATAAAAACCTGAATTGAAAAAACTCAGTTGCATAAAAATAAAATACTCAATCACTCAAAATTGTAATAAAAAAAACTACTTGAATGTTGAAAATACACCTCTCGTTCATTTCTAAACAAGCGTGGCGTGATTTAGTTGCAGAGTTTTGTGTATTTTTGAGACTGAAAGTTCAATTTTTTTTAAACATTGAGATACAGTTGTCTAAATAAATCTTGATGAACCTGCAAATATGTCTAAAGGGCCACCTGTTGTACATTCCAGAAATTTTAAATTTAAATCAGTAATTGAAATTGTAATAAAAAAAGTGTTATACTTTGAAGGCATGTACTATCAAATAAGCAGCAAACATAAACACATTTGTCATGCTGGAAATAGTTTATTAACTTCTGAATTTTGCAAATTGGGTGGGGAATAAATCTAAGAAAACTATAACAATTCATTTGCACAACTCACATTTGTAATGAGAAGTGACAAAATAACGAGTTACAGCTTGACTTTGTTTTAAACATTGTTGCTGCTTTTGTTTATTACTCCACTTTAATTAGTTTTCCAATGTGAGATATCAGGTAGCAATTTCATTTGAAATGTCCATTTTGTTGAATACAGTTTGGATCTAAGGGTTTATTATGGCCACTCCAATGTTCACTCAAAAAAATGTTGGTGAACCCATCAGCATTCCGAAACAAAATTAGCAAAGCAAATGGATAGGAATCCACCAGGGCCAATGCAAAAAAAGAAAAAATTATATTTATTTGTTTCATTTAAAATGTACACATCTCAATGGGCCCTATGCGTTTCCTTCCCTATTGGTTATGGGCTCATCATGGAACCCATTGGCATACTTGTCTATTCCCACTCTGCTTGTACATCTGACCAGGAGGAAGGGAGATCATTAGTGATGGGCGAATTTGCGCCGTTTCGCTTTGCCGGAAAATTCGCATCACCCATTTTTGACGCCAACGCCCGTTTTTGACGCTGGCGAATTTTATGCGGCCGAATTTTCGCGAATGTATTCGCTGGCGGCGAATCGCGCAAATTAGCTGCGAATTTGCGCCTGGCGAATAAATTCGCCCATCACTAGAGATCATGGCTCCCTTTCAGATCCAATCTCCCCAATGCCCCTCTGCAACAAGAATCATTGGTCTTCCTATATTATCCCATGTGTCTATACAGCAAAACAAAATGTCATTTTTTAATATAAACAGCAATTATAGATGGGGTTAGGATCATGGGATAGCTAGGCTAGAAGGCAATTCCAAGCTCTATAAGATGTTAAAACTGTAAATAGATCAGTTAAAACTGAAGAAGTTGCTTGGATGAGTAGAGAAATGTTGGATATACTCACATAAAGATGTCTAAGCATCGAAATAATTTGACTTTTAATTATAACCTAAAACAAGAACTATTAAATCAGTATGTTTTGGACTGGATAATGAATAATGAAACATTAATGCTACTGTACTTATCATGCGGTCAAGTTACTGATTATATAACCTTCCCTAGTGTACTTTCATCCAAATTCTTCTTTAAATGTCATGATTAGACCAAAGCCTTTCTGTCACCTTGGGTGTCCGTTGCTATAAAGCTTGAGTCATCTTCAAAGGTGGTCAGAGAGAGAAGCTTCAGCTTCTCTCTTCAATGGAAAAACTAGAAATGATTAGAGCTTTGAAAGTCTTGGAATGCTGGTAAGTTTAAAATATGGAAATAGCTATGGAAAACAGGTCTTCTCCCTTTAAATCATTTGCACGTTTTTTTGTTTACATAATCTAATAAAACTCATTCTAAACTTGCTGGTTGTAGTGAGCTCTCCTCTTGCCCAGGCCTCTACAGCCAGTAAATTTGCTCAAGCATGTCATTTGAAACAGGTTCTCAAGCAGTAAATTGCTGCTCCTGTACAGCCCAACTGTAATATTATTTCTGAGAGAGCAAATATAAGATTTAGTAAATAAACAAGGAATTCTAGTCGCAGTGATTATACATAGACACCGGGGGCAAGGGAAAGGAACCATGTGCTAGAGATGAGGCAAGGAAAGGAAATAAGAATTACATAAGGATTATGGTTTGGATTGTTCTCTTTAGAGAAAGGTGTATCATAGACAATACAAAGATAAGCCCTGCAGAAGGAATTACCCTATAGGGCAGTGGATAAGTGATAAGAAGATATAAATTGACAATGGAGGAAGGAGATCAGCCTAGGAATGCTTTCTTACTAGTTATGAGTGCAAAAAAATTTGCGAAACTGTGAAAAATTAGAGAAACATATTAAAGTTAATAGGTGTTTTACGTGCAACTTTTTTTTATGCTCGTGACAATTTTTCTTACTCAAAATGCATTAAAGGGTGTTTTTTCTTATGGCGCCTTTCTTTGTCCTAATGCATTAAAGCCAATGGGTGTTTTTTCTTACGGCGACTTATGTTCTGATGCATTAAAATCAAGGGGCCTTTTTTGTTATGAAGTCTTTTTTTCCCAAATGCATTTAAGTCAAAGGGCTTTTTTTCTTATGGCAACTTTTTTTGTCCTAAAGCATTTAAGTTTTTTTCTTATGGAGACTTTTTTGTCCAAATGTCTTAAGGTTAATGGGTGTTCTTTCTCATGGGCTTTTTTTTTTCTGCAAATTTTTCCACTGTGAATTTTCGCTGCAGTTTTGCAAAAAAATTCACACATGGCGAAATTTGGAATTTTGCCGCAAATCCATGGATGACAAATAAATTCACTCATCACTATTTCATACTCAAGTCCTTAAAGACAGATGGACCACCATTGGAGACGTTCCAACTAAGTTCAGAATAAGGGCACATGTACACAATGTCAGTAGTGGTTTGTTCATTGGGACTCAATGCTATTTAAGAGCCAGGAAATATTTTTTGTTTCCTTCCAAGGTTGAATTGTTAGCTGACCTGCTCAAGGGTTGTAGGGTACTACAGAAGAGTTAGCTTAGTAAACTTACATATTTTGTGTATTTTAAGCCCGCTACATCTGTAAATATGTACATTAAAGGGATCATGTCATCGGAAAACATGTTTTTTTCAAAACACATCAGTTAATAGTGCTACTCCAGCAGAATTCTGCACTGAAATCCATTTCTCAAAAGAGCAAACAGATTTTTTTATATTAAATTTTGAAATCTGACATGGGGCTAGACATTTTGTCTATTTCCCAGCTGCCCCTGGTCATGTGACTTGTGCCTGCACTTTAGGAGAGAAATGCTTTCTGGCAGGCTGCTGTTTTTCCTTCTCAATGTAACTGAATGTGTCTCAGTGGGACATGGGTTTTTACTATTGAGTGTTGTTCATAAGATCTACCAGGCAGCTGATCTTGTGTTAGGGAGCTGCTATCTGGTTACCTTCCAATTGTTCTTTTGTTTGGCTGCTGGGGAGTAAAGGGAGGGGGGTGATATCACTCCAACTTGCAGTACAGCAGTAAAGAGTGATTGAAGTTTATCAGAGCACAGGTCACATGACTTGGGGCAGCTGGGAAATTGACAATATGTCTAGCCCCATGTCAGATTTCAAAATTAAATATAAAAAAAACTGTTTGCTCTTTTGAGAAATGGATTTCAGTGCAGAATTCTGCTGGAGCAGCACTATTAACTGATTCATTTTGAATTTTTTTTTTTTCCCATGACAGTATCTCTTTAAGGGGGGATTTATTTAACTCTGAGAAAATTGCAACAAAAATGTTTTCTGAACTCAGATTTTGCAGATATACCAATAGAAAAAGCTTGAAATTTTGAATCAAAAAAGACTGGCATCTAAAACTTGATAAACATCTGCAGAACTCGGTAGGAAGTGAATTTTCAATATTAAAGCAATGTTTTTAAGAATTTTAAACAATTAATAACACATTGCCATTTTTATTTAACATTTCTTCCTTCTAATTCAAGTGTTTATGTAAATATGCTGACCATTGTGTTGAATTGCAATTTTATTTTTGCAGAACTCAAATTAATAAAATCAAAGCAAAATAATAAATCAAAGTAAAATTGATAAATTGGCCTCCTCGTGGTTCTATTGGTAAATATATGACCTTGGGAACTAGTTACTGATTTGGGCAAAGTGTTACTGATTTGGGCAGAGTGTTACAGATTCCCACATTTTCCCATAATTAAGTTTTTTCTTTATACAACACAACTTCATTGTACCTACAAAAAGATCCCACAAAATGTTTGTGCCAACCTCTATGTGCTGGAGATGCTAGAATACTAGTGCAAAACTTCATTTTAAATTATGTATAGAATAAGTACCTTAAATAAACAGGGGAATGCTGTATGTGTTTTTAAAAAATAGAGCACATCTGTTTCTTGCACTGTGGGGGTTTATAGGACTTGTATTGTGACAATTGCAAAATATTCTGTACAAAGGAATAAAAGTAGTGAAAGCAAAACAGGTCAGATTCGCTTTGCCAAAAATTTGCATGTATATGGGTGACAAAAAAAAAATTTTATGCACAATTTTTGTTCGGAGTGAAACTCGATGGGAAATGTTGCTCATCACTTTGATAACTGTGCCCCAAAATCTGAACAGTTATCTGGAAATTGTTTGCATAAAGATATACATATAATAATCTGTAGTATTTATATTGATGAATTCAACCTTATTATTAGAAAAAAAAAAAAAACAGGTCAAAACCCAATGGAAACAATCATGTCAGCATCTCCTAATTTCGCCTGTCACTCAGCCACCAGACCAAAATAAAATGGTAGGAAAGATAAAGGCGGAATTCATTAATGGGTAAGATTACATCTTTGGCATGTCAGGGTGAGTGACAGGAGGTATATTGATCCTTAACTGTCAGTTGAAAGCACAAACACATTGCAAATATATGGTAAGAATATTATTCTTCTTACCAGCACAAATAACATACAGTGCATGAATGCACCGGCATCAGGAAATTCACGGAAGGGGGAAAAAAAATTCTTAACACTTCTCGCCGGCTTCCAATTGTAGCAACACACAGTAGAATTGGTCTGATGAAGCGAAAGGGTCAGATCTCCTGGTGACATATTTGGCAGCACAACCTTGTTACAAGAGAAGGGAAACCTCATTTGTTTGCAATTTCATTGGTTCTTTTTTGGAACTCGATTGCAAATTGACTTTAGCAGATGAAATTGCATTTGCTCTGCTTCTCACGTGAAAAGAATTTAAACAGACAATCCTTAACTTGATCTTTGGTGTGTTGCTGAGTGGAATAAAACAGAGGGTTGAGATATGAAATCATGATGTAGGGTATAAATAGTGTCAAATAAATCTCTTACACACCCTACTTAAATACCTTGTAACAGATATTGGGAGAGACGTAGACTAACTTTTCCTTTAATTGTAATAGACAGGCTTGGAAAGCACTCATGTTGGACGTGTGGTTTTAGACAGTGGCGATATTGGACATCCCATTATTTCTTATTGGTCAAAATTATATACTTGGTCATGTTATTGACCTTAGTGTCAATGAATAGGGATTGGAGAAGATTTTGGTTCAGCTAAGGTAAAGGGGTCTTCGAAATGATTCCATAACCTCTGTCAAGTTCAACGTCAAACTGTCATGGACAATCTTAGGTTGGCAAAAGGCTTAAAGGAGAAGGAAAGCTACGGAGGCATTTTATTGCCAATAGATTAGCTGCAATAGTGCAAGCTAGATTGTTATATTTATTCTTTAGAATGTTTTACCATACCTAAGTAAAAAGCTCTAGAAACTCTCTGTTTGTTTAGGATAGCAGCTGCAGTATTAATGTGGTGTGACATCACTTCCTGCCTGAGTCTCTCCCTGCTCTGGGCTCAGATTACAGCAGAGAAGGAAGGGGGAGGGGAAGAGGAGCAAACTGAGCATGCTCTTGCCCAGGGCAATGAGGTTTAAGCTGAAGGCAGGAAGTGTGATACAGAAGCCCATGAGTACACAATAGAAGGAAAGAAATGCAATGTTTCTTTTGACAGGGGACTCAGAGCACCACTACTTTGGGGGTTTACTGGTATATTTAGATGGTCCTTTCTGATAAGGCTTACTTAGTTTTAACCCTTCCTTCTCCTTTAAGTGCCCCTTAAACTATCTTATGCCAATATTGTCAGGGGGTGATTTATGGAGGTTTGAGTTTAAACCTTTGACATGATTCAAATTTCTTTTGCACAAAAACTCATAAATTCGACTTATATTTTAAAAAACTTGAATGTTTGGTATTTATTAAACACAAAAAATTCAAATGCGAAACTTCGGCATCTTAAAACTTGCGAGTTCATGTAGAAGCCAATTGGACTTGTCATTCAAGCCATTTTTTTAATTCAAATTTTTTGAGCTTATCAACTCACAAATTCCAGTTTTTTGAAGCTTGTAAAAGCACAAGTTCATTTTTTTGAGCTTGTAAACTGACAAATTTGGTTATTTGAGTTTTTTCAACAATTGTATTCAATCAAGTTTGTTATATTCAGATTTTTTTTATAAAAAAACAAACATTTGTGTGTTTTTTTTAATTGTGAGTTTATTCAAAGTAGGATATACCTCACAAGTTTGTTTTTGATAAATAAGTCCATTAGTTATAAAAAAAATCAATCAAGGACCAAGAAATTATGTCGCCGGGAATATGGCATGGCCTGCTCAATCATCAGATGACAGTATGTTTGTATAATTTCAATTGTTTATAAATAATCCAATATCTTGCATTTCTATGAAGTAAAAAAAAATCCAATTAAAAAATGAAATACATTTTAATATAATATATGTTGTTTATCAAAATGGCAACATATAAAACGAGAGGTCTATATTGAATGGTTTTATGCAAATATTTAAGCCCAAGCCTATGTACACATGACTAATGCCTGTCTAGATTCTCTTACAAAGCACATTCTTTAATTAATCAATATCTGCTTCAGGGTTGATATTGATTGGCATAAAAAGGCAAGGATGAGAAAACGATGAATTTATTGAGAAGCTGAGAAGCAGGAATGTGTGGGAGGGCATGGTATAAATGGTTGTTATGTGGCATAATTAAAGCTTTAATTTCCCGAACTCTCCAAATACAAGTCGCTTGTCAGATTTATGAAGGAACAATGACAATGCTCCTTTCAGAATGAATCATAATGCATTGCTCTGCTATAAAAAGAATATATTTGTTGTTGATGGTTTATTCAATTGAATTGGTTAATATGGCATTCACTGGAGCTTTGGCTAATGTAATGTTAGATTGGGGGTTACAATTGAGTTATACTGTATGGCACATAAAAACAGTGAGATCACAACAGGTTTCATTAACAAATGAGCTTTCAAGGAGAAAGAGGAGGCAAAACTATATAAGCCCCTTTATACAATACAGGAAAGACTTGCAACATGAATATGACTGTGACTTCTTCTGTGACATTTTTCCACGAGGCAAATTCAAAAGAAGTTAGTAGGCCTTTAAGTATCCAAAAGCTGTGATGTTGTATCCCTTAATTTGCTTTTATATGGTTAGCCATAAAAAGTGCCAGTGTTCGGAGAACTCGTGGCAGTATATAGCTAGTTGATATATGTCTGCCATCACAGAAATTAATGGCCTGAGCTTGGTCATCTTTTATCGACATACTGACTAGAGTTACACTAAATTAAAGTCATGTTGGAAGAAAGAGAGAATTAGTCTAGATGCCCAGATACACTAGAAATATGAGGACAAACACGGATCCTTAAAGAGAGGACGATGAGTAAGCGTGCTATACGGGATGGCAAATTAGGATATATATATATATATAGTGAATAAAGTACCGCCTCTTGTAAATCATAAGGATATTATAAGTTACCGAGGAGTTTCATGACCATATAAAAACAAGAGGCCGAAAGCCGAGTGTTTTTATGCAGGTCATGGAACTTTGAGGTTACTTCTAATATCCTAAAATTTTGCAACTGGGGGTACTTTATTTATTATAATACACAAGTTTTAGTGAGTCATGTGACAGAAATTACACTACTCACCGTTTATGACTGATGACATCACTACTCACCGTTTATAAGGATATAATTTGCAAGATATTCATGGATTATGTATTATATATATATATATATATATATATATATATATATATATATATATATATATATATATATAGATATATATATAGAGATAGATATAGATAGATATAGATATAGATATATAAATATATATATATATATATATATATATATATATATATATATATATATATATATATATATATATATATATATGTATTTGTAGGCATTTGCAAGCCTAAATACTTGAACATTTTAGAGCAACTGTTATTTTGTATTATTTGCTGTAGGCAATTAGAAAACAAATTTGCAACAAATGAATGTTTTTCCATCTTTGCATACTACATTGAAATGTTTTCTTATTACCATTCCGATTCTGTCCCTTATTTCCCTGGCTTGTAAAAATGCAAATCATGGATAAACTCATAACAGTGTATGACTTTCAGTCCCAGGCTTCCATGCCTTGCTATATTAAAAGGAAGGATTATTAAAAACATATATTTTAAGAGTGCTTTTTACTAGTGAAGACTTGCAGGGTGTTTTTCAGAACCCTTTTTAACATGCTGAGGTTTAGACCACCTACCAGTATTTGGTATCAGGATTTCCATCTGACCCTTCTCTGTAATTAGTTAACTCATATTAACAATACACTTACCCCTTCAAAGACCCAAAGAATCACAGATTATGCAGAACAAGCCTGAACAGTACAAGTCAGTCTAAATCAGGGTAGACTTTTCTTGATATTCTTGAAACACTCTGCTGGACCAGAATTCCAGGATGGCTGATAGAACAATATGTTATTCCTTTTATTTTATTGCAGTGCATGATAACATTTAAATAATGAATGGTGATGGGACGAATTTGCGCCGTTCGCAAAACGGCGCCGGCGTCTCGTTTTTGACGCCAGCGCCCGTTTTTGACGCTGGCTTCTGGGTTTTTTTGACGCCGGCGAATTTTTTCGGGCGAATTTTCACGGGCGTTTAGCGGATTAATTCGCTGCCGGCGAATCGCGCAAATTCTCCGCGAATTCGCCCATCACTAATAATGAACAATGGTAGGGCTTTTCAACTAGAGGCGCCATTATCTCATACATACATCTTTTTATCACATCATTGCTTTTTGAACACTCAAACTATCATGTGATAGAGCAGCTAAATGGCTCACAACATAGAAAATCTTAGACAGCAATGATCTATACTGTCATTGAAAGTGGAACCACCATAAAGAACCATTTTAAAAAGAAACTAGAGTTGAATTATCCATTTTGGATGACATAGGGGTCCATTTACTTAGCTCGAGTGAAGGAATAGAATAAAAAAAAAACGTTGAATTTCGAATGATTGTTTTGGCTACTTCGACCATCGAATTGGCTACTTCGACCCTCGACTATGACTTTGACTTCTAAAATCATTTGAATATTCGGCCATTGATAATCGAAGTACTGTCTCTTTAAAAAAAAACTTTGACCCCCTACTTCACCGCCTAAAACCTACCGAACCTCAATGTTAGCCTATGGGGAAGGTCCCCATCAGATTCAAGACATCACTGGAACCTGATCAGACATCTCTTTACATCTCTTTTTTTGTAACAAAATGTACATGAAGGCTAACTTATTATTTCAAGGATGAAACAAGAACAGAAAAATATCCCAAAACTCTGTAATTAAGTAAAAAGGCTAGTTTTTAGTTAACATTGAGTTAAATATAGCAAGTATAGGCATACAGACCAACTGGTATTCCACCTTATGCGTTTCATACCCTCTGGTACTTATTCAAAAACTAGCTTTAACTCAATGTTAAATAAAAACTAGCTTTTTAACTTAATTACAGAGTTTTTAATTACTGATATTTTTCTGTTTTTAATATATGTGCCATTAGAACTGGGGGCTATATCCCAGTAACTATGGTCCTTTCGACAGGCCTTCTAGAGTGCAGCATTTAATTGCTTTTTCTTTTTGGAAGGATGAAACAAGACCATCAAAGGTCCCTATGCAAGACAATAGTCACTTTACTCCTTTAATGCATATTGTTCATTCCCAGGTGTAATAACAAATCAATAATGATATATACATACACCAGGTAGCCATTGCATGGAATATATGAATGGTAAGACAAGATATATATGGTCAATGACCTAAAAGTGACAGGTCTCATATTTGTATGATTCCCTTATGTGGATGTCAGACTTTACTTGCAACAAAAAAAACATTTAAATTGATTTATTGGGTTTTGTGAGTTTCCAATCAATTCTCAAATTGTTTTGCACGGATTCACACTATATACAGTAGTATTCATTGGTTTAAATTGATTCTCATCACAACTGACTTGTTCATGCCTAGTTCCTGGAAGTACATCACAACCAATAATTCTGTAATTTACCAAACAACAGCACTGTCGTGCAACACCATACCAACCAATAATTCTGTAATTGAATCCCCTAGCAAACAAATATAATGTAATATAACCCCATACATAACCATACTATAAATCATTCCCAGCTAACAGACATCATATCTAATACATGGGTGCTGAGACTGTGGTCTGCTTTGGTGAAGTTATTTCCTCAAGAATTGCCTGAAATGCTACAATGCCATGGAAATGATAACTCAATCACATTATAATGAGAGGTAGTTCCGTGTTAAATTGAAAAATACACATTTCTCAAGCTATTCTAAAAATCTAAATACGTAAGAACCCTGAATGCTGGGTTGCTATGTTCTGCTGGTCACCAGCTCAAGATGCCTACATCACTATCTACCTTTTGGCCACCACTGATTTAAACAAAACACAATATAGGTATGGGACCTGTTTTAAAGAATGCTTGGGACCTGGGGTTTTTGGATAAGAGGTCTTCCTAAATTTGGATCTCCGTACCATAAGATTACTAAAAATACATTAAAATATGAATGAAACCCAATAGATGAGTTTGCCTCTAATAAGGATTAAATATCATAGGATCAAGTACAAGGTACTGTTTCATTATTATTAGCGATGGGCGAATTTATTCGGCATGGGGGGAATTCGCGGCAAATTTACGCGATTCGCCGCTGGCGAATAAATTCACGAAACTATTCACACGAAAATTCAATAGCAACAATTCAGCGACGTCAAAAAAAACGGACGCCAGCTTCAAAAACGAGAGGCAAATTCGCCTATCACTAATTATTATAGAGAAAAATGAAATAATTTTTAAAAATATTAATTATTTTATTAGTCTATGGGACATGGCCTTCCCTAATTCAGATCTTTCTGCAAAATGGGTTTTGCCATACCAGAATAAAATAATTTAACTTCACACCAAACAAGAGTTCTGTAATTCAGCGTCCTAGGAAACCAACCAATTGCTTGGTTGTTCTACATAGGAATCAAGACTACAATTTATTCTGGATAAAGGTCTTGTCTCATTGCAGTCATAAAGCAGTATTTTGCCCCTGAGCATGCAATGGGGGCACTTTTACCTTTGAAATGTAGACTGATTTATAATAGATATAAAAAGAACATAAGCAGCATTAAGCTGTGTTAACAAATCACAATACACAAGGTTACTAGTATTGATCAATTTTGTAATGCGTGGCCCTAGGACTTCTTTTATAATACTTTATGAATCAAGCTTGGATCAGATGGGATTCCCCTCCCTTTACCATGGACCAATGAAAGGAATTCATCCAAATCTGACTTATTAACTGAAATTACTATATCAATATTCTTGAAGATTTCTACCATAATTATCCAACACAAAATGAGACATCTAGGGAGTTATTTACTAAAATCCAAATGTTTCTCGTATTTGATTTAAAAAAAAAAAACATTACCAAACTCCCATGCTCAATTTGACCTTATTTAATAATAACATAACCCAAATTAATCGGATCACAGAAAACCTGAATCACTCAATTTTTTTCAGGCTTTCTTCCCAAATTGCTCCATTTTTTGTATTTTCAGGTTAACCCAGCACAAACCACGATAACTTCTCTCCCATTGACAGAACCTCAACAGGTCTGAGATGGTGGATTTTCAAATTTGAGCTTTTTGCAGCATCGGGGTATATTAAATATCTGAAAATTCAAGTTTTTGCCCCAAAAAGCTTGACCAGATAAATTTGAGGTTAAGTATAAGATAGAAGCCAGGTGCTTTGTAAAACAAAAGATTGCAGCCTCCTCGATAAGTCAGGTCTTCACTAAAACCATTTTAATAAATAATGCCCCACAAACACATGGAAGACTACTAACTGCAGGGCCAGCTTTCATTTAAATTCTTCCATGGCTCTAGGCTTTACTAACTACATTATTTAAAACTGCCCATTCTTTGGCCTTATAGCTGTTGTTCCAATACGATTCCCAGAACTTTTCTTGACAGCCTTTGACTGTTGCAAGTTACAACTGTACTTCAATAATTAAAGGGCCACACTGCATACAACACTGATTTAAAGTATCACTTTTGCCATCATGCCCCTTTTTTTTGTACTGTCCCCAGTTTTTGCTAAACCATTCATACCAGCTCTAGTCTTCCAATATTCCTAACCAGGTGGAGGACCTCAACTTGACATCCCTCATCAATGATGCAATTCTTTCCCCTTTATAGACAGAAATTACAGTTTTTCTGCATCTCCGGGGACCTCCTTTTTCTAACTTCAGGCTATTTTTCTGATAAGGAAGAAATAGGAGTATATAAACTTACACACCTCCAGTATTGGCTGTTCAACATGAATTTAAGCAGAAGGCTACCTATGTTTCTCAGTGGAAAAAAGAACCTCCTGTGAGCATGCAAGTCATTCTGTCTTCTTAATTATCAATAACCCCTTCCAGGAAACATCTGCAAACTTTGGACTTCATCTAAAAGCTATCTGAGTTTCCAAGACAACCAAACAATAACATTACCTCTGTTATATTTTTATATAAAAACAGCAACTACTATTAGTAATATCACAATTTGACCTTTTAAAGACAAGAATATTTATCAAACATTTACCAAAGCAATGAAACATGAAAGTTTGCATTTTAAAGGTAATTGATAGAAAAAAAGTTAACTTTTCCCCATTTTTAGCAGACATGTTACTAGACAGTAGGACCCATAGTGTCATTCATGTCAGGAGATGGAGCTTGACACTGGTTGGAGTGATAATATAATTTGACAGTTTAACATGGTTAAATCATGGGATTAATATACCAGACAGTAACCTATATCAACCTGTGAGAAACTAATAGTATACCATCTGAAGTCAATCGATCAATTGCGGATTTTCTGCAGTGGTATACACAAGTAATTACTGTATCTGCTGATCACTTTCATGCCCTGCCTACACAATGGTTGAATTGCATTGAGAACTACCACCAAGGACAACTGTGCCTGATTCTTTCCCCCAATTTGAACTCCCCTTAATGATACATGATCACATCAAGAATGAATTCTGCAGAATAGGAAAAAGATCCCCTTTTACGTGTAAGAAATGTTATCCTGACAAAGTAATGTAACAATGGAGAATTTACTTGATCATTATTTACAGAAATATAATTATACCATATATTCCCCTAGCTCTGAAACCTTAAAAAAGTTTCTTGCAAAAATATGTGGGACCAACAAGGTAAATAGCCCCTTTGATTTAAATTCCTACTAGGAAGTCCATGTATCTCTCTTCTCTAATCTACATATCCATATTATTGGATCTTTGAGATAGTGACCTCTACCTGTCCACAGACACTTTGATATAGAATTTAGAAATGGGTGGTTCTTTGTATTTGGCCTTCCAGGTCTTTTTTGTATTTGACCCAGGTGGATGAGTCTGTGGAGCCTGGGATGAACAAGGCCCAGTAAAGAGAACAGGGACTGTGATCTTTCACACTAACATTATGCATGGCTGTAGTCACTCTTCTATGTTGTGACTAAAGTATTTAAATAAATAATGAAACATAAAACTGACTCTTGACCTTAGGGTACAAAAAGATTTTAAGTATATGAAGCAAAGATCTAACAGATTCCCTGGAAATAATTTGCATTAGGGCAGTCACAAATCTTCATTGTTAAGAAACATCAGAGCATAGCCACCTATTTATGTCATGCCTAATTATTACAGAGCAGGTCTCTAAATTGCACAGTAAATGGACAGTGACTTTTACCAGGGAGAAGGCTGTCCCTTTAGCTGTTTGAATGATTACCTGCACCCAGCTTCCTTCAACACCTCTGTGCTTAATGGGCTCTCTTCCTATCTTCCCAAGAACGAAGGTGGCTTGAGTTCATTTATATGAAATGCACTAAGCTGAAATTGCAGAAGCGCTCCCATGAGAGGCACAAAAATGTCCATCAAAAGCTGCAGCTGCCATTTGGACTAAGCTATACCAAAGAATGAAATAATGCCAACACTTTTTTTTATTGGCATGGATTCTTCTTGTCTGAAATTATCTTCTTAGACTGTAACTCTCTATTCCCCCATTGAGCCCACCAATATGGCAGAACAGGCATTTATGTTGCAATTGCCCACTCACTTCAGGATCCAGTCATTCTGTTCTAATAATATACCATGTCATCATGTAGGGACTATGTTAATAAGTTAAATATATTCCTTCCTTAGGTACGAAGTACTTTTCACCTGTCTAAGTTCCAAAAGGATCTTCATGGGTCAAGACTGCAAAAAGTCATGCATCTCACAAGTGGTGCAGTATTAAATATTGGATTCTCAGATCTATCTTGAGCATTTATTTGACTTGTAGGATTAGGTCAGTTGTCCCCTTGAATATACTAATGTAGATAGGCCAACTGGATTTTAGTTATCCACTCTGGTATGTTTTTTAAATACGTAAAAACTGCCCTTACCCAACAATGTCTTCTACACCAACGTTGATGACAGCCACAGCATCTTAGATATCAGATCTTTCTTTAGCAGGTATTTGACTAGTGGATAATTTATCCACCAAAGTCTTCTCCTACACCAATTACAATGGCAGTCAATGCATCTCAGATGTACATGATGATGCTTCTAGCCAGAGGCAAATCCATTACATATTTCCATGATGCAAATAAAATGATGGTGATCTTAAATAATATTCTAAATATGTAGACTAAAAATGTGTTTTCCATCTTAATATGAATGTGTTCTCTATATAAAGGTGTTTCTTTGTCTTAGGAGCAGTTGGGTTATCCAGCCATGTGCCTACTATATTGGCATGCAAAGATCATTTTGTTTACCAACTAGAGTAGTCGTCTTCTCCAATGCCTATCCCTATGGCTAATTCTAGTGCCCGCACTATTAATGTGAAATATGCTGTAGCATGAATGCTTCAATCCTTCATGCTCAAGCCAGCACAGCATTCCCGTTGAAAAGTTATTGACTGACTGATATAATAATCCCATTTTCATTTACTAATTTAAGATTCACAAATGAAATATAATCAGCCGGTAACTGTTGTGAACTGATGGATCACCTATTACAGATGTGACTGTAGGGAAATACATTTTGTTTACTTTTCTGACAGGGAAGGACAAGATGACATACCATTATTTGTATCTGGAGACACTCTGATTTATAGCACACTGCAAAAAACTTTATTACCTCCATCCAATCCTTTTTTTATGGCTCATATGCATTCTTGCATTCTAAGCACTGGAGTGAAATCATGTATGCTGGCATTTTTATAGGCAGTGCAACCAAGTGGCCATGACATGTTACAATATATGCTCAGTGCGTTTATGCACGTGTCTCTCTGACTTATATATATATATATATATATATATATATATATATATACATTTTATATGATTTGCTCAATGTTCACTATACATAAACACACCTATAAAGGTATAAGGAAAGAATGATTAGGACAATAAAACTGTCACTTGTAGACAAGAGAACTTCAAGTGTGGATTGTTTGCAAAATAAACTGGGCTACAGTTCATAAACGTATAGCATTCATATTATCTGAAATGATATTTTGGGAAATTGGAATACAGGGCAGAAAGAGCATTCTTTGGTAGTTACAATAAATGGGTACAGGGGAAATGTAAGGTGATATTCTAATTATACTTTCATCTGACAGGCTATCAGCATCGGAGATATGAAGACATCTTTTTTTGTTATGACATAAATGGGATGATGTATTGAAAGGCACATATTATGCTCAGGTTTGTTAGTCAATATCAACCAATGAATGTCTTGCTTTCAAACAGGTGACCAGCCTGTTGGTAGGGGTAACTAGGTTACTGGGCAAATGTTGCAATGTATGGATCGGATTATATCCAACCATGTAAATTAGAAGATCTGCTTGTTTGGAAAAGTTCTGGCCAGCAAGCAGATAGGCAACGGGTGATCTGCTATTTTACCCCTTGAACATTCAAGGCTAGAGGTCCTCACTTAATGTTATTTTTGAGCCTTCATGACGATCATCTGACCTAACCCTAATGATTTATATGTGGGAGGGCTGTAATACATGAGTTAATAAACTCAACTGAGTCATGGTAGGCCAATTCAGCATCCAGTATCGACCTTTGCATGTCCAGCTTGACAGTGGAAGGTCCATCCTGCTCAGCAGCCTCTCATTGATATGCAATGAAATCATCTTCTAATTGACAATATTTTTGCAGCTGTCATTTTATAGGGATGATATACCTTCATTTTTGAATATTCATATAGAAATAGAAAGGGAAAATGAGCAGGCAAAGGATTAATTGGTGACCCAATATATACAGTAGTGGGAGGGGTTAACCAGTTTGAATGAGGCTATAACTGGAATCCTTTATACAACTGATAACTCCTGTCTGTAAAAAGTGATATCCAAAACCTATGCTACAATAGTAGGCATCCCTCCCCAATAGAAACCCAGTTTAGCAGGAACAGCTCCCTAAGTTTGCTTATAGCCCATACAGAGAGAAACAATAAATCTACGGTATGACAGCATAGCTATTCCCATATCTAGTAGGCACAATAGGAATTGTTAGATGAGTTTGCTCATAGCCAGTAGAAAGAGATACCATTTATACCTTAAATTGAATATAGTTATTACTCTGTACTAAACACAAATCCCCAGAAAAATTTTATTGAATATATATATATATATATATATATATATATATATATATATATATATATATATATATATATATATATATATTATATATATATATATATATATACACACATATATACTGGCGATATGTGAATGTTCTTCGGAAACAATCCAATCCACTTCCGCACATCAATCCTGACAGCAAGGTAATCACAAGAAAAGAGCGAGCAGCGTATTATTTTCTGGGTCTCCATTGTCAGCGGTCGACGCAATGCAAAATCCAATCTGTGTAACTGTTCTGACATTTTAAACTACACAGTGTGAAAGTTATTTGCCCACCTTCCTCTCAACCAATTGGAAACAGGGGATCTTAATCAGTTACAGAGGGAAAGGAAAAAATGGAAGGAAAGTGCTGACTGGGAAACACTTGGATCCAAGCCTAATTAAATTAAGCTATTCAGCTCTAATATTTTACTGGTATCTACCACTATAATTATGCAAATCTATCCTTCCCTTTAGCTCAGCATGGGTAAATTACAGTGAATGATAAAAAAAACCCATACAAATAGTTTATCATAGTGTTTATATGTTATTATAATGGTTAATAATGCTTAAACTGATCCAAATCCCTTTTCATTGTTACACCTATCCATATATTTATAATTTATATTTGCAGGATACAGTTCCAAGTTATCCATAAGTCAGATGATCTCTTATACTAAGGGATAATGAAACTAGTAGCAGAATACCAACCTACAGCACTTGAGATATTGATAAACTATAACTCCTTGTACTTTCATCTATGAACACCAGGGGACAGGGGTCTAATGCCCAGAGGCTGGGCAATACACATTATATAAATATATTATACTATTATATGCTGCTCTGATATATCTAAATCTGATCTTCTTTGTCTCCCCCAGCTTGAGTGAGTAGTGAGAATATTCGGAAAGGGTTTATTACAGTGAGAGCCGTGAAGATGTGGAATTGTCTCCCTGAATCAGTGGTACAGGCTGATACATTAGATAGGTATAAGAAGGGGTTGGATGGTGTTTAGCAAGTGAGGGAATACAGGGATATGGGAGATAGCTCATAGTACAAGTTCATCCAGGGACTGGTCCCATTGCCATTTTGGAGTCAGGAAGGAATTTTCCCCCTCTGAGGCAAATTGGAGAGGCTTCAGATGGTTTTTTTTTTTTTTGCCTTCTGGATCAACTAGCAGTTAGGCAGATAAAAAAAAAAAAAAACTAAAAGGTTGAACTTGATGGATGAGTCTTTTTTCAAAACTTACTTACTATGATATGTGTTATTACAGTGTGCTAAACCTCCATAAATATCAAATCCTCAATTAGCAATGAGAGAATTCTGGGTATGAAGAAAGATGGTAGAACATAAAGTGTGAAAAAGTGGTAGAACATAAAGTGTGGTGGTAAAGTTGCAACCAAATATCGTAACCACAAGTCTCAAAGCTGTTGAATAACAGCGTCTTCTCCAATTATGGTGGATACATGAACATTCAGAGGCACCTTTAACTCATAATGTTGCTGTTCTTATTGTAGGTGCCCCTACTGTAAAGCATAGAAGGCCGGCAACAAAACTGGTTGGTCTAACCTAATGACTATTCTAGTGGTCTGATTATCTATGGGTTGGTTCTAAGTCTGCTCATTGCGAAATGGATTACAGATGCATTACATATGTACACACAGTGCAAAATATTACACGTTACATTCTATGAAATGCATTTATCATGCTGATTTCTTGATAAGCTCTCTGGCATGGCCATGAGTATGCAATTTCCTTACATAGCATACATAGTATGTCCTTACATTCTAATGGCTAGCAGTTGATCCAGACAGGTATTCCAGTTGGCCAAAGCCTCTCGTCTCTTGTCAATGACACATCCAAAGCCACAAATCACTCCCACTTCCATTTAAATCTGCTCATATACAGTAGATCACTGAATACATGAGAAGACCCGATTTGAAACTCATGGAGGTGGTTCGATGGAACAATGGCCCCTTAATAGTTGTAAACAAAACCTTCTTGCTTTTTTTTGGCTGCCTATATCATCCTTTGTCTTGCACATCCATAAAAGAAACAGTCATTTATTTTCTAAGCATAAACAGAAATGAATAAGAACTTGATTTATCTGACACTACTCGCATCAGAAACTGATGTTGCTATTATTTCTTTCTTATCTCTGGCAATTCATATTCTCTCATCCTTAAATAACCTTATTGTGTAAACTATATCTTTTAAACAGGCTTAAGACAAGTAATTCTTTTATAAACATTTTATGTGACCTGGAGTTTTATAGGCTCAAGATCTTATTCCTGTTGGTGAGCCTCTGTAAAAATGCACCTAAAAATGATCCAGCTAAACTGTCAATTATTCTATGCTTCAAATAATAGGCACAGTTTCAGATAACCTGAGGATAAAGTCACAATGAAAGAGGGCGGATGATGGATCTGAAATGTTCCAAAAACACAGAGATAAGAGGTATCTCAGAAAACCACAAGGATGAGTATTAAGCCATTTACATTTCAGCTAACAACATATATATTCAGTGGAAAGCCACACAGAAAGATAACAGTGGTGTGTATGGAAAAACCTGAACTATATTAATAGATCCATGTCAAGAAAAAAAGCTGAATATAAATCATCGGAGAAACAAATACATGTAGATACAAATTGAATCGAAATATACAAATAGAATTTATAAATAAGAAAGAGATTATTTGTTTACCCATTTAAATTAAATATCACACCCCACCTTTTCCATTTCACCATTTACAGCTGGAATAAGTGAAAAAAATATAGATCATAATATACACGTATAATAAATATTGTATATATATATATATATATATATATATATATATATATATAATTTTTTTAAACTATATTATATGACCTGCGTTAGGAATGTTTTCCTACTGGGGTCATGTAAAGAAGGTAATATTAACAACGAAAACAAAACTGCTTTTTAGCTTTTTAAATAAAGATGTGTAAATCGAATATCCTTCAATTTCAAATGGGCAAAATAAGTCAGTTTGATTTTGTGTTATGATGCCAATTAGCAGCAGGACCATCAAAAGAAGGCTGAATTTTAGCAGTGAGATAAAAATGCATCTTAATATTTTTTGAGGTTTAGACAAGCCATGACAAACTTGCCAAACTGCTTACACAATCAAAAGTATTGACTCACAACTTGTCCACTGATAAAAAGGTTGTCTCGTGTATAGGCCAAAAATGACCCCTTTTCAATCAGTATCTGATACCCAGCTGAGAAATAAAAAGACGAAACAGTAGAATCATATGGCACTCTAGAACTGCAATAAGTGCAATTACAATTAAAATGTCACATCAAAAAAAAATCTCAAGACCACACTAGGTTTTTTAGCCAATAGAAATGCACAGGTTCACATGCAAACCACTCATTGGTCTAAGAACTGAAAATAGGATCAACTGATACAATAAATCTGGTGACCTGATCAGGTAACTGTCTCCAAACTTGATGAGCAGACCTGACCTGTAGATATAACAATATTCTGCAGGTATGACACGATGGCAGCTGATAGACTGGGCTGCAGTCATATTGGATCTCACTTAGATCTTATTTAGTCTGTTTGGACAGAAACTCTTCATCTGATGATATCTTTACTGGGTGCGTGATTGGGGCATCAATTGCTCCAGAAATTAGAAGAGCCTTAGCGCTCTCTTCCTCCATCCAGATTATAGGGCTGATTTACTAAAATCAAAGTTATCTGATATTTTATTAATAAAAACCACAACCAAACCCCCATGCCCTATTTTAGCTTATTTATTAATAAAGAAAACTCGATTTAATCGCATCACGGAAAAACTCGATAAATTCAAGTGAAAACTTGAATCGCTCAAATTTGTCTGCCTTTTTCCCGAATTGCTCATATTTTTCAAGTTTTTTCCTGATAAGCTCAAATATTTCAAGTTTTTGCCTAAAACCCCCCAAAAAGTTGGATTTTTGGGCTAAACCCAGCACAGACCATGAAAACTTTGGGGTATAATAAATCTTTAATCTTTAAATTCTAAAAATTCTAGTTTTCTAGTGAAAAAAACTCAAATCTTTCGAGATTTTAACATATGGATTTTAAAAAACAACCCCCTTTATGTAGGGAGAGTGTGGACCTCTCATAATAATCTAATACTGATTTATTTTTCATTTTAAGTGCCACATATTTGGATTAAACTATAGAGATCTATATTTGCTTTACTTGGTGACATAATATTTCTTCCCCTCCCTCACACATTCAGTTTGACAAACCCACACACAAGAAGCCAGCAATGTTCCCTTTGTTCATAAGGCAGCAAAGTGATTCCATGACAATCTAACATTTCCTTTTCTGCCTTGAATCCTTCCAGCATACTCTGGGAAGATTTATCTTCATTGTCAGCTAATTTTTCCTGCCACAGAACATGTTTCTTCATTTGTAAAGTCTGACATTTTTAAGATGTTTTTAAGGTTCCTATATCTTTTTACACACACACAGGAGAATGAAAGGAAACTAGGGATCAAATATCCGAACATAAATCACCTGCGCTATTTATTGGTTATCGTAACAAACCAATCAACACAAATCTTAATTAAAGAAAAATTTAATGGATATAATGGACTGCTGCATTGCATTGATTTTTAAAGTTACTGGAGGTCACTTTTATTGTATTGTTGTGCCTCTAAAGAGCAGCTAAAACCATAAACAATTATTTGCCGGTAATTTGCTTTCATTGCACAGAGGTACTGTACTGTTTCCCATTTACAAAATTAACAATTCTTTTAGCTGTTGTTGATATTTTCTGACTGTGGGAGGAACCACAAGTAACCACACAATATTCTGCATGTTATTTTTATAATATTCTCACTCATCCCTAAGAAGTTCTGCATTAAATATTCTAAATTTCACAGCAAAATTCACAATAGCAACCAAGTATACCTAATGCACATCAGTGTGTACAAATTTCTTCTGCAGATTAGAAATTAATGTTTCTATCGCTTTGCATTTGTCATTCTAATGAAAAAAAATTCAATATAGCATTTTCTCCATGATTTGAGAAAGTCAAAGTATTTTTTGACACTAAAATAAACTTGAAATTAGAATTTAGGAGGTCCCCCATTGGCTAAAACACCAATTCGCAGGTTTTAGATGGCGAATAGTCGAATTTGACTACAGTACATTATTTTAGTGTAATTATACTAGGGAATAGTCCAAATTAAATTTGAGTCTAAAAAAATTCGAAATTCAAATTTCAAAATTTACCATGTACTATTCGCCATCTAAAACCTGCCGAATTGGTGTTTTAGCCTATGGGGGACCTCCTAAATTCTAATTTCAAGTTTATTTTAGTGTAAAAAAATACTTTGACTTTTCTCAAATCACGGAGAAAATCCTATATTGAATTTTTTTTTTTTTTGGCGAAAAAACTCGAATCAAATTTGATTTGAATTCAATTCGAGTTTGCAGGTTGATCCTATTCACCCACATTTAAAAAATGTTAATTTTTTTTGAATTTGGAATATTTGAATTTTCTAAATTTGACCCTTGATAAACATGCCCCTTAGTGATCTCTAATTTTGTGGATTTGAGTTTTTCAAATGAGAATTTCGGAGCTTATAAAATTGAAAACAAATCTCCAAAATTTGAATGAAAATTTTTGAAAGTTTTGATGGATTGAACTTTATACACCTTGGAAACCCAAAGCATTAATTATCTAGTCTACCCGCAATGTACAATTGTTAGACATTGGGAAACACAATCTGCTCTATGATTGAATGGAGACAGATGATCAAAACACATTTGCATTGAGCTGGCTGGTTGCTGTGGAAGCTCTGCTAAGGATCTGTGGACACCTGTGATTGATTGGTGAAACATAATGCTGATTTGATTTCCTTTAAATTGGTAAAATCTTAGTTAAATCAAAATCCAATCACATCCCTCATACCAATGAGTCCAAATCTAAGGCCATGGCAAGGCTCCTAAGCAGGTTATTTAAACACGATAAATTACATTTTATTAATGTTCAATTTACAGATTTTGTGATTTTGATATGATAGAGGATGAAGGTGGGGATACATGGACAGATGTTGTCTGAGTCATGCTTAAGTAAGGTCCATCTAAGGGCTCAAAGTGAGCACCTCCCTGATGACTATCTTATTGAGGCTCAATCATATATTGACCAGACAGCCTGGAAATCCAATCAGTGGGTGACTGCATTGGGCCATAGATGTGGTCTCCAGCCATCAGGTTCCTTATCTGTTCTTTAGCCCATGACCAAACAAGAGGATCATCCCAGTCTGACCAAACATTTATGAGAATCTATGAGAATTTTCAAAGGTCTCATATTTGATGCCCTGGACAGTCCACATTGAACTTTGAAACACAACTAAATCCATAATATAATAAGTATAATAAAAATATTTTTTGGTATTTTTTTATATTTATGTTAGTCTGCACATAGGACATATCAAGGATAGAGAGATTGCAAGGCATTTCTGAAATTCATTCAGGCCTGTAGAATGCATTGCATGTATTGCTAGAAGAATCCATTTTGGAAGGAAGCTCCAATAACCCTTTCCAGTATAAATCAAACACATTATGGTAGTTAATGTATTTATTATAGAGGCTACACTGCAACTTATTATATAAATATAGATTTTTTTGCTTCCCCAGTCTGTGAATTTGAGGGCATGATCTAGTTAAGGTGGTTGCAGACACGGACCTCAGAATGTACAACAGACAGAGAGATTTGTCATGAAAACTGAATTAGTTATTATTTCTGGTTATATGTTGCTTACATATTACTCTTGGAAAGATTATTTTAACCTCTCTCCTCAGTCCCTGTCCCAGTGGAGCTTACAATCTAATTTCACTACAAGAGGAGCACACTCACATTTTCATTAGGAGCAATTTAACCTACAGCTATGTTTTTAAACTCACTGAACAAACAAGGGAGAATATAAAAAACTCATGAGTTGCCTGTTAGGAATTATATTTAAGATCCTGATAGACCTGATTCGGGATTCAGCCAGGATTCGGCCTTTTTCAACAGGATTCAGATTCGGCTAAATCCTTCTGCCTGGCCGAACTGAATTTTAATTTGCTTATGAAAAATTGAGGGGCGGGGAGGGTAATTGCGTGACTTTTTGGCACAAAACAAGGAAGTAAAAAATGTTTTCCCCTTCCCACCCCTAATTTGCATATGCAAATTAGGATTCGGATCGGTATTCGGCTGAATCTTTTGCGAAGGATTCAGGGTTTGACAGAATCCAAAATAGTGAATTCAGTGCATCCCTAGGCAGAACACTTCATTTACTATGTATTGCCCTGATAAACTATCACAGTCAAAGTGGTTGCGTAGTGATGTTGCATGAACTTCGGCTCATATTTATTAACAATTTTCCTTTCACATTGTAATAGGGTTCCTTTATTACTGGAAAAAAGACCACCAAATTGACTGGAAATAGATGGATTTGCACATGAAAAGAGGCTGTGTTTACCTAAAAGGCCCCACCTAGATATTTAGGTGCTCATTTAATAAGCCTTGAAATTGTTTTTTAATTTTTTAACGTTTTTAAAGAGGAACTTGAATTTTTAGAGATTTATTATACCCCAAAGCTGCTAAAAATTAGAATCCGAAAATACTCTGTTACAAACCTGTCTAGGTCATGTAGAAGTCAATGGCAGATGTCCCTGAAGATGTTTCTTGACATTGTGATCTGTGATGGTTTTTGTCCAATAATCTGATACATGTGGGTTTTTGAAGAGTCAGTTAGAAATCAAATTTTTTGGAGGGTCAATTGTACAGTTCGAATTGACACATATTTGTTGCAATGTTTTTTTTGTTCAAATTTTCCAAGAAGAATTATTGATAAATGAGTTAAAAATCATGATGGGAGTTAGGTCAATTGTGTTTTAATAAATATAAAGAGATAAAGTTAAGTTTTAGTAAATGAAGGCTCCACTCATCTCGGAAAATTATCCATATTCCAATAATCACTTCCTAAAGACGTTGCTTAGGTTATCAGAAATGGTTAGAAATGCATCAATTAATATAGTGTTGAAGAAATTCGTGTTTTTGCCCTTTATTAACCCCACAGATGCTCTTATTTCACCTAGGTGAATGAGTGCACTACAAAGAAATAAACAAAGGCCACATTAACAATATTATGTCACTCTCCTGCCTCAAAGATGTCTATAAAACATATCAAACAACTATCTAGGAGAGCTTTAATCTGAGAAGTTTATCATATACAGAATAGGAATGGTCATTATATAAATGGGACACAAGGGAGAGGAATTTAAATAAAGTGCCAGTAGCTGAGCATTAAAAAGGCCAAAACACAAAGAGCCACATGCAGAGAGTTCTTAGGATGTAGGAGCAGAAGAACCCTTAACCCTATATTTGTATTTCTAAATTATATATTCATTCAACAACGTCACCTATGAGTAGAACATCAGTTTTACTTATCATAGGAAGCCATGGTAGATGTCTGTAAGCCATGGCCTAGTATAAATTCAAGGAAAAGTCAAATTTTTTTTTGTTTAATGGGACATCATTGAAGTTAATTGTATCTTTGAGAATTCTCATACAGGTATGGGATCCATTATCTGGAAACCTATTATCCAGAAAGTTCTAAATTATGGGAAGGCCATTATTTAAATAAAATAATTACAATTTTTAAAAATGATTTTGCTGTAAGATTAATAAAACAGTAGTTTGTACTTGCTCCCAACTAAGATATAATTAATCCTTATTGGAAGCAGAACAGCCTATTGGGTTTATTTTGATTGGTTTTTTAAAAAGCTCAAATTAATCGGTTTGGGGAATACCGAAAAAATCATATGAAAAATTGATCCGATTTTTTGGGGTAAACCCAACGCAGTATATGATAACTTCCAATTAGGATAGGGACCGCTGCCATTGACTTATTCTCAACCTCAGCAGGTCCGAGATGGAGGATTTTCAGATTCAGGCTTTTTGCTGCATCGGGCTTGAATAAATCTAGTTTTTAATAAATAACTTTTTCAAAAAGCTCTACTGGAGTTTAGTAAATAACACCCTTAATGTTTAAATTATTTTCTATAAACAGTATATTTGTGTGTGTATTGAGTGCAAAGGGTCTCTTTACTTTAAAAATCAGTTGTAAAGCAAATAAAAAGAGAATATATATTGAGAATTACCCATAATGCAATGGGGGATTATCAAAGCCATCACTCCCATCCCCTCTAACAGGGATTCTTTAGACGCCCTGCTATTTTTTTTCTGGCTGCAATAAATATCTTGGGGGGGAAAAAATGGCTAATAGTTTGCGAGAAAGCAAAAGTGAGAGGCCGCAATGAGACAGAGTAAGTTAGCGTTAAAGTGAGGGAGGCAAAGCGCATTTATCATTTCTCTCCGACTGATTAAGCGAAGGTGCACAGATATTTCTTGAATTTTATAGTGAAAACAAGGGATGGTATGACAATGATGTATTGTTTCTGTCAGGTGAGGTGTGATTGATTATTGATTATAATCATCTAGCCTTTCTTGGTGGAAATTGAATGAAATTTGGTGCAGACTGCAGAGCAACCAGTAATTCCAGGAAATACTTGTGCATGTTATTGTCACGGTGTGTACAGGCACAGACTAACGCAATCTACTGTATTTGTGCAGGACCAACCAGTTGTTAAATAAAAATGCCCATTTTAGTCTATTGCTTTATTATTGTACAGAATCTGGGAACATTTCTAAGTGTTGGGTACAGGTATGAGATCCATTATCTGGAAACCCGTTATCCAGAAAGCTCCAAATTACGTAAAGGCCGTCTCCCATAGACTCCATTTTATCCAAATAATCAAAATTTTTAAAAATGATTTCCTTTTCCTCTGTAATAATAAAACAGTAGCTTGTACTTGATCCCAACTAAGATATAATTAATCCTTATTGGAAGCAAAACCAGCCTATTGGGTTTATTTTTAGCAGAAAGATCCATTATCCCGAAAACCCCAGGTCTAGAGCATTCTGGATAACAGGACAGGACAAAAGCTGAAAGGGTTCCTACCTACATGGTTTTATTCGCCAAGTCCACCATGCATTCTTCAGACAAGGGTTAGGCAATGTATCCATCAACTCAATAACGCATATAGAAATTCTACATTTAGTCCTGGTTATGGCAAGGCAGTAGGAGCAATTTAAAATTCAACAGATATCCCTATTTTCCGTTGTTGCTAAAGGAAGTCATATTATATGAACTGAGCTGGACGGAGCATGAGAACATGTAAACCTTCTGATTGGCTGTTTGCTCCAGAACTGAGGATAGTATAAAGCTGTGATTGGTCGCTGGTTAATCATAGTCCTGGTCTCTTCAAGGTTGGTGGCATACTAAGACAAAATCAATTAATTTAGGTTCTCCCACCCCAGAGAAACCCATTTATAAGCATTTACTTGTACTCAGTGGACTGGCATACATAACAAAATCACAGGCTTCTTTACTGTGCAATACAGGCATGAGATCCCTTATCCAGAAAGCTACAAATCACAGGAAGGCCACCTCTCATAAAGTTCAGAATTTTCACTATTGTTTTAGATCACAAAATGATTAATACGGCTACATCTATTAGATATTTTGAGAGTTAGAAAATAACCTAACTAAATAGCCAAAGGTTCCATCTGGAATACAAAATGATTACTAGAATTTGTTAACAGACATAGTCATTATGAATATGATATGGATGTGTTTTCCATAAATCAAACTGGGAATAGAGAAAATCATTAGAGTCTATTTGCCTGTGGTTATAGTAAAGCTCTTTACATTTCCCAATGAGTCCGAGGAATATTACAGAATAATAAGTCACATGGGAGCACAGAGGAATATCCAGAGGAAATAGATATGCATAACACAGTATGGAACCTCCATGTTTATGCAGGTATGGAATCCATTATCTGGAAACCCATTATCCAGAAAGCTCCCAACTACAGGAAGGCCATCTCTCATAGACTCCATTTTATTAAAATAATCCACATTCTTAAAAATGATTTCCTTTATCTCTGTAATAATAAAAGAGTACCTTGTACTTGATCCAGACTGAGATATAATCAATCCTTATAGAAGTCGAAACAATCCTATTGGATTTATTTAATGCTTAAATGATTTTTAAGTAGACTTAAGGTATGATCCAAATTATGGTAATATCAATTATTCGTAAAACCGCAGGTCTCGAGCATTCTGGATAACAGGTTCCATATCTGTACATGATTTATGCATCATGGTTTATTTTTATTTAAATATACAATAATTAGTAAATGATTTAGTAGATTGTATATCAGAATGCAGTGGCACAAGCCAATCAACCTGTATGGGCGAGAAAAATGAAGGGAAAGAAAAGGGGAACAGACTGGGAGAGAAGAGATTGGAGAAAAGAAAGAGGAAATGGCAAAAAGAGGAGGAAAGTATAGGAGTGGTATCAAGTTAAGAGTCCATAACATCTTGAGTCCAAGTTGATTAAATGAAGATTATATAACACATGGCTGTAACATTCAGCCTGCTATAGGTCTGGAAAAAAGAAAGTATCACAATTATCTCTTTAATTTGGGCCCCTATTAACCAATTGAACACTTCAGAACAGGAGAAAAATATGAAAATTGCATGAGAAAGTTAAGATGGCCATACCCAGGCCGATAAAAGCTGCCAACAGACCAATTTGGCAACTTATTGGCCAGTTAATAGTTACATGGTTACATAGTTAAATTGTGTTGAAAAAAGACAAAGTCCATCAAGTTCAACTCCTCCAAATGAAAACACAGCATCCATACACACCCTTCATACTCTCAGATAAATTATACCTTCATAATTTAAGTCTTCCCTCCCTCTAACCAGTTTAGGCCCTGCACTCTCTACAGTTCATTTATATCCCTCTTAAGGACTGGAGTCCAAAAATGCACTGCATACTCCAGATGAGGCCTCACCAGGAACCTATAAAGAGGCATAATTATGTTTTCATCCCTTGAGTTAATGCCCTTTTTTATACAAGACAGAACGTTATTTGCTTTAGTAGCCACAGAATGACACTGCCCAGAATTAGACAACTTGTTATCTACAAAAACCCCAAGATCCTTCTCATTTAAGGAAACTCCCAACACACTGCCATTTAGTGTATAACTTGCATTTATATTATTTTTGCCAAAGTGCATAACCTGCATTTATCAACATTGAACCTCATTTTCCAGTCTGCTGCCCAGTTTCCCAATTAAGACAAATCACTCTGCAAAGTGGCAGCATCCTTCATGGAACTTATTATTATTGGCCAGTGTATGGGCTTCCCTGAGGTGGGCATATTGAGGCAAGATCCACTCGTTTGGTGACCTCTCCGAATGAGCGTAACAGCCCATGTATGGCCACCTTTAGAAACAATTGCCTACACTGCTTTTTCCTGGACTCTCTCATGTCAAATATATAAGGGATAAGAATGCACTATACTAGCAGTTGGCCAAGTCCAGCCAATGAATGATGTGCGTGACATTAGTGACACACTAATATAAGGCAGAGAATGCGTTGCACAGACAGGTCCCCAGCTGCTCATGCTTCTTATCCTTCAAATCACCTCCCCATACTACTTTGCACACCTATCTCCCTACTCATGTAAATTATATTTATTATAATGGATATTGTACAAAATGCAAGGATATCAGAGGTTACCTTGGGGTTCCATTCCTTAATTTGACCAGAAACACCTTAGTGACTCCTAGCATATTTTATTTAACAGTTTACAGTATATATATATATATATATATATATTGTCTGACTTTTGAAATGAAATAATATATAATATAAAGGGACAGCACTTGCTGCTACTAAGCTATTTTCCATAAAATACATTTGGAGAAGCACAAATGTGTGACAATAAAAAGAATTTGGAGGAGTACAAACGTGAGATTGAGCTCTACAGCCCACCAGTTGTTATAGGACTACAATTCCTTACATGACTCTTTAAGCCGGAGGAAGAAGCAAGCTTGTGGACCTTCCCTGCTGTAAGAAAACCTTATTTACCATTTTCATGAAATGTACACACAAAGTCAATTCCACGCATGCTGGGAGCTTCTGTGTTTGTGCTACAGATTAACATCTAACCATTGTCCAGCACCTAGCCATGTCAAGCTCTGTGTATTCAAACAAGTCTTTTTTTTATCAATCCATTGAATCATCCTTCATAACACCAAGAGGCTGAAGTAAGTGAGCACCCCACAACAGCCATCTGCTGCAGCACCGCAGGGTCGGTAGGAATCCTGAATAGGCTGGTAGCTTCAAGGGGACCTAAGAACACTTGTATGTGTCAGAGAGGTATGTATGTACCCATTGTTGAAGAACTCACGATATTTGACACCAACAAGATCTGGGACAGGAAAGGGACATCTATAGAAAGCCATGTTGACTCACAGTGAGGGATAAACAACTCCAAAACCCAAGTGACTTTGCACTATATCTGTGATCAGGAGTAGGAAAAAGATAACTTTTTGGGAATACAGGAAACCATCAAGAGGATGACCACGTGAAACACTTTCCTAGATGATATATTAGGCTCAAGGTTGGAATGTCTAACCATCTTCCCATGACTTGTAGCTTTAATGGACCATTTTAGGGTTCATCTGCTGATATGATAGTCGATGTGATTGGTCAAAGAGCGATGGGTATGTGCCTTGCTCCTGGTTTCCTCGTGATCCACTTATATGGCCCGCCAGCTGGATAAATACACACTTTTCCAATGAATGTATTTGGCTAAGCAGTCCATTAAATCTCTAGGGAATCAGCATGAGTCAGAACAACTATATATAGAGATGTTGTAGAAATGTGTGAATGTGTGCGGTGGGTATAAAAGGTAAAACCCCCACTGTCTTACTTACTTACTTTCCCAAAGCCTATATTTTTTTCTATCCACAACTTGAGTACAACATCTGGACTGGACAACAAGTGGCATTCTAGTAAATAATAAATATTATTTTTCCGATTCCTCTTTTTCCCCCTCATTGTACCCCATGGTGGCTGACCTTTCTGACCTCTCTACTCTAATCATCCATGTGTAGGACCAGTTGACTCTGAATATAGAACTCCTCTGCTGAATTCCAACAGTATAAATTTAATCTATGCAAACTGTTTCTTTTTACACATTTATCAAAAGCCAGACTTGTAGGCATTAATCATAAAGATGATGCTGGAGATAAAAACTAAACATTTGTTCTATGATCACCAGCTTTGAACAAAACACATCTGAGAGCCTTTCAATTCAACCTGTGATTAATGCATTCTTTACCAGCAGACACAAAAGGAATATTAGGGCTTCTTTCTTCTTCTTTTCATTTTTTTAACCTTACCATTGCTGTTGAAATAACCCACTCATGTTAAGCTTAAATATAAAAACAATGAAATTATTACTTTGTGAGTTATCTATCACCACCTAAGTGCCAGCAAAATCAATGTCTTCTCAACAACTGCAAAGAGGATGGCGCTAAATGCTTAACCTTATTCTCTAAATATTGAAATCTAAGGAATTACAGAGTAGACCAACCTTGGATTTAGAGCTTTCAGTGCACCACTTTCCACTGCATATTAATTAAATTAACAATATGACATGGTTGGAAAGTGGAAAAAGCATATCAGATGCCTGAAAACCCACTTTCCTCTTGAAGACCAACATTTAAGCAAGACATTTATTTCAGTTTGCCATTGGGGTCCACAAGTGACCCTAGGAGACAATTTACCCAAGTCTGCAGAATAAAAAGTAGGTACTGTATGTATAGGTGTGGCTGTGCATACAATTGCACAATTATTATTTATTTATGAGTAGACTAGGCAGATGCATTGACATTCTCCAAAAGCATTTATGGATGAAAGTAACTTTGGGAAACACACCCATTTTGCATATGTGCTTGCACTAATAAACAGGGCCAGGACAAGATTATGAGATTATGGCAAAATGGTGACAGTAACACTTTACATCAGTGTGGCCTGAAGCTGTTGACATGAAATTTCCAGTATCCAATAAAAGCCCAAAGGCTGGACTGTGCCAGAACCTAAGACCTCCTAGTCCTTATGTTACTGTAAATGGGTCTCCCAGCCCTGGTGATTGATGGGTTCTAAGGTAGGATCTTAGGATGCTTAGTGCTTTTACCTCCACCCAATTAAACTATACATGCCCACACTGGAACTGTTTATTAACATCCCCCAGACAAGTGTTATATTTGTCATATCTATGTCAATAATTTCGAACACTGCATTGCATCAAATGTTCCGACTCAAGGGGGTTCTAAACATTTTATTGTCTACACTTAGTTGACCTCTGATGGCATCTGTCCATCACGGTTCACTGAAAGTTCTTCACCCCTCAATCATCCCTTATTCCGCTGCCAAGAAACCCCTGTCTGGAATGACAATTAGCCAGATGTCGCCCTGTGCATTATTCCCCTGACTTATTTCTGCAATACTAAATCACTGCATGGCAACAGCATAGAATTCCAGGAATTAAACCAGCAATGCTACAAGAGGTCCACTTAACAATTCAAGCAGAAAACCTGCGGAGAGCAGAGAAATACTAGGAAGTTAATAAGATTAGACCTGCAGCTTAATAAATGGAAGAGCATAAAAAGGCAACATGAGAAAACAGTTTTGATAGGAAGGAAGGGAGGCAAATCCATGGCACCACATTCCAGAAGAAGTTGGGGATGGTTTACCATAAGCACAATACGGGCATTAGTCCTGACCTTTTCACCATAAGATCCCATTATGTAACATCTGGATAACACCTGAACTGGGAACTGGCACTTACTGTATATAACAGTGTAACAAACTGTAACCTGCAGCAGCTTTATACCCCTCTGAATTGTGTCTTTATGTTACCCTCCCATTTAGACTGTAAGCCCTACGGGGTAGGGTCCTCTAGCCTTTTGTTTCCTTGACACTGAGCACTTAATCTGTATTGTAATTATATTTTATATTTATGTGAATTCTATTACTGATTATACACTTAGGGGCCGATTCACTATGGGGCCGTATATCGAGGATTAATTAACCCTCGATATTCGACTAGGAATTAAAATCCTTCGACTTCGAATATCGAAGTCGAAGGATTTAGCGCAGATAGTTTGATCGAATGATCGAAGGATAATTCCTTTGATCGAACGATAAAATCCTTTGAATCGAACGATCAAAAAAAGTTAGCCAAGCCTATGGGGACCTTCCCCATAGGCTAACATTGACTTCGGTAGCTTTTAGATGGCGAACTAGGGGGTCGAAGTTTTTTTTAAAGAGACAGTACTTCGACTATCGAATGGTCGAATAGTCGACCGATTTTTAGTTCAAATTCAATCGATTCAAAGTCGTAGTCGAAGGTCGAAGTAGCCCATTCGATGGTCGAAGTAGCCCAAAAAAAACTTTGAAATTTGAATCCTTCTCTCGAAGTTAGTGAATCGGCCCCCTATTGTTACTTTTTATTTTAATGACCCCTTGTTTGTTAACACAGGTATAGGACTTGTTATCCAGAATGCTTGGGACCTGGGGTTTGCCGGATAACAGATCTTTCCATAATTTGGGTCTTCATGCCTTAAGTCTACTAGAAATTCATTTAAACATTAAATAAACCCAATAGGCTGGTTTTGCTTCCAATAAGGATTAATTATATCTTACTTGGGATTAAAAATAATTTTAAAAAATTTGGATTATTTGGATAAAATGGAGTATGGGAGCCATTCCGTAATTCGGAGCTTTCTGGATATCGGGTTTCCGGATAAGGGATCCTAAACCTGTACTAATTTATTGTTTTGCTGTACAGTGCTTTGCCCTCGAGGAGCACTTTACAAATAAAAATATACATACATACATACATACATCTGTAGTTTGTAATTTATGGTCCTTCAAGTGGTCGGGATGAAGAAACAGTTAGTGACTTTCAACATATGTGTTAAGACAGGACAAAGGGGTCCAGGCACCTTGCATCAGCCATGTCCAACGCCCCCCCCTTTTGAGAAAAACCTAGTGGGCACACAAACTCAGGACTGCTCCCCACCAGAAAATGTGGGGCTGGGTCAATGGGCCCACTGGGTGGCAATAGTGGTGGCAAGAACTAAGTGCGGGTATGTGGTGTGCAGCGGGACTCGTGGGGCCACCAAGCTGCAGCCTCAGTAGGCCCCGGGTACCCCAGTCCTACACTGAATACATGTGAATACAAATATGAATTCTAGCTATCTTCCAACATTGCGTTTCACTGAATGCCACCTCCACGTATATAACAGTTTTACTCCTACATCCGTGTTGTGATAACTAAACTCAGTAATGAAATTGCAGCGTTAGTACAAGTTGTATGGGCAGCTCTGTAATTTTTTTTCTTTCTAATTTTCCTGAATACACTTTATTGACAAAATATATTACAGCGCATAAGCATAATATTACCATATGAAAACACACATCTCCGCTTACGTTGTGACCTTGATTTTTATGTATGATTTTTAGTTCCTGCGCAATTTAATAGAAAACGATACAGTTCTCAGAACCTGCTAAGCAGAACAGTATAATATGGGAACACAGACAATTCCGTTGTTATAAAATGCTTTGTTCTCTGACATGTCAGCAAATTTCTGATAGTAATCATCGAGGCTGTCATCTTTTGTTGATATTGTTTTGATGAAAGTGCTTTATAGTAAGACAAGCCGGGTATATATTTGTTTTTTATAGTTATTATGGAATTGGAATGGTTTGCCATATATTTAGTTATTCTGAAGGTTATTATTAATATTTTTTCCAGTTGGAAAATAAAAATTACGAATAAATAGGGCTTCAAGGACAGGGACTGTCAGGGAACAACAACAGATGAGAGGGGAGGAACGGTTAGAGAAAAAGAAGTTTTAAGGGGAAAGGCGAAGGAGGGAGAGAAAGGAAAGGAAAGAAAAGAGGTGGGGGAAGTTGGCTGAAAAGAATGATAGGTTTAGGGATAGAAGAGGTGTAGAGGAGAAAGATAAAGAGATGGATTGTAAGAGATAGAACAGGGATCCCCAACCAGTGGCCACAAAGCAGGTGATTATTTTTGAATTCCAGGCTTGGAGACAAGTTTTGGTATTATAAAAACCAGGTTACTGCCAAACAGAGACTCCTGTAGGCTGTCAGTTCACATAGGGGAGACCAAATATCCAATCACAGCCCTTATTTAGTACCCCAGGAACATGTTTCCGGTTTGCGTTGCTCCCGAGCTCTGTTTACCTTTGAATGTGGCTCACAGGTAAAAAATTTGGGAACCCCTAAGGTAGAGAGAGGATAGGTAGGATGAGAGAAGAGAGAGTAGGGGTAGAGGGAGATGAGAAAGAGGGAAAAAGGTAGTAGAGGAAATGAAAGTATAAAAGACAAGTTGGCTAGACATAGGACAAAAGGAAGGGTAGGAAGTAGGCGAGGGGATAGAAATGAAAAGAAAGAGATTGATGGTAAGTAGTGATGGGCCAATCTGTGCCGTCTCTGTACCGAAAAATTTGCAAATTTACCACCAAAATTTGCAAAACGGCAAAAAATTTGTGAACACACATTGAAGTCAATTGGTGTCAAAATAATTTTGACCAACAACAATTTTGACGCAAGCGACAATTTTTATATATGGGACTATTACGTCCAAATGCATTAAAGTCGATGGGCGTCCAAATAATGTGTGCGGCCATTCTGAT
Source organism: Xenopus laevis (assembly GCF_017654675.1). Classification (NCBI taxonomy): domain Eukaryota; kingdom Metazoa; phylum Chordata; class Amphibia; order Anura; family Pipidae; genus Xenopus; species Xenopus laevis. The sequence goes on from NC_054371.1 coordinate 222,025,709, forward strand.
ATGCAACAATTTTTTTTTTGTTTGCGGTGGATTTTTCTTCAGCGAATTTTCTCCGCAGTTTCGCAAATTTATGCGCTGACAGCGAAATGATGAAATTCACAGCACCCCATTACTAATGGGGTAAGAGGGATAAGAGGGGAGATTATTAGAGGACAGAAACTGAAATGGTGTAGATAAGGAATATTTAAAAAAATTATAGTGTGTAGGAGAGGGTAGAAGAAGGCGAGAAAGGTGAGAAAAAAGGGGAAAAAGTGGTAGATGTGAAGGTTAGAGGGAGAAGGAATTAAAGGAAAACTATACCCCCCAAACAATGTAGGTCTCTATAAAAAGATATTGCATAAAACAGCTCATATGTAAAACTCTGCTTCATGTAAATAAACCATTTTTATAATAATATACTTTTCTAGTAGTATGTGCCATTGGGTAATCATAAATACAAAATTGCCATTTTAAAAAATAAGGGCCGCCCCCTGGGATCGTAGGATTCACTGTACTCACAAACATACCAACAAACCATACAAGTTAGGTCAAATGAGCCAATTAACAGACAGAGTTGTGTCTTTTGCTTCCTCACTTCTTCCTGTTACAGTTAGAGCTGCAGTATTTCTGGTCTCTGAGGCAGCACAGATAGAGTCACGAAATGGTGGCTCAAGGCAAGAGATGTAAAAGGGCAATATTTATGTAAATATATATTCCAGTTTGGTAAGATTCTTTAATATGCCACTTAATATGATATGAACTAATTGTTGCTTAAGTATTCATTTTGGGGGTATAGTTTTCCTTTTAAGAGACCGGAATGAGAGACAGAAATTGATAAGGGGGAGATGTACTGTAGGAGAGACAGAGAGGAAGGTATTGATGGGTAGAGAGAGAGAAGGAAGTAGAAGGGTTCGGGAATGTGAGAGGAAGATAGAGGGGCTGATATACAGAAATAGTGCTGTAGCCATTAGTAACCAATCAGGTCTTTGCTTTAATTTTCTAATTTGTAGTAGACAGTCCTTAACTAGTTGCATTGGCACCTACATTTGTGCGATTTAACACCTACATTTGTAAATCAGCCACAGCACAGAAGGCAATTTAGAGGGAAGAGAATGAAAGTAGAAGGGAGAAAGGAAAGGAGAGAAAGAGAGATCAGAGTGAAGTTAGTAAAGTTTGGAAAATGTAAAGTCCCTTTCCTGCTATACTTTCTCCATCAGTCGCATTTTCCCTGCATAACCAAAGCTGCTCAGTCTATTTACAGTATATTCTTGAAGCACAGAGAGCTAAAGTTCTAATATCATTACGCTTGACCTCTCAGCCGCATTTGACACTGTAGATCACCCTCTCCTCCTCCAGTCCCTCCAGTCGCTTGGCCTTCGTGACACAGCCCTGTCCTGGTTCTCTTGTTACATCACCAATCGTTCCTTCAGTGTCTCCTACAATGGAGTATCATCTTCTCCCCTACCTCTTTCTGTTGGGGTTCCTCAAGGCTCTGTCCTGGGACCATTACTATTCTCCCTCTATACTTCCTCCCTTGGCAAATTAATAAATTCATATGGTTTCCACTACCACCTCTATGCTGACGATACTCAGATCTATCTCTCATCTCCTGATCTCAACCCAGAACTCCTAAATCGCGTCTCCTCCTGCCTGTCCGCTATCTCTACCTGGATGTCGCAACGCTACCTTAAATTAAACCTCTCTAAAACTGAAATGGTTCTCTTTCCTCCAACTAACACCAGTAGCCTCCCCGAAGTATCCATCATAGTTAACAATTCCACTATCAACCCCTCTCCCCAGGCCCGGTGCCTTGGGGTTATCCTAGATTCTGCCCTGTCATTCACTCCTCATATCCAGTCACTTATTAAATCATGTCACTTCCACCTAAGGAACATATCCAAAATACGATCATTTATCACCCAAGACGCTGCCAAAATTATTATTCACTCTCTCATCATATCGCGTCTAGACTACTGTAACTCTCTTTTAATTGGCCTCCCCCTCCAGAGACTGTCACCTCTCCAGTCCATAATGAACACTGCTGCGAGGCTCATACACCTCAGCAACCGCTCCTCCTCTGCCTCGCCATTCTGTCAATCCCTGCACTGGCTTCCGTTACCTTTCAGAATCAAATTCAAATTAATGACACTGACTTTCAAAGCACTTCACAACTCTGCTCCACCCTACATCTCTGAACTCATCTCTATATACTCACCCACTTGCTTACTACGCTCCTCTACTGACCTGCTACTCAACTCTTCTCTCATTACCTCCTCACATGCTTGCATTCAAGACTTTGGAAGGGCTGCACCCCTCCTCTGGAACGCTCTCCCACGGTCTGTCCGACTTTCTCCCAACCTTTCTGCTTTCAAAAAATCTCTGAAAACGCACTTCTTTCGAGAAGCCTACCCTCACTCTGCTTGACTACCAAACGCAACACCACATACAACACCACATTTCTCCCCCACTTCTTGCCCACTCCCACACCTTGTGTATTACTCCCTTCCCTTTAGACTGTATGCCTATACATAGGGCCTTCCTCACCTCTTTGTACCTGTATTGATTGTGATGTTTGTTACTCCATATATTCTATATATGTAATTCATGTGATGTAGTTGTATAATCACATTTACTTTACAGTGCTACGCAATATGTTGGCGCTATATAAATACATGTTAATAAAATAAAATAATAATTACACTCACCTCACTGAGACTGGATAAGGTCTAATAGGTGTAACACTTTGAAAAACTTATAAAATGGGAAATTAGTCCACCAGCCCTGGCTGCACCCTCTAGAGCAGGGAACTGTGACCCGAGGCTACAACTCCCAGCATCTTTGGACAACTGTCCCTTCCCACATATTGATCCACTACATAAAGCAGAGCAGGAATGCTGCTTCCAATGGGGATACAGATAGCTAGAATCTCAGCTGCCATAAAGCAGGACAGGACTGCTGCTTACAATGGGGATCAGATAGGATCTGTGCAGCCACTGGGACAGAATGTTCTGTTATACAAATAGCTAGAATCTCAGTTGCCATAAAGCAGGACAGAACTGCTGCTTACAATGGGGATCAGATAGGATCTGTGCAGCCACTGGGACAGAATGTTCTGTTATACAGATAGCTAGAATCGCAGCTGCCATAAAGCAGGACAGAACTGCTGCTTACAATGGGGATCAGATAGGATCTGTGCAGCCACTGGGACAGAATGGTCTGTTATAAAATAGCTAGAATCTCAGTTGCCATAAAGCAGGACAGAACTGCTGCTTACAATGGGGATCAGATAGGATCTGTGCAGCCACTGGGACAGAATGCTCAGTTATACAGATAGCTAGAATCGCAGCTGCCATAAAGCAGGACAGAACTGCTGCTTACAATGGGGATCAGATAGGATCTGTGCAGCCACTGGGACAGAATGCTCTGTTATACAGATAGCTAGAATCTCAGCTGCCATAAAGCAGGGCAGGACTGCTGCTTACAGAGGAAGAATCTCCAAATAATTTAGGCAAGACATACTGGGGCTCATTTATCAACACCTGGCAAATTTGCAATCTGTGATTACCTTTTTAAAGTCAACTGCAAGTAGAACAATGAATGCAGAAATTTGATTGGTTGCATGGGTTACTGTCCACGGGCAAATTTGCCCAGTGTTGATAAATGACCCCCACTGTTCTTTAAGATAATGTGCTACTATAAATAGAAAGCACAAACTTTCCCCCATTCTAATTGTTCATAAAATCTAATTACAGTTTCTTTTTATTTTTGGGCAAAAGCATATTTTCTTGCGCTTCTCCCAGCACATCACCTGTGTATTTGGTGCCAGGGTAGGCTGGAAGGCTCTCTTCTCATATTGTATTCATAAATTTCCGTGTGTTATTGGGAAGGATTGCTGAGATGTGTAATCCAGAGAACTGCAATTCCCTAGGAAATTACAAACTCAATAAATCAGGGGAAAACAGATTTATCATGGTAATTCCATCAATTCCTCTCCGACCAGAGCGTACTGCCCTGAAATTCCTAGAGACGTTTTCATAAAATATGTTTTCTCTGTTTAAACAGCACAAAGAAAGAAAAATCTCCCTGGTAGACGTGAAATATTGATATAAGATAGTGTGTGTGTGTCTTTCATTTTATCCACGCATTCCCGAGGCTTTAAAGCAAGTCGTATGTGTTTGTTTCTTACATAAAATCATTTTTATCTTGTTTGTGTGTCATCGCTAATTGATATTGTTACATGGGAACTAGTGAGGGGTGAATAAATTTGCCAGGCACGAATTTGCGGTGAATCTCCATATTTCTCCACCTGCAAATAAATTTGGGAAACTGCGGTGAAAAATTGTTGGCAAAAAATCTGCTGCGTCAGAATAGTTGGCATAACATTTTCAACGCGTCAAAATAGTTTGGACGCCCATTGACTTTAATGCATTTGGACAAAATAGGCGTGCATATAAAAATTTACGTGGGCGTCGAAAATGATGCATTTCAATAATTTTGATGCCCATTGACGTCAAAGTATTTTGCGAATTGTTCTTCATTTCGCGAATTTCAGGACAAATTCGAACATCACTAATGGGAACTCCTATTGGATATGAAGCTGTAAGTTAATGAAGACAAGTCGAGACTTGTTATATTACACATTAGATATCCCCGGTAATGGGCACTCAACAAGCAATAAATGGTTCAAAAGATACAAAACAATCGAAAAAGAAGAAATTACCAGCAATGTTATTACTTTCAGCAGAGAGAAACTACAGTGTTTTATTAGAGATTCACCAAATTCATTGTTTTTGGATTTGGACAAATATATTAAATTCTCAACGGAAGATTTGGCCAAAAGGAATCTAAAGTCTAGTTTGTATATTCAAATTTCATAGAAACAAACATGTACATTATCTGTAGATTCCTATGAATCAGAGGGTTCAGATTGGGTATGACTATGAAATTATGATTAAACTCAACAGAACCCTGGATTCTGTGCATCTCCATGTGTTATGTGCAGTTTTTTGTGCAACTGTTGGCTATGGATAGCTCTCTCCACCATCTTGGATTGCTAGAGCAGTCCATTGGGGTTTCCACCTTTCACTGATAGGAAAGCCGGGCAGGGGGACAGGCGACTATGACACAGGGTGGGACTGTGACTTGGCAATTGGTCATTCACGTTGCGTCAGTCTAGAAGAGTCCAACTTTATCAGTAGGAATGTCTATCTTGGTTTCACCAAAGGATCCAAGATGAACTCATGGCAAATGGTCATGTGTTTACATTGAATGCAGAAGTTTGAATTCTGATGGCAGTTCCAGGGTTCCCAAATGTCATAGACAAGAATCGTGAGCAGTTCTGTAACTGAAGGGAGATACTGGTGCTAGGAACATGTATGAGCTCAAGTACCTTTGTGAATATCATTAATTCTCTGATTAATCCTGAAGCAAACTAGGAAAACTTGTGGCTACTTCTAGTCTATGCTTCAGGCTGGAAAGTGCTGATTAAAGGTTAAAAAAGGTACTTTTCTATGGAAGTGGTATGGAAGGGATGTTGTTGGTCATAACTGGGCTACTTAAAGGGGAATAATGGTCATGTTCTAAATGAAGGGGCTTTTCCGTGAATCTTTATATATCTGTGTTCTGTTTGTAAATAAATATATGTGTGCATGTATTCCATTAACTTATTTCTGAAATAATATTTGCTATATCTAAATTGATATATATATATATTTTATTAAAATTCTATGTTATTTTAAGCTTCCCAGTAAATGATTCCCCCTGCTGGTGCAATGGATAAGCTTTCCCATTAGAGCAAAGTAATTGCTGCCTGGAACACACATTCCTAATTAAACCATAACTTGGGGAACAGTATGAGATTACGAAGTCCCCTTCCCAGACAGGCAAATGAGTATGGCAATAACGCTGCCTGCAAAGCAGTAGTTTTGATCAATTCTAATTTAATATATAGCCTATAATTAATCAGCACTTTAAATGTCCGGACAGGTAATTAATCAGCCACCTGATTGGTAGTCAGTACACGATATAAAAACAAAAAGCACCCCAGGAATCTAGAAATGTTGCATTTTTATTTGTTTTTATCTCCAGCCGCGCTGTGAAATGTTCCTTCAAATACACCATGAATATTTCAGAAATAAGTGAAAAGAATAAATCCTGCAAAAAGCAACCTTAATTTAACATTACATGTGAATGTAATATATAAACCACTTTCTTCTGCGCAGAGCCAAGTGACATTGGGAGGAAATAGAAGGAGGAGCCCTCACCGTATATTTTGTCTTCGCGGCTTGCATTTAGATGAATTACCTCATGCCTCGAGACTCCCCCCCCCTCCACCCACAACATTTCTTTACAACTGGAGCTTGAATTCTGAACCCTTGGAGCATTTACTATTACTAGTCATTAGGAAAAGGTCCCATCAGGTTTACTTGTGGGTCATGTGGGTTTGAGACATCTCTTTCTTGGGTGGTTTGTAGGCCAAAGACCTTCTTTACTCATTAAATAGCACCTCCAATTCAAAAGTACAGTATTCTTACAGTTTAGCATTTTTTTTACTTATTCAGGATAAATATATTTAATATAAAATAATATATTTATCAAAGCTTTAGAATGTATTGAACTCCTCGGAGCAGTCCAACTCCATTCTCTGTTGGGGGGTATTAGAGCTCAGTGCCAACACTTTCTAACACCCCACCAGGCCCGGACTGGCAATCTGTGGGTTCTGGCAAATGCCAGAGGGGCTGCTATAAGGTGCCATAGAAAGTCAGTATTTAGTGGGCTGGTGGGGGCTGTTTGGGCCTCTATGTGGGCTGACTGGGCCTCTATGTACCTGAAATGCCAGGGCCTATTTTAATTCTCAGTCCGGACCTGCACCCCACTAAGTATTTTAGCTCCCAAAATGATCAATCCTTTTCTACTCTGTAAAGAATCTTTACAGAGTGAAGAACGTATCTTTTTGGTGTATTTTTGTGGGTTGTTAAAAGACAAGGAAACCCCAATTTTCTCAGGGAGTGCCAATACCACCTACCAGAGAATCGAATCTATATGTTTTTTCCTGCATTTTGTGCCTTTTTGTGAAAAACAAAAAAGCAGTTCTGGTCTGCCATCTGACTTTCTCAGGTGTTCTTTTTCAGTCTGGTCTTCGCTATGGACACTACTTTGTTCCCCAGGACTGTGCAGTTTTTTTACTACAAGGAGCACTGGCCCAGGGATAAACTTGCTGATTACATTCTTTGGCCCCCACCAGTGAATTGGTGTTTTCTTGTCCTTTAAGACTAGAAAAAAAATCACTGTGGATAATAAATGTGCCTCTAAGTTTACAGATACTTTTTTCCTGAATTTTAGAACAGTTTTGGGATATTGATGGAACTGCTCTCTTCTCAACATGCAACCATGACCATGTTCTGTTCTAGCCCATTACTCTGTATGTATGTTTTTTTTCCTGTCAAATTAAACCACAACGGTAATTTAATTACATAGTCAAGTTAAAGTGCTCTGAGGGATCTTTGTGGTCTCAAAGCTGCCAAACACTTTTTCATATGAATTTTTTTTCCATATTGGGTACTCTAATGAGCAGAATTAAAAGTTATCAATGAAATAAGGCTGTGACTGGCTAAATGGTTGAAAAGTTGTTGATTAGTTGTAAAGAAATAACAAGGTCAGTTTAATTGTTCTATCTTACTAGGGATAAAGTACCTATTTTTGGGAATCAGGCAAACCCCAACATTTTTAGGAAGGAATCCCAAATTCAATCTGAACCTTTGAAAGAGAGAAAGAAAGTCGGCATGCAAACAATTTTGATCCCCTTAATTACTGGAAAAAACATGTCATAATTTTTTAGGGTTTGGATTTGGCCAGGCTCTTGGATTCGGCCAAATCTGATCCTTTTTCAACAGGTTTCCCGAACCATATCCAGGATTCAGTTCATCCCTATTCCTAACCAGCCATGCCATACAAAGGGCCAGATTCAATTTAATGGAAAAGGGTTTATCACATGATAAGTCATGGACGAGATTCAATTTGAGATGCAATTCAATTCAGAAAAACATATCTCACTGTTTATCACATGAAAACTCTACTGAAGTCCATAGGGGAAAAAACTGTAACTGAATTTGGAGAAAAGTTTTTTCTCCTTGAATTGAATCTTGTCAATGACATTTCATGTGATAAACTATGAGATAACTTTTTCTCACTGAATTGAATCTAGCCCAAAGTCTCAACTGTTTTCAGAGTCAGACTGGTCAGTAAAAAGAAGGAATAAGTCCTAATTACAAAGAGAATTTATATTTTTGTCCATTCGATGAAGTTCTACAATGATGATTGATGGGCAAAAAACAAAAAATGATGTACAGCTTGAGACTGCCATTGTGTAAACATTATCTGCTATATTATCTGTAAGTAAATAAAAATCTCACAAGAGGGATTATTAAAGATTGATGGCAAAATATAAAAAGTCTATCTTGCATATTTCTACAGCCTTGGCTAGAGATTTTATAATCCACCTCTGGAACAAAAAAACCCACAAAATAAAACCGAGGACCTTTGTGGCTGGAATGAAATGAGCGAGTCAGTCAACAGGGGGGTTTATGGCTCAGTGCAGTATAAATGGGAAACCCTTTCACAGGAGTCACGGCAGAAACCCTCATCTGTGCTGGGGCCCATAAATGCGAGATACGAATCAATTACCCCTCTTTCTCTAGCGCAGCATTATATACAGTAGAATGGGCAGGAGATGACATTTTCATTGTCAAGATAACTTTAAAAAAAAATCCATTTCAGAATTCTTTATAAAGATTTTTTTAAAAAAAAATCCATTGGTGTTTTCTTGACAGAGCTCTTGATATCGGGAGGGGGGGATAAAAAAAAAAGATATCCATCTCTCATTAAAATGCAGGTGTTGCTCATTGAGATTTCATATGCATCAGGAACCTTTCTCTTCAATAGATTCTTTGCAGGTGCCAATAAATCTGATGTACAAGTTAAAGGCATCCATTGCTGGCTGGAATGAAGACAAAATCTCACCCAGCCTCTGATGCTATAAACTGTAATATTTATCATTTCACAGAAGAGAAAATAAAAAATATAAGAACACACAGCCATAAAGAAATTCTGTTGCATCCCCCCCTCTTGATGTAGCTTCATTTTGTATGCAAGACTAAACCACTTCCCCGTCGTAGGTGACGGATATATTTTTTTCAAGGAATGGATTTCAGTCTTTTAGCCAAGTTAGACATGTTCCATGAATATATTTGTGTCCGTACTCGGTCACAATTTTTTGTATGTCTCCAATTAATAATTCATTTCATTTTGACATTCATAATTCTGATTGATGTATTTTTTCACCCCCTTTTTTACTATGGCAAATTAATATTTAACGTAGGTTGTTTAATCCATGTGTTGTCATTGTGGTTGTATAGACTGAGGAGCTTGAGACATTCATAGTGTATATGGGAGCTGTACTGGTTCCAGCCATGTTTAACAAACATAAATACTGTATGTAGCCAGTTTAAGGGGATCTAATTCATAGAAATATTTGTAGATCTGATGCAGAGATTAATATTAATGAGACATATGCCTTCCCTAGGTGTCAAATTGTATTTGAATTATTTACTGTTAAAGGCTGCTTAACTCTAACACCTGTAAGAACTTGTAAGTGCTCTAGTCTAGACTGCTGTTTATGTCTATCTCATTACAAAATCTTCCTATATATAAATATGAGTTGGTATGAAAGGTGTGCTAATCTGGATGTAAGGTACTTACTATCTCTCAGGGCAGGAATACCCTTAGAGGTTTTCTTTGCCATGTGTTATTCATGGAGCAGTGGATACCTTCTTGTATATATTATGGACCAATTAAGCTTTTGATCTCCGTACAAGATCTTCCTCTGGGGGAATGATAAGTAACCATCCTAATGATGGTCTGTTAAAGTGACGGAAAAAGCTTATTTCCTAAAATATCTTATTTTCTTATGAATGTATAAAAATTGGAATAGTTCCTATGAATTGGATTTAAAGTTGTGTCATATTCAGGAAGAATATACAGTAGCTATATATCCCTTTCATCTTCAAGAAGTTTAATTCAATTTAATTTAAATACTGACTTATAGCAAAGCTTACCTTTCTGCTTTCCAGGCTACCTTCTATTCAGTGTCGGACTGGCCCGGCGGGACACCGGGAAAAAACCGGGCCAGACCCCCTCTAATAGTATAAAATGTTTTAAAAAGTTTCCGGCGATGCGCATCGCATCACCGCTTGCGCATGCGCATCGGCACTTGCGCACCGAGAAGCGCCGCTCGCGCATCCGCATGGCGGCGTTCGAGCGGCGCAGTAGGGGGGTGGGGGGCCCTGGACCAGCAGTCCCGGTGGGCCCCGGGCCCCCCAGTCCGACCCTGCTTTTATTCAATTCTTATAATTGGAAAATGACCTTCCAAGCTATGTTGTACCATTCCAGAGTAGTGATGGCGGAATTTGCGCGGTTTCGATTTGCCGAAAAATGCAGTTTTTGACGCCGGTGTCCATTTTTTGGTCGCCGGTGACATTTTTTTTTGATGCCGGCAAATTTTCGCCAGCAAATTTTCATGGGCGTTATTCGCCGGCGGCAAATCGCGCACATTCACAGCGAATTGTGCCCGGCGAATAAATTCACCTATCGCTATTCCAGAATCTACCAACGTCAATCTGCCACAAATTTCTTATTGTGGGTGAGTTCTCTGAAATAATATATTCCCTAGCAGAACTGTCCAATGAAACCAATATATATATATAAAGTATAGCTACTTGAAAAGCATAGGCATGGAAAATGTTCGATTATTTTATTCAGTAAAAATCTTATTACAGCTTTTCCTTTGGGTTGGAAACTAGAATCTTGGAAGTGTGGCTTTCATTCCTTTGTTGAGCACCTTAGGAAAGGACCTGCGTGCACCTCAAGCACCAGTAGATAGATTATGAGGTCTCTGGGAAAGCAACTTGCTTTAGAGGAATAAATTACATTTGATTGAAAGAATTGCTAGATATTTTAGGGGTCACTCATTTCCACAGTGTACTAAGAGGCACAAAATCATGCTCCTTCGTGATCATTCTAAATGTACTTGTATCCAAGGTATGGCTTTGCTCTGCACCAGAATATGGAGCTTGGTGCTGAGAGAAGTTCAGACGGCACATGGTATAGGGCTACATTGTGTCCTGCTTCTGTCAGCATTCCCTAATTCCAGTGTCTTAATGATGTGCAAGTCAAGGAATAGGTAGGAGGCACGGGGGAGAGTCCTATATGTCTCCCCCTGCTTACCCCATATGATTACAGTGTTAATAAATGTAGGTAGTACTGTATTGATGGGAGGATGCAAGACTTTGCACTCCTGCAATAATTTTTCAAGGTGCAGGGCAAAAAACACAGACTGTGCCCACTAACTAACCTATATATTGGAAGGATATTCTGATACCTATCTAAGGGCAAAATTGCTCTTTGCTTTTTTAGCTCCTTCTAATAATCATGATGCTTTTAACCTTAGATGGAACTCATTTTAGACAGACAGGAGGCATTGCTTTAGAAGAAAAAAATGTCCCTTGTCTGTAGGAGTTGGTCTCCACTGGTTCCAGGATAGAACAGCCTCTGAGCAACCTGCCATATTCCATAGCACAGACAGTTCATTTTGTAGTTGCTGGGAAGGGGTGATATTTTTCTTAACACAATTATAATAATAATAATAATACAGTAAATGCACATTAATCAGATAATTCCAATTTTGTATAATGACTCTGTATAAGACTTTAATTGGTGAATACTTTTAAAGTTGTGTAGGGTTTACATATAAGTTACCATTCTTTGTATATGTGTTGGTTAAATTACAGACAGCACAGGAGCATATTTATTTTCCAAATAAATTATATAGTAATACTTAATAAAGAATGCATATTTGGTGCTTTTAGTTCCTAGCAAAATAATTTGTGCATTTTAACTCAAGTAGAACACAAGAAACAAAAAGTGGCACTAACGGCGGCAAACAGTGAATTTACGGCTTTCAATGAAACACAATAAAGCCGTCTTATTTACTGTGTCGAAGATGAGTCAAATGTGCTAAAAGCTGCTTTAATTAACAATGTTAGAAAACTAGGCACTTGGATTTTAAAGTGCACTTTAATATTGGCCAATTTGAATTTCCATTTCCATTAGAAAAGAGATCAATTTCTCCATGATGGATGTAAAGCACGGCGCATTAGAGCAAAGTCATCCTAATGGGCCAGAGCTTGAAGCCAATCACAGAGCTAAGGAAGGGACTCCAATGAGGTCATCTGGAGTGGATAGAACCCATTCAGAGTAGTCAGACCTTTGCTAGCAGAAGATTTAAGCATAAAGTTGATATTCTAGAAATATATTGTTGGTGGCTAAAGATGTTCTCTTTTAAAACAAATACCAGCTCTGTTTCAGAACATTATCATGATTTGTACGAGTGGCTCTAATTTAAGAATGCTTTAAATGAATGCATATTTACCATTTATGAGGTTCCCGCTTTAAAAGCTTAAAGGGGAACTTCAGCCAAATACTCAACCATCATATAACATCTTGAGGTTTTTGATGGTTGTAACTACTGGTATCACTGAACCAAAGTAGCATAAGTCAGATCTCTTCCAGCCAAGACTCCAATTCCCACAATGCTTTACATGGTTTAGTATTTAGGAGAAGTGTGAAAAAGGCGTATAATTAATTGCATAATTGATATAGTGTAGCAAAAGTCAGCTCTCCTTCAACCAAGTCTACATTGCCCACAATGTTATATTGTATCAATTATGCATGTAGTCATGACCAGCAGTGCAGAGAATGGCAAAGACACAAAAAGATACTGCTTTTTTAATAGTAATTACATTCATTCATTTATCTAGCCCATGGATAAAAATGTAAGTTCATTAAGGGGTGCAAAAGGATATCCCTTAGTACTCATTGAAAGAGCACTTCCATCAAGATCTGATTGCACTCGGCAGATAAAATATCAGGACAAGGTGCAGAGCACAGTTCCAATAAGTGTGAAGTAGCCCTGTCCTTAAAGCCTGCCATTGGGCAAACTGCACCCATTTTTTGTAGATAATAAATGACCCCCAGTAAGTATAATGGATTGATTCCTGCAGTGGATGAGTTGTCCAGTGACTAAACTAGTTCCAAAAAGCCTCTGTCCAACATCTAACATTTATTCATCCCCTGTAAGAAGCCCCTGTAAGAAGGCATTTTGCTTTGCAGAATTTCAATTTTTGTCTCTCCATATCAATAACCGAGGTGGCACCACCTTATATCATTTGCATACTTTCAAGGCCTCGTAATTTCCTGACTGACAGGAGATCCCCATAGAACGTTGGCAGCACAGGCAACAGTAACATCTGCATCACGCAGAAGCATTCATTGCCGATACTTCACACACCAGTGGATACGGCCTTTTTAACAATTCATTAGGTTTTTATGAAAAGGTTGACGGATCTATATGTTTTGAATATATAATTCTACCAATGATTGAGGAAAAACGTTTACATTATCCATTCTTTAGAGTGGAGCATCGTTCTTTATGCAAATTTCACAAAACCAGGCGATAGAATATTTATTTTATAAGTCAGCGACTTTTGTTCTAAACGTAGAGGCACTCTATCCTCAAAGCCTACTTATGTACAGGATAATGTCTATTCTAGGCACACTGTTAGACTTTATATTGGATATGAGTAACCTTACAGTAGTGGTTCTAAAACTTTGGGATGGCTTCATTGGGAGGACTTGTAGTATGTTAGGGTTGAATTTGGGGATGAAGAATGCCTATAAGCTCTCCTGAATACACTTGGATCCAGCTTGAAGGTCAGTAAGTGTTAGACTTGGGACCTATTAGTTCTCCTGAGTGCACCCAAGCCACCTAGGATGATATTTGATGGTGAATACACATAGATATTCTTTGGACAATGGGTGAATGATCAATAAAGCATTTGTCTCTTCTATCTCTAACCTTGTTTTGAAAGGTTTAACCTCCTAGGGGAGCTTAAACTGAATTAATCAAAAAAAACACTTATAGTAACTGTATTTTTTTCCTACTAGCCACTCCCTAAGTATTGTCACATCACATCCCCAGCCTACTATGTCTTTTCCCTACTAGACATTGGAAACCACCACAAGAAGGTGAAATAACAGAAGATAAAGGATTTTTTAGAAGAGAGACAATACAATCAGAGTATAGGCAAATCAGAATTTACAAACATGACCATACAGTATATATGGTCATCATTACCAGTTTTAGCTGTTTATGCTGATTTCAAGAGTTTGACCAAAGCATTAGAAGATCTTCTAGTCTTTTGATAAAATGGACAATGAGCTACAGATGGAGCAAGCTTTCATAATGCTCTTTCCTTTTAGTAACTAGAGTTTTCATGCTACAATAATACAATAAAGCCCCATTAAAAATCTCTCCATCTCTGTTTCTTTGTGTTGATTCAGTAATACAAACCTTTATTAGCATAAATACATAGGTATCATTAACTGGTCTTTGAAGCTTGGTCAAAGAAAGCTCCATTTTTCTGTACCACACCAGATGATAGGCACCCTTTTAATGCATTTTGGGTGGAGAATATATGTTCATATACTGTATTAAGCAACTGTCTTACAACTTTTCTTTAATAAATCCATCTTTTACACTTTTTGATGCAATGCAAAATAAACTGGCAATGCCAACGCAACAGGCATACCTTCAAGTGCCAAAATATTCAATGAATCTGTTAAACCATCTGTGGTACTTTTTGCTTCCATATTCCTAGTAATGCCCACCTATCGGCACAAGGGTCTCACTTAGTCGGCTGACTGGCAGGGGGTATTCAGAATCAGCCTTACACTGAGCCTGTATACATACATTGGTTTTTATAATTAGCTTTTGGTAATGGCTTACAGTAAGGTTGGTGCACATACAAATGCCTATGGACAATACATATTGTGTCTACACGGGTCTCAGCAGAAGTCCAGCCGATACATAAAAAAACTTTAAATATAAAAACAACAGGACTTTTATATTTAATAAGTAACTGTATATTATTACTCATTCTCTTACATTTACTCCAGACTGACAGAGCTGAATTTATTAATAAAAAAAATCTTCAGCCATAGATTCACGCTGTTACAACTCACGGCTTTTTCTTTTTTTTCCCCTTTAAATTAGTGTATTGATTTTCTACAAAAGGCCTGCTGCTCCAGCAAAACGAGATCAAGGCATGATTAAAGGGTATTTTGTACATTGTTTTTCCCCTTAAAGACCTGATCTTTTGCTAAGTGCATGTTTTTTAGGTGAACCCATTAAATAAGGTAATTATTATATATATATATATATATATATATATATATATATATATATATATATATATATATATATATATATATATATATATATATATATATACATATATACATATCCAGTGTCATATCTGCATCTCTAGACATTCTACGAAATCTTTTTTGAAATTCATTTAAAAATCCTAGACCCCAAGTCTGAAGTAAGGCACTTCTAATTGTAGAACATGTGCCTCTCAGTGCTGTGACTTATAACAAGAACAGTTGGGGGTTTCAGTAACACAAAGCATATGTTTTGTCATATGTTTCTTCATATGAGATAAACAAGCATGGAATAAGGTAATAAAGCAGAGCTACAAACTCATTTAAAACAACGTGGGATGAACAACTGCATGAGCAAGATGAATAAACCAAATAAGACCTTATTCAACACCTGATTAGCTGGGGCTTCAGTCTGAACCCAGAACTGATTCACCAAACAATCATTCCAGCTGGAGAAGATGAACTGAATAGCAGAATAGTGATTGCCTTTAAGAGACCAAGATGGCCACCCCTCTTGAACTCTTTTTTTTTGCAGGGAATGTATCTCCCTGTTAATATGAATGGGTTTAGGAATTTGCCTGCCACCTCCATAGCATGTTCTGCTGTGATGGGGTAGGTCAGGTTCCCCTAAACTTTTTAACACATTCAACTGTGTTGGGGAGCAACACAAGCATGAAAAAAGTTCCTGGGAAGGCAAATAAGGGCTGTGATTGGCTAGTTGGATTGCAGACTGGTCTCAAGGAGGTTCTAGTTGGCTGTACACCTGGTTTTTATGCAACCAAAACTTGCCTCCAAGCCAAGAATTCAAAAATAAGCCCCTGCTTTGAGGCCACTGGGAGCAACATCCAAGGGGTTGGGTGGCTCACAAGCCACTAGTTGAGGATCACTGGGGTAGGTCTTTCAAAGGAAATTGAGTAGGGTTTGAATGGTTATAACTTGGCGTGGCATAAACTGACCTACTTTGCAGATGGGTTATGTTGGAAGAATGCTTTCATAACTAAGCCTTCTTCTGTAGGAAGGGGAATGTGATAAAAAAAATTGAAGTGGGTCATGACTTGAATTCCACACCAATGTCTTCCACCACTGTACTTAGCATGACATGTGTTGCCAAAATAAGTCAACGAATGAGAAAGGGGCAACAATATGACTTATGGCCATGGGCAATATTTCAGAAAGCATTTCTGAGAAATGAGTGAAGAACTTAATGCAAGAAGCAAAAAAACAGCTGGAATGATGTTGCATAGATATTGGTAATCTGCAGATATATTTCATGCCTAGATTAGAGAAAGTTTGAGCAGGAAGACATAACAAATATTTAGAAAAGATGTATTGATACAAGTTTAGCCACACCTAACTTTCTTGTTGCTGGGGTTACTGACAAAAATGACCAACTGCAAAAACCTTAAACCGTCAAGTGGATTTCCACCTTGAGTACACTGGACTCAATATGGGCAATTTAATCTCACAAAATTACTCCATCTGCAATAACTACTAATGCAATTTTTTTTTTAAACAAAGCTTAGAACACATCTCCCTCCCTGTATTTTACAAACCCTGCCTTCAAGACTTATTTTTATTTATTTATTCATGCGCTTGCCATTCTGCTTTACAAGTCGCATATGCTGCAAATGTGTATAATTCACTGCTTGGTAGATGGGGCCCCCCCAAATCACTTTCACAAAATTGCAGGTATCCATCCTAATGTGTCAAACAGCAGAACAATCTGATCTGGGGAAATTGTCACATGTGACGGTGAATGTATTATTATAATAACTGAAATTACTGGGAACTATTCACAGGAAGCAAAAACCATAATTAAGAGCATCCGATGAAATGGCCTTGAGTGAAGCTGAGAGAGAGGAAGACAAAGGGTAAGGCAGCCAGGAAAAGCAAAACCAGTTGGTCTGTGCAAGAAGATATAAATCCAAACTTTTAAACTAGCACTGGATGAAGGGGCATGTCCCCAAAACGTTTGCTGGGATCTCGCACATAAAAGAAGCTTTTTTCAAAAATTTTTGCAGAAGCAGTATGTGTGCCTATGTTCTATTTTGTTTCAAGATATAAATCCTCATAGTGGTGGGACTAGAGACCTATGAAACATAATTTGTCCCCTCCCCAGCAGAAATATGGCAATTGGCTCTTATCTTAATGTGGATCAAGTACAAGCTACTGTTTTATTATTACAGAGAAAAAAAAAATGAGAATTATTTGATTATAATGGAGTCTCAGGGGCAAATTCACTAAGCGCCGAAGCGCCGAACGCTAGCGTTACTTCGCTAGCGTTTGTCATTTTCGTTACTGCGCAAATTCACTAACGAACGCTGGCGTAGTTTCGCTAGTGTTACTTCGCACCCTTACGCCTGGCGAAGTTTCGCTAGCGACGTAACTACGCAAATTCACTAACTTGCGCAGTGTACTGAACGCTACCTTTTACGCTAGACTTCCTTCGCCACCTCAGACCTGGCGAAGCACAATAGAGTAGATAGGGATTGTTTCAAAAAAAGTCAAAATTTTTTCTAAGTCCCAAAAAACGCTGGCGTGTTTTCTACATTATGGGTGATAGGCTGAAAAAGATCGAAAAATTTTTAGGGGCTCCCCTCCTTCCCCCCTACATTTCCTGACTCATGGCAACTTACCTAGACAGTGGGCACATGTGTAGGGCAAAATAAAAATTTTATTTCATGATTTGAAGGTTTTCTAGCCATTTGTAGTGCAGATACGTGTTCCTCCATTGAAATTTGAATTTGCGCCGTATGCAAATTAGCCTTCGCTAGCGTAACTTCGCTTTACTTAGCGAATCAACGCTAGCGCAACTTCGCAACCTTACGCTACCCCTGAGCGCAACTTCGGATTTTAGTGAATTTGCGAAGCGCTGGCGAAACTACGCCTGGCGAAGTGCGGCGAAGTTACGCCTGGCGCAACTACGAATCTTAGTGAATTTGCCCCTAAGGGAGATGGCCTTCCCTTAATTTGGAGCTTATGGGTTTCTGATATAAACCCCTTATTTTGCCTTAAATGCATCAAAAAAACACTGTAGCTACTGATGAGTGAACATTTTCGCCAGGCAAGGATTTGTGGCAAAATGTAACTTTTTCCTCATCTGCAAATTTTTCCAAAATTAATGAAAAAAAAATAAAACCTCAGCAAAAAAAAAGCCCCTATTGACTTTAATGAATTCAATGAGTTTGAACAATCACTAGCTGCAGCCTATCTGCTTAAGCCCCCTCAGTGCTAGTTAGAATCCCAAAACCAGAACTAGCGTCAAGGTCCCAGTCGCGGCTCACCCTTCCACCTATAACAACCACATTTCGCTTCAGGAGGAGCCCTCTGCTTATCGTGAGAAGACCAGGGAGAGAGTTCTGGGCAGACAAGGGAACCAAATGTTGTAAGTAGAATGGAGAACAGGAGTGTGGTCAAGGGATAGGCCGAGTCAATATCAATCAGGACAGGCAGTACAGATCCAGGAGACGTAAGAGTTGTCGAGGTCACAGGCCGAGTCAAACACACCAAAGTCAATGTACAGCGCAGGATTCAAGAGAGAAGTCGATACATAGGCAAAGGTCTGGAAAGGCAGTGGACTAGACAAGGTCAGGGACAGGCAGGGTCAGGAACACAAGAAATAGCACCCAGGAACTAAGAAATAGACCTTTAGAGGATAAAAGCTGCGGGCATCCCCACTGCCCCACTAGGCCATCGAGGCTTCTCACAGTGCTTTTCATTGGTCATCAATTCTCCTGCAGCACATTTCATTCAGGACCTGTTATCCACATTGCTTGGGATCTTCATACTTTAAGGGGCACATTTACAAAGCTCGAGTGAAGGATTCAAATTAAAAAAACTTCGAATTTCAAAGTGTTTTTTTGGCTACTTCGACCATCGAATGGGCTACTTCGACCTTCGACTACTACTTCGACTTCGAATCGAACGATTCGAACTACAAATCGTTCGACTATTCGACCATTCGATAATCGAAGTACTGTCTCTTTAAGAAAAACTTCGACCCCCTACTTCGGCAGCTAAAAGCTACCAAAGTCAATGTTAGCCTATGGGGAAGGTCCCCATAGGCTTGCCTGCGTTTTTTTGATCGAAGGATATTCCTTCGATCGTTGTATTAAAATCCTTCGAATCGTTCGATTCGAAGGATTTAATTGTTCGATCGAACGAATAATCCTTCGATCGTTCGATCGTAGGATTAGCGCTAAATCGTTCGACTTCGATATTCGAAGTCGAACGATTTTAGTTCCTAGTCGAATATCGAGGGTTCGACCCTTAGTAAATCTGCCCCTAAGTCTACCAGAAAATCATTTAAACATAAATTAAACCCAATGGGCTGGTTTTGCCTCCAATAAGGATTAAAACATTTTAGTTTGGATCAAGTACAGGCTACTGTTTTATTATTACAGAGAAAAAGAAAATCATTTTTAAAAAATCTGTATTATTTGGATAAAATGGGGACTATGAGAGACGACCTTTGTGTAATTCAGAGCTTTCTGGATAATGGGTTTCCAGATAACGGATCCCATACCTGTACCGTACAGTTTGCCCAGCAACACAGCCCGGCTACTATTGAGGGACACTGTCATTAGGCCTTTGCACCATAGAGGAATTGGAGTAAAAAGAAGCATAATGTGTCATACCTAACATACATAGATGTCCATGGCTCCAGCAATGCAAGTTCAAGAATCCTGTTAATAAATAGATTATAGAGTGTCCATACTCAGTAATAGCTGCAGCCTGTGTATCAGCTGTAAGACTGGACGAAAGAGATAATAATGGTTAAAGCACTTGCTAATGTGCTAAGCGTAAAGCAAAATGATTCAACTGCATAAATTACCGCTGCTGATTTCCTGCATTTAATTTACATGTTTTCAATGGATTTCATGTACAATAAAAGAACATGAACTGTTTGTAATGTACAAGCCCTGAGGGCTCTTGAATAATAACATCACTTCAGATACAGTAAACGTAACTGGTGTCTATACATTCCATCCATACGTATTGCCAAGCCTGGGATAATATATTAACACTACTTATTTCATGAATAAATATGTATCGGCTTTACTTGATTCATTTGCGCTCCTGTTGTCAGTATCATTCTCTGAAAATGACTTGAAATTCAGTGGTTATGGGGCTGTTAAAGTCATGTGTAATCATTATGGCTCATGGCGCCCGGGAAGCCTTTGCTGTTTTTTTCCAATGGTAAAAACTGGGTTTTGTCCCAAAAATTCACCTTTGCAGTGTCAGACTGGGGTATGTGGGGCCCACTGGAGCTGCCAGCTAAGGGCCCTCACCTAGATGTGAGCTCCAATGAAATCAACCTGCCTTACCCTCCTGGACAGGCATTTTGCTGCAATTTGGAGTCCACACAAATCCTCAGGGAGTGGGCCTGGGTTAGAGGGGCCCACCAGGTTTTTTCCCTGTGTCCCACCAGCCCAGTCCGACACGGCACCTTTGAAAATTTTTAGTCAAGCAGTTGCCGTTCTAGTTAGTGATGGGCGAATTTATTCACCAGGTGCGAATTTGCACGATTCACTGCCAGTGAATAAATTCGTGAAACGAACGCGAATATTCGCGGAAAAAATTCACCGGCGTCGTTTCGTGAATTTTTCGCCGTTTGGCGAATTTCACGCGAAATTCGTGAATTTTTCAGCGAAACGGTGCAAATTCGCCCATCACTAGTTCTAGTCTATGTCTGCCAGCAGGTGCCATGAGATAGATAGTACAGGTATGGGACCTGTTATCCAGAATGCTCGGGACCTGGGGTTTTCCGAATCTTCCCGTAATTTGGGTCTTCATGCCTTAAGTCTACTTGAAATTCCTTTAAACATTAAATAGACCCAATAGGCTGGTTTTACTTACAATAAGGATTAATTATATCTTAGTTGGGATCAAGTACAAGCGACTGTTTTATTATTATAGAGAAAAAGGAAATTATTTTTAAAAATTTGGATTATTTGGATAAAATGGAGACTATGGGAGACAGCCATTCCGTAATTCGGAGCTTTCTGGATATCGGGTTTCCGGATAAGGGATCCTATACCTGTAGATTTCTACAAATGTTTGGGGGCATATTTTTAACCTGTCAGGGGTCAAGTTTAGATGATATGACGTCAAAAACATTGATTGCTTTATTTTGCTTTATGGGGGATTTGTTTCCCCACAATTGACTTTAGGTATAAAAAAATAATACTTTATTACTTTATTACCCCAGAAGATAATAAACATGCCCCACTGGGGGTTATGTAATATAATTTATGTAATTTAAAGTGCCACAACCCAAAGCAACCAATCAGCATATAGAAATTACCGGTCACCTGTTTAAAAGCAAACATTTTATTGGTTGATATAGGTTACCTAGTCCCTTTTATTCCATATGGTGGTTAGTGTGCAAAATGAGCATAAAGAATGGACCAAACACATAGAACTAGTTGACTAATTTTGAATCCAATTTCTCGTTTTTATAGCCCACAATGCTGTCGTTTTCTCATAATTGTGAATATTGTGCATAATTTCTGGCACTTGCCATGAAAATCATGTTTGTGCACCTATTGATGCAGCATGCTGAGAGAACCCTGGAATTAGAGGTATGTACAAAGTGGGGGTCCCAGGGACTGGGCTGGAGGGACACCAGGAAAAAACCTGGTGGGCCCCACCAACCGAGACCCAATCTCTGCCTGCCCTCCTTTCCCAGCCTGCAGCAAAAGAAAGTTCAAGGGAAGGGGCTGGTGGTGGTGATTGAGCAAGTGGTGGAGGCCCCAGAGCGGATGCGGGGACCCATGGGGTAGCAAAACTGGTTGGCCTTGTACCCCCCCAAGTCCGACCCTGGCTGATCCCTTCCATCAATAGGAACATTTGAACTTAATTCAATGGAGAAAACACTGGTGCCAAGCTTATCTATATGGAACCAGTTGGATTCAAGTACCTTTAACAAATGACTTCGATATGCTCAAAAGTTGCATCCATTTTAGCTGCATTTATAAATGAGTCCTTATATGTCCTGTATCATTTTATGGATTTCCACCACAAAAGACCCATATTATGCTAGGAACCTGTAATTATGGCCTTGTCCACCCTTTCCTAAAATCAACCCTTGAAGGAAAAGTCTCTGCTCAAACTGCCAACACACATTGTAGGTACCCCCAAGCCTGACTTATTATATCTGTCTGTCTCCTTCGAGAACATGTATTGGCAAAAAAAATCAAATCCAAACATTAAACTGGTTTCATTGAATTTGATATTTTTGTAAGACGATGGGCGTTTTGGTCCTGTGAATAACACAGCTTTTGAAATGTCATTTTCATTCCCTAATACCCGCACAGAGATTACATTTATCAAGTCACTGGGAGGATCCCAAGGAACGGTTTTCAGGCAGAAAGAATAGCGCTGGTGACAGGAGTCAAATCCAGCGGCTCCGGTACCCTGTCAGCGAGCGCCACTCAACTAATATAATGTCAAGAGGCCATGAAGACGGCCGTTAAAATTTATTTATTTTGCCAAGATTGAAAGCCTAAACTGATATTTCTGACAAGCCTAAAATCTGCAAATTAAAACAAATATAAAAATAAACCATTGCCATTGTGTTAGTATTCACATGCGGAATCTCCACTAGTTCACGGGTCGACATCAGACTGTAGTAGGAATGCCTTTGTAATGGGAAATGGAAAAAAATATATAATTCTAGTAAAAGGAGATTTTTACTCATGCACCCAAACCATTGCCTGTTCTTAAAACAGAGATAATACATTGTTTAGCCTAAACAGTTTAGGTCATAGGTTACCCGTGTGTCCTTACATTTCATGAGATATAGAAGCTGTAGATATCTAGAACATATAGCCATAAAGCAGGGCAGGACTGCTGCTTCCAATGGGGATCAGATAGGATCTGTGCAGCCACTGGGACAGAATGCTCTGTTATACAGATAGCTAGAATCTCAGCTGCCATAAAGCAGGACAGGACTGCTGCTTCCAATGGGGATCAGATAGGATCTGTGCAGCCACTGGGACAGAATGTTCTGTTATACAGATAGCTAGAATCTCAGCTGCCATAAAGCAGGACAGGACTGCTGCTTACAATGGGGATCAGATAGGATCTGTGCAGCCACTGGGACAGAATGCTCTGTTATACAGATAGCTAGAATCTCAGCTGCCATAAAGCAGGACAGGACTGCTGCTTACAATGGGGATCAGATAGGATCTGTGCAGCCACTGGGGCAGAATGTTCTGTTATACAGATAGCTAGAATCTCAGCTGCCATAAAGCAGGACAGGACTGCTGCTTCCAATGGAGATCAGATAGATCTGTGCAGCCACTGGGACAGAATGCTCTGTTATACAGATAGATAGACTCTCAGCTGCCATAAAGCAGGACAGGACTGCTGCTTACAATGGGGATCAGATAGGATCTGTGCAGCCACTGGGGCAGAATGTTCTGTTATACAGATAGCTAGACTCTCAGCTGCCATAAAGCAGGACAGGACTGCTGCCTACAATGGGGATCAGATAGGATCTGTGCAGCCACTGGGATAGAATGCTCTGTTATACAGATAGCTAGAATCTCAGCTGCCATAAAGTAGGACAGGGCTGCTGTTATACAGATAGTTAGAGCTAGAATTAATTTACAATTCTGCTAGCACTTACAAAATATTAGTTGGGGAGGAAAGTTGCAAAGTGTAAAAAGAGGTACAGAGATCCATAATTCGCAATAGTTGTCCCAGATGTTGATCCCATGACTAACTGTCTACAAGTAAAAATAAAAATATTCTGATCTGATTATGTTTAGCCCAGAATTGTTTCTGTTACACTGACGTGGTATCATTTATTTTGCTTTTGCAGCTTTCCAAAACTAAGATCCAGGCAAGAGAACCACTAAATATGGGAAAACACTGAATGTATATTTAGGAAACGAGCTCCTTTGTACAGTGGGATATAAAAAGAAATAAATAGGTTTGAATTTTAGTGGCGTGAGACGTGGCATGCTGTTAGGTAATAAAGGCTCATTATTGTGTTTAAGGCCCCTCTGAATTAAGGGCACACTTGAAGTGCAACTCAGGCCCTTTGATATTGAAGCCCTGCAAACAGTTAAACCCCGATGCACATTTTCCGATCTTTTAAACAGACGTTTGTTGTGATTGCTCTATTTTCCTGCATGTGCCCCAGCGCTTTCATATTAAAGTCAAATGTAAATGACTGGGAACAGAAAAAGCCCAAATCTATCAACTCTTGGATGAATGGAGGCCCTTCGGCCAGGGGACCCCCGAACAGATGCTGTGTTTGGAAATAAAACATAAAAGAGCCAAAGCTTCCTTAGGTGGCCATTGTCATGCAAAGTTCCCCTTGAGACAGATCTAAAAACGGAGTCTTCTGAAAAAGGCACGATGGGCCTATTGTGTCTTAACAACTGTGCAGCAGAGCCTTCTGTGCGAGAATAGGGAGAGAGAGGGGCGCACCTGGAGGATTGAATTGCAGGCACTGACAAATTATAGGAAAGGAATTAAGTGCTGGAAGGACACAACAGGGAGGAAGATTTGGTGACAGATGTCTATTCCCAGCTAGGGAGCCCATAAGCCTGACGGCGTTGCACAGGGAAGAGCACAGCCCAACGTCACCCGCAGTTTTATACCTCCCCACCGTGCATCAAATCCCCCAATAAATTATTTCACCCACTGCTGTGGCTCAAGCAATGCGCTGCCCGCAGGGCACAGACACATGGATAAAGGGAACAATCCGCCCATGGAAACAAATATATAAAGCCAATAGCACCCTCGTCTGTAAGAATAAATAATGGACCATATACTGTAAAAAGTCATATGAAATAAAAAGCACGATTTTTATAGCGTAGGAAAGTAGCTTTATATCTTTTATTAATATATTACTAATAGAAATTCGAAAACCCTAACAATATATTTTCATTAAACTGGCCTTACACATTGGGGCAAATTTACTTACCTTCGAAGTTGCACCAGCGTTGGCTTCGCCACACTTCGCCAGGCGAAGTTTTGCCAGGGCGCTGCTAATTCATGAAATCCGAAGTTGCGCTACCGTTAATTCGTCAAGCAAAGCGAAATTACGCTAGCGATGCCTAATTTGCATACGGCGCCAAGTTAAAGTACAATGGACGTATATGTAGCAGCAAATACATTACACTACACAAGCCTGGGAAAGCTTCATTAAATAAAGTTGTTATATTGCCCTATACATGTGCCCACTGTATAGTTTAGGTGCCATATGTTAGGAAATGTAGGGGGGAAGGAGGGTACCCCCAAAAAAATGTATGATCTTTTTCAGCCTATCACCCTTAAAAAAGTTTAGACTTAGAAAAAATTTCAACTTTTTTTGAAGCAAGCCCTATTTACTCTATTGCACTTCGCCTGGTCTGAGGTGGCGAAGGCAAGTCTGGCGCAGGGGTAACGTTCAGTAAAATGCACAATTTAGTGAATTAGCGTAGTTACGTCCCTTCGCCATAGCGCAACTTCGCCTGGCGGAAGGGTGCGAAGTAGCGCTAGAGTCGATCCATTTCGGTAGCACCCGTTAGTAAATCGGTCAAGTAAAGACATTACCTCACACTAGCATTAGCCGTTTTGCGCTTTACTGAATTTGCCCCATTATATCTTATCTATAGTATATCGTCACCCACCAAACCTCATCACCCACCCTTGCGATTCCATTCTGAGAATAATAGCTGATACAGCAGTACCATAACTAGATGTTACTGAGCCCCCCCAACATATCCAAAAGTTGTCCTGTTTTACCAATAGATGTCAAATTGCACATTATTTGTGCCTGATGAGGCCCCTCTGTACCTCCTGGGTCCCCCTGCAGCCGCAGGGTCTGCTTCCTCTGTAGTTACATCCATGAGCAGTACTGAAAAGATCAGTGGTCAGTTATTTAAACCCCGGCACAAGTGCAAGCGCACCAAAAGCTAAAAAGTCAAGAGATACAAAGCTACAGGACGTTGGCACATAAAGGTACAGGTATGGGATCCGTTATCCAGAAAGCCGTTATACATATAGCTAGAATCTCAGCCATAAAGCAGGGCAGGACTGCTGCTTACAATGGGGATCGGATAGGATCTGTGCAGCCACTGGGACAGAATGCTCTGTTATACAGATAGCTAGAATCTCAGCCATAAAGCAGGGCAGGACTGCTGCTTACAATGGGGATCAGATAGGATCTGTGCAGCCACTGGGACAGAATGTTCTGTTATACAGATAGCTAGAATCTCAGCTGCCATAAAGCAGGACAGGACTGCTGCTTACAATGGGGATCAGATAGGATCTGTGCAGCCACTGGGACAGAATGTTCTGTTATACAGATAGCTAGAATCTCAGCTGCCATAAAGCAGGACAGGACTGCTGCTTACAATGGGGATCAGATAGGATCTGTGCAGCCACTGGGACAGAATGTTCTGTTATACAGATAGCTAGAATCTCAGCTGCCATAAAGCAGGACAGGACTGCTGCTTACAATGGGGATCAGATAGGATCTGTGCAGCCACTGGGACAGAATGTTCTGTTATACAGATAGCTAGAATCTCAGCTGCCATAAAGCAGGACAGGACTGCTGCTTACAATGGGGATCGGATAGGATCTGTGCAGCCACTGGGACAGAATGTTCTGTTATACAGATAGCTAGAATCTCAGCTGCCATAAAGCAGGGCAGGACTGCTGCTTACAATGGGGATCGGATAGGATCTGTGCAGCCACTGGGACAGAATGCTCTGTTATACAGATACAGTAGCTAGAATCTCAGCTGCCATAAAGTAGGACAGGACTGTATACTTTGTTATGCAATCATTTGCTTTTCAACGGCATTTCACAAAACCATTCTGCTTGACATTGTATTCATTCACATATATGCACTTTATTTATTAATTTATTTATTTTAAATTATTGGGTTCTTTTTTGTTGCAAAGAAAATACATTTTCTAGCTGTATAATTTGCTCTCCCCATTCAGTTCCAACTTCTCTTCAAACTCTTATGTGAACTTCAACAAAAAAAACCCCTTATTTATTGTTCCCGTGGTAACCCATGGAGTTGGATAAAAAAAAAAAAACACAGCGATTACGCTTTGCTTTGAAATTGATTGGCTAATGCGGTTGGAGAGAACTCTGGGGGTAATTCAGTGAATAAAATGTCAGCTGTCGAAAATGTGAAATTAAATGTAAAAACCCGCTGTAAATAATGAGTTGGTTCTACAAGAATGGGTAATTTCAATGCACTCCTTGCAGCTGCTGGTGGCAAAATATTGTTTGAGCAGTTATTTGGGGCTGACATAATTTTAAACAGCTCGGATCAATACTACATGTGAGTTTCATTAAATGTCCAAGGCAGCAGCGCCTTAAAGGAGAAGGAAAGCCGTCCTGCACTTGGGGGTGCCAAATTTTAGGCACCCCCAAGTGATTGTATTGACTTACCTGAAACCCCAGGCCGGTGCTCCAATCAGCAGAAAACTGCACTGGCCGGGGATTATACCAGTGAGCACCACGGAGTGATCCTCTTCCATCTTCTTCTTTCTTCTTGCGGCTGTGCATGAGAAGTAGAACAAAAAGCCGAACTTTAACTAAAAAGTCGCAATTTCATTCAACTGCGCATGAGTTTGCCCTGGGAAATTTGAAGCCAGAAGAAGCCGGAAGAGGATCATGGTGCTCACTGGTATAACCCCAGACTGGTGCAGTCAATACAATACAATCACTTGGGGTGCCTAACATTTGGCACCCCCAAGTGCAGGATGTCTTTCCTTCTCCTTTAACCGACCAATGGATCTCCAGCTATGGCCACCCAATGGCATTGCCCCTCCTACATAGCCTACTGCTGTGCAGCCACATTGTCCCTTTATCTGTCAGTGATTTCCCATGATGAATACATCTTAACACAAGTGAATTTTAGACTCAACTAGTAACTCTTTGAAAGTGAAGGGTAGAATTTGATTTAAGTAGTCTTTTCACTTCTTTAAGAAATCACGTTTTTTGATTTTCAGGTTTTTTCACAAGTTCCCTTTTGAGATTTTCATCTGTTTTCACAAAACAAAAACGGTGGTACTGTGTTAGCCAGTGGCAAAAATAACAAATAAAAAAACAAACAAATACAAAAAGTATTGTAGAAGTGATTCCTATACTGGCTAACAATAAAAATACATTGCAAGCTTTCGGAACACCAAGGTATTTTGCCTGAGGAAGGGGCCTTGGTGCTCAGAACGCTTGCAATGTATTTTTATTGTTAGCCAGTATAGGAATCACTTCTACAATACTTTTTGTATTTGTTTGTTTTTTAATTTGTCATCTTTTTTCAAAAACCTCAAAATTCTAATTTCAATGTTCGTTTTGTTGTACAACTCAATACTGGATGCCTGATCTGAACTTATTGGCTAAGAAGAGTGACCATGATCAAAACCTGGAAAACATAGGGGGTCTTGAACCCAAATCATCTGCAAATCATTGTTGAAAATATAAAATCCAGCCAATAAGACCAGTTATATAACTACTGAAGAAGGCAAAATATTTTTTTCCTGTATTCATTCTCCTAGAAAATATGTATTGCATGCTTCACCTAGCTAAAAGTTCATGCTTTCATCATTTATTGATGCTTTGCAAAAAAAACACTAAACACAGAAAGTTTTAGCCTTCTCTAAACATTTTTGTTAATATAATATGATTACGTCATTACTTTTTCATGCAACATTACTGAATCCTGTGCGGTGGTTTTCTTTACATTTGGAATAAAAGGAAAAGGCACATAATGTGGGCAGCAACTGACCAAATTGCATCAAATATATGTTCAGACTTAGCATGAGGGACATTGTATTTTAAAAAAAATTTCTGGACTCTAAATCCCCTTAAAACTGTTTCTACAATAATTTTAGAATAAACATTTTATGCCAAATAAAATGTACTGTGTAACAAAGGCCGACCTAAATAAGCACCTTGAGCTCACTGCAAAGCGCTGGCAGCTTTTTGTTTCTCCATGTATTAACTCATCTTGTGGCATTGCGAAAAACATAAAATAATAAGCATTTATTGCACTTATTTCTGAATTAATCCATTGCTAAGTTAAGCCCAAAAAAATGATTTTGATTTAAGTCATTTTACATTAACAAGAAAGCGTGGCTTGGATTATGCTGTTCATTAGTCAGGCTTAACAAGCGGCAAGCCATTTCTGAATGTTCCTAGAAGAGATAGAGAGGCATATTGATCTGATATAAAAATAAAAACCTACAGTATCTGTAAAACTTTCAAATATATAGAGGTATATGCGTCCCTCAGGGGATAGAATACAAGATAAAGGCTCTACTTGGCCAAACAAGTACACCAGATATGGAAATTTCTACAATAAGTATACTATTAAAAATTGGGCTCTTTGATGTCAAAAATCTGAAAAAATCATGGGGAAAAAGGTGCAACTTTTTTGGGGATTTATTATGTCACAAAACTGCAATAATTCCAGATCCAAAAATTCTCCAGCTAAAACCGGTCGAAAAAGAAAGTGAGTTTGGCCGAGGTTTAGAAGTTTCAAAAACCTCTAAATCCACAAAAATGAAACTGCTGGTAAACCTCTTGGTGAAGTTCATTCAAGTGAAGAACCTGGTGGAAATCTGGTAAGTTTGTATCAAAACCAGCTTTTTTCATATCAAACTACACATCAGCTACGTCATTGTTTATAGAAGTCCCTGTGCAACTTTCTTACAACTGTTTTGTGAATAAACTATTATTGAAAATTACCACTTTCGTTGGTGTCTGCTTGGAGGAGGTAAGTCCACTACTACCTCCTCTGAATTACCCATTGGGTTTTTAAGTGCTTTTAGCTATTTTTATCCTTTTGGCGCCTCTGTTTTGTCTTACTACTATATCGAGTCCACCCCGAGTGGAGGGGTATCATCCCCTTTTTCTTCTTCTACAGAGAGCGACGTCTTATCCCTGAGTGGGGTCAGGATAATCTCCCAACCTGCCTATACAGTGGTTGCCTATCGGTAACACTGGCTTGTGAGTATTAACTTGTTTACTCTACCATTACTCCTTGTAAAAACATATTACACTATTGGGGCTCTTGGTGTTCCTTTTTGTCTTCATTTTATACAAGCATCACAGAATATTAAACAACTTTTTAAACCACAATGTGCTCAATAAAAACAAAATCACAGAAAAGTGTATTTCTGTGGCTCTTTTAACACAGTTGTATAAATACACCCCCTATCGTGCTTGGAAGCAGTTGCAGTTATGTTATTTGTTGAGCTGAAATGGTGCCAAGAGCTTAAAAAAACAAACAGAATTTTTCTGATAAATACAATTTTTTTGTATTTTTCACCTAGTAGAGATGCATGTCCCAAAGCAATTGGGCTTCTTATTGACTTGGTGAAAAGAGCCGTTAAGAACATCCTTCTGTTTTTGTTTTGATGAATAGGTTAGTTTTCCCAGAGCTCTTTTTATTTGAAGTCAGCAAGAGGAATATCTATTCCAACGATGGAATTGTGATCAAGCCCAGCTCCTGTTTATTATAAACTGTTCTGATTAGATGGAAAGGAAATATGAGAGGCAAGACTGAAAAAATGGCCTTGGAATGTTTTGCCTCAGAAAGTAAAAGTACTTTTTTCTGGAAGACAAAGGATATTATATCTATTGTTTTGTACCAGCCAACAGCAAGCAATGTCTGTCTAACAAGCTGCCCTAATAAGAAAAAGTACAAAGAAAATATGCCTCTGCCATCAAGACTAGAGCAAGAAATGTGACCAATGAAACCAAGTCTAAGGGGCACATTTACTATTGGTCGAATAACGAGGGTTAACTAACCCTCGATATTCGACCATCGAAGTAAAATCCTTCGACTTCGAATATCGAAGTCAAAGGATTTACCGCAAATGCTTTGATCGAACGATCGGCGGAAAAATCATTAGATCGAACGATTAAATCCTTGGAATCGAACGATTTGGAGGATTTTAATCCATTGATCGAAGGATTTTCCTTCGATCAAAAAAAGCTTAGAAAGCTTATGGGGAAGGTCCCCATAGGCTAACATTGGTGCTCGGTAGGTTTTAGGTGGCGAAGTAGGTAGTTGAAGTTTTTTTTAAAGAGACAATACTTCGACTATCGAATGGTTGAATAGTCGAACAATTTTTAATTCGAATCGTTTGATTCAAAGTCAAAGTCGTAGTCGAAGAAGCCAATTCGATGGTCGAAGTAGCCAAAAAAAAACTTTGAAATTCGAAGTATTTTTCATTCTAATCCTTCACTCAAGCTAAGTAAATGTTCCCTACATGTGTCTAGTCAACATGTGACCTGGACTCTTGGACTCATTTCCAGATTCACCAACTCAATGAGTTGCCCATTTCAGAAACTGTTAATACACAGAAGAATGACCCTATAGTATGATAATAATCTCCAACAAAAAAGAAACCTGTCTTTGGCACCAAATCCTCAAGAGATAGGGTAGTGGTAGCTAAGCCTGAAGAAGGCCTGCCCAGAGTTCCTGTACTTGTGTCTTCCCTAGAGAAGATGATTTTCTGTTTGTTTGTGGGGCTAACTAAAGACATTTGCTACACAGATATGTTTCCCAGCACCAATGCAGTGATTATTTAATTAAGAAATATCCAGTTTAATATCACCAGAACACACAACAAGATACATATAGTGGCAATATCGTAAATCCCAGGATATATGGCAAGATGAATACAAAGGCAATTCCTTATATCATGCTCCAGGAACGAGGGGTAGCATAAATGTATTTACTGCTGGGGTACTGGCAAGCACTTGCACCCTATAGTAAGGTGTGCTCTGTTCGTGGTACCAGGTTGCAGCCATTATTACACGACTTTGCACCCTGCATTTTTTTAAAGAAATTCTATACTTTTGATATTTCAGGGAGTCATCACAGTTCCCGCTATTGCCAATTCCATGTTAAATTACACATGGCAGGATAAATGCAGTACCAACTTCATATATAATGCCTCCATCCTGTAGGATATTCATTGGTGTTCATTTGGGGAGTCATAATCTTCGCAAACCTTCTTCAAAATATGCCCATGATCTTCCCTATGAGTTGCAGAATCATCTCAGCTGAAGCTTTGTCTCAAGACCTGAAGACTACCTGATACATTTCATCTTATTTTTGACCATGGAGACTCCCTGAAATATCAAAAGTACAGGATTTCTAAGAAGAAGAAGAATTATTGCCTCTGGATGAAACTAGCCCATGAATACTACATACTGTATTAAGCTTGGAGCCATTCTTCCTTTTGTCCTGCTATTGAAGTCATATAAAATACATGGATCTGGCCAGAGGCAGTGAGATTGCGCTGACTGATCTTATATCTGGAAAAATATGACACTTACATCAATCCAATGTGCGACTTTCTGAGTGCTTGGACATTACTGATGCACCAATGCATTTTCTAGCATTTAGTGGAAGGTGCCTACTGACATACATCTCAGGAGACCTAAACAAGCAAGAAGGTGTTTGGGAAAAAAAACACTTGTTTTCACGCTTTTTGCCAGTAAATCCAAGATTTTATATCAGAGCACACACTAATAAACAAAGCAAATAATGTTCAGAGAGCTTAATGCACGATACCATCTTGCTGCCAGATATCCGTGTCTCATGCAGTCTCTCACCGGGACATGAAAGAAAACAATAATCAGAAGAGCAAACACTGACACGATGCATGGAATCTAGCGCTTGGAAGCCCTTGTTTGCAAGACCAGTTTTATCCTACATTACAATCAAGAATAAAAAGCAAACATTGTGCTCTCTGTGCTTGAAAAGCATCAAATAAGACCTGAATTCATTGTACGTAGATGGCGCGGTTCATGTTATTGCTGCGATTTTTCAAAGATTACAAACAAAGGACTTGTGAGCGCTTGGATGAACAATGGAGGCTCGCCAGAGAATACTCCCAACTACACTCCAGCATTTTATTTTATAATATTTTTTTTTCTTTTGGATTTATGTTTGGGTGTAGACCTGTGAGATATTTAAACTGAAAAAAATACAAAGTTTTACTTGTAAATTTTATTGTTAAATGGGCTCGCTCGGGGGCTGGCTGGAGATTTGGAATGGAATGTTTCTGTTTTGCTGGAGTGCCCTTTTTCTATATTGACATGCTAGATTTACAGAATATTGGATATTGTTGATTATCAGCCTATATGAAATTAAAGGTGTTATATTGTATGAATGGGGCTCCAACTTGACTTGTCCAGACTTATCCATCAACCTGCCCAAACCATCATTACAACCTTACTAATCTAGTCAAGACTCCTTCAAGCTGAAGGTTTTATACTGTGTAAATGGGGCTTCAACTTGAAGGAGCCTTGACGTATCCAGACTTATACATCAACCTGCCCAACCCCTCTTTACAACCTTTCTTATCCAGTGAAGACTCAGTCAAGTTGAAGGTTTTATACTGTGTAAATGGGGCTCCAACTTGAAGGAGCCTTGCCTTATCCAGACATCCATCAACCTGCCCAAACCCTCCTTACAACCTTACTTATCCAGTCAAGGCTCCTTCAAGTTGGAGCCCCAATTACACAGTACAAAATCTTCAATCTGAAGGAGTCTTGACTAGATTAGTAAGGTTGAAAGGAGGGTTTGGGCAGGTTGATGGATAAGACTGGACAAGGCATTCAAGTTGGAGCCCCATTTGTGCCTAAATCTAGTACAAGTTATAATACATTGTATTTAGCAGGGGATGCTATTTTGTACCCATACACTATTAAGCACCATATTGATACATGAGCCCTATTAGAAGTGATAGATTTTTGATATTGTTGCATTTTGGTTTCACAATACTGATTTAACAGTTTTGCTTTAAATAACTGAACAGAATCACCTGTTCTCTGTATCTTCACAGTCACAGTCCATTCATGAAATACTAATGATGCTGCTTCTGGGAAGGAAGGAATTAGTGCAAAACCAAAATTTTCTTCCGCGTCTCAAAATAGATGCAGCTTTGCCAGCAGCAGGGTGAGAGATAAACTATTAAACATTTCCCAGAGTTAGCATTCAGAAATTGAATGTTTTCTCCAATATTCCACACACGCTGTTATGTTCTGGCACAGACATTCTGTTCTAGCTAAACAATATGCTCGATATCAGGACGACGCACTAAAGGGGAAGTTAGCATTTCTATTTTAGCATCTCTCTCAAGTGAAACATTTCTTCTGGTTCCTAGAGAATGTAGATGAATGGGCAGGGCTCCTTGGTACCTGGATCCAATGGCATTCCCTATGGCTGTCTATGGCCTTAGCAACAGGCTAGCAGCTTAAAGGGATCCTGTCATCGGAAAACATGTTTTTTTCAAAACGCATCAGTTAATAGTGCTACTCCAGCAGAATTGTTGTATGCATGTGATTGTTATTTTACTCTCCTCTTTGTAATTTAAAGGGATATAAAAAAATGTTTTCAAAATGAATCAGTTAATAGTGCTGCTCCACTTTGCACTGAAATCCATTTCTCAAAAGAGCAAACAGATTTTTTTATATTCAATTTTGAAATCTAAAATGGAGCTAGACATTTTGTTAATTTCCCAGCTGCCCCTGGTCATGTGACTTGTGCCTGCACTTTAGGAGAGAAATGCTTTCTGGCAGGCTGCTGTTTTTCCTTCTCAATGTAACTGAATGTGTCTTAGTGAGACATGGGTTTTTACTATTGAGTGTTGTTCTTAGATCTACCAGGCAGTTGTTATCTTGTGTTAGGGAGCTGCTATCTGTTACCTTCCCATTGTTCTTTTGTTTGGCTGCTGGGGGGGGAAGGGAGGGGGTGATATCACTCCAACTTGCAGTACAGCAGTAAAGAGTGATTGAAGTTTATCAGAGCACAAGTCACATGACTTGGGGCAGCTGGGAAATTGACAATATGTCTAGCCCCATGTCAGATTTCAAAATTGAATATAAAAAAATTCAGTTTGCTCTTTTGAGAAATGGATTTCAGTGCAGAATTCTGCTGGAGCAGCACTATTAACTGATTCATTTTGAAAAAAAATTTTTTTCCCATGACAGTATCCCTTTAAATTCCAAAGAGGAGAGTAAAATAACACTCACATGCATACAACACATACACACTTTTACAGTCATAGTAAATATCAAAGCCCTGTGGGCTCTCAAAGAATATCTACAAGAACTGCATGACCCGGGCAGGTACATAAACATGCAGAAGGGATATCAAAGGACCAACATAGGGTTCCTGAAGAGGAAGGAGAGGAACTCAAAGTCATCTGTTTTACATTTCACTAGTGAGCTGGTCACATCAATACACACCCTGCCTTTTAGATGTTCAAAGCTGATAAATTATGTGTGTGCATTTTATATTTACAGAAAGAGAGAAATGTTAATGTAGGTTCCTTTCCCTGACATTGGATTCAGAATATTCCCTTTGCATAGAATGGATGTACCTGAGTTGAAGTTGCATACTCAGTATTTAATCAAGGGAAATGTCTGACTGACCATTACAGTGGCTGATGAATCCAGAATGCTGGAGGTACAGGACAGGAACCTATTGGGAAAGATTCTAAAACCCATTAGGAAAATGGCTTGAGTTTCACAGACTATGTCAATTTAAAGGCGTAGTTCAGCTTTAAGCAGGAATGAACCAAATCCAGGATTCCATTTGGCATTTGACCTTCTCCAGCAGGATTGGGCTAAATGCATGTGCCTGGCCAAACCAAATCTGAAACCTGAAATTCATGTCACTTTTCATTCCTTCACTTTAACCCTTCCTTGCTTTGATTTCCATATGCAAATTACGGTTTGGATTCGGGTCAGCATTCAGTAAAATCCAAGGTTTGGGATTGGGTCAAATGCCAAAATAGTGGATAAGGGGCATTCCTATATGTATATCAGTGTTTATTATAGCTTGTATTTTTATATTTATTTAATTATTTGCCTTCTTCTGTCAAGATTTCAGATGGGGGTCACTGACCCCAACAACTAATAACTATTGCTTTACAGTTGTATTCTTACTGTCACTTTCTATGACTTATCTTTCTGTCCAGGAAGTTGTCTCCTATTCATCTTCCAGTCTCTCATTTAAACTACTGCCTGGTTGGTAGGGTAAACTGAACCCTAGCAACAAGGTATTAAAGGGACATGGCTAAAATTCACCCAGACAACGTTGTTAGCAGGAAGCACATTTCCATTACTAATATGGTGCCTGATATATATAATTCCAGGCAGCATTGCACCCCTTTGGCACCTGGCTATATATTGTCCTGAGAGGGCGGCTTAGCATAACTGAATTCATTTTATCGTTGGCCACACTAAGTGACAGCGAATGTTATTAGCTACAGGATTCTTTCCTCTTTGTCCGCTAAATCATTACAGTTTAATGCCGTTCAGCTTTTCATTACCAAACACTTTTTTATTGTCCGCATTGTGTTCCTTGGTGCTACTCATTTCTTCAACAGGGCACTAATCTTTAAATGAGATAAAAAAGGAAAAAAAAAAAAACCTCTATAATGGGAAACATGGGTTTGGTTGTAGAGGGGAGGCCATGAATCACTCTTGTTTTGTTGTCTGCTTTGAGTATACCAAGATTAATGGCGTAATCCCAAATGTTTAACACAGCTGCTTGGTAGTGCTGCCGGTTCCTGCAATAAAGGAGAGAATCCAGCCCGTAAGCCTTTCAATGTTTCTTCCCCCCCCCCCCCCTCAGCCTTTATTTTGCATTTTAGCTTCTTTGCCTCCTGCCCAACAATGGTTTGTATGGTGATCTAACCCTCATTAACTTAGCTGATTTTGTTTCCCAGCCCATTAATAGAGAGGAATTAATGTATATATTAAGTGAGTGGGTGAAGGTTGAAGATCAACAATTCCTCTATTATAGATCGAGTTTGATATAGAGAAAATGGATTGTGGCACAATTTGTACCCTAAGAAGCAACTGAAGCTGATCTCTGAATCTCATTTGCACTTTGCCTAAATGGCCAAACGATATCATTCGCATTCAATATGAAATGAGCCACCAGCACTTACTATGTAATAAACCCAGTATGGAGGGTCCGCTACCTCCCCGTTCTATTAGAAAATATATACTTACAGAACAAAGAGTACAGAGTAAAGAGTACACAAGTGGGGTTTATGCATGTTTATAGTTTACATATATTCTATTATGCCAGGTGGGTAACATCCCTATTGACAACATCCAATATTTTGTCCCACGCTGGATACAACCCAGCAAATTGCTGACTCATGCTGGGATCAGCCAATTAGAATAAAGGAAACTGTCAATGACGCACAGCATCAGTGTGCTTGCAGCCAGAAGAAAAATGTTCGGTTGAGGAACGCAATTGGAATGCAAACTTTTTGTGAAATTAATTTTTTTTAAAAATGCACAATAAAGATATGGCAGAAAAGCAGAATGAAGTGGGGAAGTCACTGAAAAATTAGAGGCCAGTATGAATAAAATGACACCATTAGAATGAAGTGCATAATACAATAAAGGATAATAGGCAGAGTTGAAAGATAAGCATATATATATATCCAGCGGCCTAACTAGAGTGCTCCGTGCCCCCTGCAAAAAAATCTTTAGAGGGGCCCAGCACACTCCGATCCCCATCCTCCCACATTCTTCCCGTCCTACCTCTGCCCCACCCACATTCCAATTCTACCCGCCCACTCCCTGCCCTGACTCCTCCCAATCACACCCAACTCATGCCCTCTTCCTCTCCGCAGGTAAGAGAGTGGATGGGGAGAAGGGTTTTTTTTATTAGCACATCCCACAGTCCAGGCCCCCCTGTTCCCCAGGCCCCCCTGCAACTGCAAGGTCTGTTTCCTCTATTGTTAGGCCGCTGTATACATCCCTAAAAGATCACAGGAGTAGTGATGAGTGAATGTTTCCACCAGTCATGGATTCACAGCGAAATTCCACATTTTACATCCAGCAAATGTTCGCTCGAAACTGAGGCAAAAATCTGCTGCAAAAATTTTTGTTGTGACAAAAAAGTTGGCATGACAAATAAGAAATGCGTCAGGTGACCATTCATGTCATAGAATGGGAAGTATGTTCCTTAACAACTCCTTTTCACTGTTTTTATTATAGCCTGAAATAAAGCTTTGATTCTTTTAAAACTACTGCTGGTGGGACACTCTCCCTAATCCTTGACTTGTTGGAGCGACAAATAAGTTGCCACAAGAAAAATGGCCATTGACTTTAATGCATTTGAAGTGACAAAAAACTTGGTATGCGTAAAAAATTGTTGTGTAAAAAAAAAAATCCGCCTTCCATTGATTTCAATGCGTAACACAAATCTTTAGCTATTTCTTGAATCTTTTTTTTGTAGTTTCATAAATTTTTCGACGTTTTGTCGAAAAATTTTCCAAACTGCAAAAAAAAAAAAAAATTCAAGAAACAGCCAAAAATTTGCGAAATACATTGGATTTGCTTATCACTAGACAGAAGCCAGGTGACTAAAGTAGAAGTCATGTACAAGTTTTTGTGTTCCTGTCTTCATTTGTAAACTGCCCCCTCCACGGGGATCTTTTTCTGTCCAATAAGAAGATGTCCAACATTTTGGATGTGTATGAAGCAGAATCAAGTAGCATTGTGGGTAATTATCATGTGGATAAAAATCAGTTGCAATTCACTCAAGTTGGCATTAATCCACAATAAAGGGGAACAACTGTACTTACAAAATAATTCACAAACACAGGGAGAAGGAAGTAAGTGGAGCACAAACGAGGGGCTTAAAGCTCCCCCAGATCTGCAGGGACAGAAGGGGTGCTATGGAGCGCAATGATGGGGAGAAAGTAGACTAACCACAGCCTCAATGATGCACTTTTTCCCTTTTATGATTCCACTGCTAATCAAGTTAATTCAATAAAGCCAGGGATTTTTTTTCTTTTTGGCTGCTTTGCAATCCTATTCGGAGAATCAATAAATAAATAGGGCACAACATGAAATTGTACAGAAAATTGGAAAGAGTCACTCCTGGCCAACATTTTCTCTAAGAGAAACACACAGAGCGTAAAATTCTGTGAAACAGGCAGGTTAGGCACTGCCTTAGATTATCCTGATCGGTAATATTCGAGGACATTTTATAAAATAATCCCCTAGAGGCAGACATGGCAAATTTTATACGTATTTCACCAGTCAGAATTCAGCTTGCAACCTGCTGTGAACGTAACCGTTTGTGGCTAGTGATGGGCGAATTTATTCGCCAGGCGCGAATTTGCGTTGAATTTGCGCGATTCGCCGCCAACGAATAAATTAGTGAAACGCCAGCAAAAATTCTCCCAAAAAAATTCGCCAAAAAAAAAACGCAACGCAGACGCCGTTTCGTGAATTTTTTGCTGTTTCGCGAATTTCGCGCGAAATTCTCAAATTTTCCAGCAAAACTGCGCAAATTTGCCCATCACTATTTGTGGCCGATGCCTAGTGTTTTAGGTTAACCTCGAAGAAACGACAGTGCAACTATCTGTATCATCTTTAGTTCTCTGAATACGTCATGGAAGTTTAAAGCAGCTTTGTCTTTTCTTAATGCAATTGACTAATAAATTCAGCGGCTCGTTGATGGGCAGCTAGCAGGTAGATGTAGTTCAACGACATCTCTCAACACCTTTACTTGTTTAAAAGTTTTGCCAGCAAGTCATGAAAACCTTCATCCAGTCCATGGCAGCATTGCTGAGCTGATCTGCAGGGCACATTGAGCACTAAATAAAACCTTGTAATTACTTAATGGTTCTAAATTCCAAATGCCTTCTGTAGCTCATCTGAGGCACCTTAAAGGAGAACTAAAGCCTAAAAATGAATGTGGTTAAAAATGCCATATTTTATAAACTTGTCACAGGGGGTCACCATCTTGGAAAGTGTCTGTGACACTCACATGCTCAGTGGGCTCTGATTGGCTGTTGAGAAGCTAAGCTTAGGGCTCGTCACTAATTATCCAGCAGAAAATGAGCTTCCCTGGCTGTAATATAAGCTGATGCTACAGGTTTGCTGATTATTAAATTCTGATGCTAATTGCACTGGTTTCTGTGCTGCCATGTATTAATTGTCTGTATTAATTACTAATCAGCCTTATATAAACTTGCCCCAGATATTTTGTGTGTTGATTCCTTTGTGACATTAGTTCCCTAACATACAGCAATGTCCATAGGTTTTTAGACTTTTTTTAAATTTAGTTTAGGACCACAAAGCCCATAGCAGAGTTAGATGTACAGTAAAAAATTGGTGTAACTGTCACCCTACTATCATGTTCATAGAGCATTACTGTCCAACTGGAGGCCCATGGGTAGATGAGGCCTCACCTAAGGGCCCCCATATGTTCTCCCATAATACTCCCTTTTGTGACATGACTAGACCATTTGAATATCAGTCAGGTTGTGATCCGTATTTGTGGGAAGCAACTGCTCTGAATTTTGCTAGTGGGGAAAGGGCTAAGTTATAGTTACTATGAATTATGTCTGTTCCTATGCATGATCAAAAGAGCTGTGGCCTACAAGAGCCCGAACATCTTTCATCTTACACATTCAGCCACCTTGCTGTGTATGTAAAGTGCGGTTCTTGGGTTATACTTACACAATGAAATAACTACATGCTCTAGATCAGGGTGTTGAAAGTTGAGAATCAGTAGCTGCAGAAGAACCCTTAACAGGGTGACTGTGCTCTTCATAGGGCAAATGCTTTCATGTTTCATGAAAATACACTGTAGGGCTGTGTGTGTTTTTAACCACCAACAAAGGACAGCTAATATGTATGCTGAGAACACGTTGTGATGCTAGCGAGAAGATACTGAATGGAGGAAAGAAAGATAACGGAGAAAGGACAAAATAGAAACATAAAAGTGAGATAACATTGAAAATGCAAGGCCAGAGAAGTGGAGTTGTGTGCCAAGGCACCAAGCAAGACAATTGAGTCTTATAGACGTGACTAGACTGAAGAACGCCCAGATTTCTACTCGCTTTTTCTCCCCCTAGTTCCAGATCAGTAGTGTGAAAGATTACTCTGTTCGTCTCATAAAACGTAGGCATGGGGGGAAAAGGGCTTCGGCTAACTCCTCTTTGCAGAGGAATTCTTGTTGAAGAGAAAAAAGGCAAAGAGAATGAAAGGCTGACAAAGAGATAATTATATTGAAGGCTGCTTCGGGGTCAAAAATAGCAATTCCTGACATAGCTGGCAGTGGGCTCTAAGTAATAAAGAGCAGTCGATATTGTGGTCCTGAATGGATAAGGAGCAGTGGAGCTAAGGGACGGCCTAGAGTAATACGGGTAATTTTATGTCTAAAATTTTGAAAATAAAAATGATGTACATCAGAGACAGTTGGCTACTAACTATCGTGGGAGCTGCAGATCAAAAACAGGTGGGGGACAATGCATGGATATAGTTGAAGTTAACAGACTTGGAATGTGGCGATTTGTAAGGGTCCAAAGACACTAACCTGTAAGGACTGGCTTTTAAAAAAACCTTTATGTTCCTGGTAGTGATGGGCGAATAAATTCACCAGGCTCAAAAACATTTAGTCAACATTATTCAATTGGCCATTGACTTTAACATCAGCATCAAAATTTCAAAAATTTCAAAATTCGCATTTCACTAAATTTTTGGGGGGAATTTGTGAATTTTTCGGCAAAGCTGACAAATTCACCCATCACTAGTTTCTGGTATTTTCCTAAGAGGCCGGTTGTTCCTTGTAGCAGATAATGTGCCGAGCCATAAACTTGCAACGAACCGTTGGGACAGTAGATCTCTAAATAAAACTACCAGGACCAGAGAAGATTTTGAAGGCCAGCGCATACAGGTTACAGCTTATTAGGTACCTAGATGTAGACCATCCAGCACTTTTGTCAAGTCTCTAGCCACTGCTTCTACCATCACTTTACTCTGTGTTTCACCTTATCTTACTCTGTGTTTCGCCCTATCTTTATTGAAATTCCAAGAATCGCTCTCCTTTATTCCGATACCCTGGATGTTTCTTAAAATGCCCCCATTGACCCATTTGTGACTGACGAACCACCCCAATTTGTAAAACTGGCTAAATCATTTACTTATGATGTTATTAGGCAAGTGCTCCTGTTTGCATTCGATTTTATATATACATATATGTACATATACTTCTTTCAGCACACGTCTAACACTAGGCACGGTGTTTGGATACCTCCCTGACATGAATTATAATGTTTCAGCCACCAGCCTGTGCATAACACTCAAGATTATGACACTGAGTAGAATATTCTTTTTCAACCAGAGCAAATCATCGTTGGGATGAATAAATTGCTACAATCCCCTCGGTGGAACTGAGACCTTTCAAGCAGAAACACAGCTGTATAAAGAAAAGTCATCTATTCACAGGGTAGATTCCCCAGTCTGACTTACATTAACTTAATTTTGACATGGCACTTAATGGCAGGTTTAGGGTAGGGTTGTACCCAAAACCACCCCCTGAAAACTGCTATATCATAATAGCTTTTCTGCTCTTGTGCCAACTTCAACACTGTGTAGACAAATTCTTTTTAAAAGCAGTTGAGAATAATCTGTATGGATACTCCAATAATCAGCTCTCTTGAAATCTGTTGGGGTGATGTTGAGTCTTCATGTTGAAGAGCTGCAGGCTGGGTACCATTTCAACATTATGTTGCTTTGTCCTTGTCCATATTAAAGTCTACCACACATAAAATCACTAAGGGACTGATTTAATAACATTCCGATTTCAATTTTTTTTTTTACAAATCTCTAAGCATTCTACATTTCTTTAAAAGCTCTGAAAAGTTGAGATGTATTAAGTGTAAAAACCAAGAAAACCACTTATTTGTCAGGTTAAAGCTTTTAAGGTCTTATAGAAGTCAGTGGGAGCAGCCCTGATCTCATGGGATCTTTTTTAATCAATTTGGACTCTTCAATGTTTTTGGATTTTTTTTACTAGCAATTGCCTGAAAAGCTTGAATTTCTAGAGGTTTTCATATTTTTTTTCTCCAGAATTTTTTTTTTGTTCATGTTTATATTCGGATCTTTTAATAACTTTCATGACATTCAACATTTGAGCCACATATGAAATCCATGCATTCTGCGCAACAAAGCGTGGAGGCCCATTTATGAAAGGTCGACCTTTTATAAATGGGGCTCCACGCTTTGTTGTGCAGAATGCATGGATTTCATATGTGGCTCAAATGTTGAATTCATATGTGGTGGGTATGAGATCAGTGGAAGTCAGTGGGAGCGGCCCTGATCTCATGGGACCTTTTTTAATCAATTCAGACTCTTCAATGTTTTTGGATTTTTTTTCACTAGCAATTGCCTGAAAAGCTTGAATTTCTAGAGGTTTTCATATTTTTTTTCTCCGGAATTTTTTTTTGTTCATGTTTATATTCGGATCTTTTAATAACTTTCATGACATTCGTGGCTTTAGAGAAAATTTATTTAATCATGGTTTCAAAAACCACAAAAATTCGACCTTTGATAAATGGGCCTCCCCGCTTTGTTGCGCAGAATGCATGGATTTCATATGTGGCTCCAATGTTGAATTCATATGTGGTGGGTATGAAAGGATTAGGTGTCAAACCTAAGCATCACTTGAGCTGTTCATGGCCCATCCATGGCACTTAGGCATCAGCTATATGCACACATGACCCACACAGTAGGGGGATTTCAGAGAATGGCATTATGGGCAGAATTGAGGCTTAAATAGGAGCAATGAGTGTGGTGAATAAGATAAAAGAACCATCCTGTATACAATGGCAGATAACTCTTTGAGACCATACATCCTACATGTCATCGATACTCCCCCACCACTGCACAAGAAAATAATCTCACCACAAAAGTGTGCTACACATGGTGACTGTCAAACAATAGCAATGCTCCACCATGGAGGATTCTGGAATATACAACCTGTAAGAAGGGTCTGCTAAGCATCAGGTTGGCTGCAGCTACTTTCCTCTCTTTCCTCTCCATGTTCTGCAGTCCTATAGAGCATCCGATGATACACGCAT
This sequence comes from Xenopus laevis, assembly GCF_017654675.1. Taxonomy (NCBI): domain Eukaryota; kingdom Metazoa; phylum Chordata; class Amphibia; order Anura; family Pipidae; genus Xenopus; species Xenopus laevis. Next base: position 222,069,919 of record NC_054371.1, read on the forward strand.
TTACATTAAGAGGGAAGTGGCACAGCAGGAAATCAATGATCTGTCTTATCTAATAAAAAATGACATTACCATGGCCCTGAGATTCAGGCAGTAAAACCTGCCGTGTCAGCATCACCTATAATTCTAAACTTCAACTGTCAATAGTGGTGCTTTATTATTAATAAAAGAAACCTATTTACAATTGTTGTCAGTACGTCCGTTGGCTAAACCCTGAGAGCTGAGGTCTGGATGGAATAAGTGGATATTGCCAAGTGGCCCGGCAGAAGTAGCAATATTACTTAACCTCTAGACGTGCACAATAAGGCAGAGAGGGCATTCAGGTATTAGCCCTTGAGATTTAATTAACGTTGCTGTGCGTCTGCAGGACTGAGAGTGATGCAAGGAGTCTCACAGCACGTTTATTAAATATCAGAAAAAAATCTCCAAGTCTTTTTTTTTACTTTTTCTCGCCAGGGGAATATTTTTATCCAACATTCTTTTTAACAGGAAAATCATTTTTGGTTATAAAATCAATATGGGACATGCCCCAAATGTAATAAAAGACACCAAGTTTGCCCAGGAACAGTAAACTATGGCAACCAATACGATTTATACTTTTAAACATGTGACCAGTAAATGCTACTGATTATATTGCTATGGATTACTGCTCCTGGCAGGGCCAGGAACATGAGGTAGGCAGAGTAGGCACATGCCTAGGGCACAAAGCTGGGGGTTGTCAGGCAAGTACCTACTCTGCCGCAAGTCCAGTCCCCTCTCTCTCAGTCCATTTGCGTATATGTGCGAGCGATAGTTCACACGAGCGACAATTTGCATGCATGTGTGCTTAAAGCCGGCGCCGCGACCAGTCAGGTTGCCAAGGGTGCCTGGCCAGCCTGGCCTGGCTCTGACTCCTGGGTAGTGATAAGCAATTCAGACCAGTTTCGATTCACTGAAAAGGCATAAAATTTGTCAAACGTATTGATGTCAATGGGCATTTTTTTCGTACAACATTTTTAAAACCATGTGACATTTTCTTACTAAACATTAGAGTCTATGGACATTTTCCCATGGCAAAATGTGGTGCAATATTTTGCTCATCCCAACTCATGGGAAAACTTGTGCATTTTTTTACATAACCCCCATATAGTGTATATTTACACATGCATTTATTGCACTGGGGCCCACGACCTATTTATAGACACATACCACTGTATCTTAGCAACAGATGGAGAATTACAGGTTGCAGGTCCACCCAGTACTTTAAATATTTAATTATTAGTTCCCTGGCACCACCATTAACCTCCTACAGTTCTCCTTAAGGACCATACAAGGCTATTAGGGTGCCAATTCAAAGCCATAATTAAGACAGAAGATTTTAAGGTTCTTTATTTAGAACAGGTGTTCCCAAATCTATTAGTCAGGGGCCTTCAACTGTGCAGGTGTTTCCAATATCCTCAAGTGAGAACAGGTGTGACAATTTCTTTAAGAAGATGTCATCATGCCTCATCCCCACATAAAGTTGCTCATGGAGGCATATCCTAGCAACCTGCATGGTTGATGGGTCCCTCGAGACTTTAGCTTTAAGCTGTTGGGGCTTGAAGTCAGCGGTACATCACATTGGATATTATAACACTTTAATCCTTGAAAGTGGTAAAAAAAAACAATGGTGCCATTTTAAAAACTAGACTGCAACCTGAAACGGTATTTTTTAATGGAAAAGAATAGCAGGTGGTGTGATGACACTAAAAAATGATAAAAGATTATTAGATCCAGGGTTAAAGAGAAGCCACCATTAGTATTTAGCAACAGAGTTCTCTGTTAGTAACCAAATACCAAAATGCAGCGTTAATTAGATTGTGCTTAAAGCAGCATAAAAGTGTGAAGCTGTTGATAGCCTTGATCAAATAATAACTCAGCATTTTGCATAATCATAATCATGTCTTTTAATGGCATGTTCAGAGGGACCTATAAATCTCATTTCATTCAGCAATAAAAGTAATAAAAAGTTGGTCCTTCTCTTATTATTCACAAGAGGTCTTTGGTGTTTCTCAAATGCTCATTTCTCCCCTTATCAGAAAGGTGACATCTGTTTCAGGCAATTATGTCCTTCTGAAGAGCACGGCTTCTCTACATGAAACACTTCAATAATGGCCCCTCATACTTAAAACCCTTTTCAGCACTTCTAATAATCCTGGGTGACGTTCTGAAGAATGTCAACTGGTAAAGAATGTTGCATTTTTACTGATACGCAACCACAGGATCATAGAGGAGAAGGCATCCAAAGATACACAAATGTGTATAGAATGGCTTAAATACACATCACACACGCTCCCTAATATATTGTCAACTGCAACTTCCAAAATACACAACCAATGGCCACGAGCATACACATTCCTGTTTCATATGGAATCTACTAAAAAAAAATCTACTAAAAAAATCTCGATTTGCATACAGTAAAATACACAATTTTAGGAATTTGGGCAAACACTGAATACAACACAAAAAATTCTGAGCAGAATCCTTTAGCATTAAATTGACATTTACAGATCAGTAGAATTCTTTTTAAAATTGTCACCATTAGTCGTCCAGTGGTCAAAAGCCAAATGATATTAGTTATTCGGATTTAGTTCAGCAAGGAAGTAGGGTTCAACAAACTCAAACCTTGCAAAAAGGGCTAGGATTCTGTCAAATTGGAAACTGAGTCCAAAATTTGTGCATCCCTAAAAAATCTAAAGGCTATTAGAAGCAACCAAGCTTCAGAGTAAGATTTGTAGGTTATGTTATTCAGTGTCGGACTGGCCTGGCGGGACACCGGGAAAAAACCCGGTGGGCCCCCGACCCTCATGGGCCCCCACCAGGCCAGACCACCCTCTCCCGTTCGGGTTTTACAAAAAAAATTCCGTTGCCGTCCAGCGGCGTCTGCGCATGCGCCGATTGTTGCGCTGTTAGCAAATGCACAACCGCATGCGTGCGCGCAGAGCGCATCATCACAGTAGGGAGTGGAGGGGGGACCTGGACAGCAGTCCCGGTGGGCCCCAGGCCCCCCGTTCTGACCTTGATGTTACTCCAAAATGGCTTCCATCCTTTACCAGGTGGGGTTACATAATAAGATTTGGCACAATTTAATTAATATTTATGAGGAATATTTATAAATCTGGGGTTAGCTTGATGTTATAACCAGGGGTCTGCAAACATTTGTACACACGAGTAACGTTCAAATGTTTAAAAAAAATTGGGGAGCAACACAATCATGAAGAAATTTCCTGGGGTGCCAAATGAGTGTTTTTATTGGCTATTTGGCAACGATTGGCAGCCTACATGAGACTCTGTTTGGGAGTACACCTGGTTTGGGAGTATACAACAAAAACTTGCCTCCAAGCCTGGAATTCAAAAATAAGCTCCTGCTTTGAGCCCACTGGGTGCAACATCCAAGGGATTGGTGAGCCCCATGTTGCTCATGAGCCACTGACTGGAGATTACTGGTATTACCCCTGTGTTTTCATATATTAATGCAAAGGGACCTCTTCTACATTTTTGTTGGAGAAACATAAAGGGCACACTCAATATAAGTACAGAATTTTCAGATTCAGTTACACAATAATGGGATCTTCATGAGATAAACCCTTGGTAACTTATATTGGCATATATGATGTGTGACTGAAATTGGCTTTCCGAAAAGGCAAAAGGAATCAAGAAAAATGTCAAACTGAAATTCCATTTTAGTAATATAACTTCACGCTTGGGCCCCATTTTTTCAATGTGAAAATAGTTTAAACATTTTTCAAGTGCCAACAGCAATTATGTTTAGTAAAAAATGTAGACAACTTTTCAGGCCGAGTTTTTTTTTTTTAATTAAAATTTTAAATAATTTTCACATTGACTGGAACTCTGGTTTCTGGAAAGAAAATGGTTTTGGGGATAGAAATAGCATTTGAAAATCTATAGAAGAAAATGAGGAAGAAAACTATATTTTACAAAATAAAAATGCCAAATATTTCCACTTACGACTTGTTGCACTATATTCCGTATATATATTTTTTTATCATTTGTGCAAACTTTGTAAGCATATTTTTACCTAGAAATAAACACAATTCCTGTAGATTCCAGATCTCTTGGTTTTTGCTTTAGTACATTAACTCGCACCACATCTTTCATTCACTGAGCTCTTTGCCTGTAAGAACGCAGCACATTTTTTCGATTCTACAATCCAATAATAAACGGGTGCCTCGGTCTCAATCATCCGGCCCAGACAGAGGCTGCAGGCTACTATCTCCAAGATCAGAGCCCGTCACTCAGGTGACTGTTATTAATACAGTGGCTTCAGACAATTACAGAATCCTCAAAGACTATCTTTATTTTATTCATATTTATGAAATGCTGCAAGGTACGGGTATGACTCAGTTGCTAATGTGATGGTCTGCATTTTTATTTGGCGGAGAACAAAAAAAAAAAAAGAATTCATTTTTCCTTTGATCCAGTTCTAGGTTTATGATTAAAAGGTGGCTTTGCTGTGAGTCCTCTCTTTGGAATTATTTGACTACATTTACTTCAAGCCTGTCCCATTTTTATTGGTCTGTTTTGCAACAAGAACATGATGATATGCTGAATATTTGAATAGGTTTGTGTTTAATTATATATGTATATAATTACAGACTTTGCATTAGCAAGATATGTCACTCTTGTGATATTCAGGTCTGTAATTAGTTGTAGTGGAACCCAAAACCTACTGTCACCTTCTTGGTCTACTATCTAAACCTGGTGTCCAACACTTTTCCTATCTAAAACTCTTGCTCTTTGAGTGTCCCTATTGAGGTGGGGAGGATTTAGGCTAAATGTCCTGCATGATCTTCTCTAAAACCAAACCTGGAGCTAGGAAACATAAATAAATTGTATAGGAATGTTCTACCTACATCATGGCCAAGGCTGCCCATGTGCTCTGTCCACTTCCACTAATTTAGCCGATTGTTTAATTAAGTTTACAGCAGAAATATGAATCTCAATTTGAATGGTTGGACCATAGAACAATCAATCTGGATACCACATGGTCAGTCTTTAAACATCAAACTGTAAGTCTCAAATACAAACTCATAAATTTATACTTAAATTCACAGCAGAACCAAAACTATAATGGCTTTTGCCTGAACTGGACAAAATTGCCTAACACAAATAAAATCAGGATCTGGGGTTAACACATTGATGCACCCCTATATTTCCATAGACACAACATAGACCAGGACCCGGCCAGGAGAATATATATATCCTCAGGGAATCAATGGCGGATCAATGAGTGGATGACTCCTTGTGACAGATCCAACTGTGCCACTGATTGAGCATTAGTGAAAATCTGGCAAACAGACAATTTTGAAAGGTTGGAGAGAATTCTTGCAAACCCTTTCAATAAAGTTCAATTCATTACTGTGAGTTGACTTTAATCTGCCGAAGCTCAAGCACAAGTAGCTTTTATATTAAATATGTTACACGCCCAAATATTGAGGAAGGTGATTGATTGTGTGAATATAAATTGTGCATACAGTATACTGTATGTATATACATATGTATTGTGCATACCTAACAATTTCCCTGTTTGAAGCCTCACCCAGCCTCTGCTCCCATCATTCCCTGACAGCCACAGAATATCATAAAATGTTGGAGGTTGCACATTGCACAGCACTGATATAAAGATATTGTTGAAGCCACTCCTGCCATTTTTAATAGCAATAATTAGGAGTGTTCTACCCTCTTGTATCCACCTGTGTAGGTTCCAGGTGCTAGACAAGAAGACCATTGCCTGCTAGCTGGGTCAACTGCTACATCCAGTGAAAGAAATCCAGTAGTGTTGCAAAAAATCTTCAGTGATTTATTAGCCCATATACAAACACACAAAGGGCAACGTTTTGGGCCTTCTGCCATTTTTATCTTCCCCCACTTGCATTGATGGATCCAAATGTTTTTAACTTCCCACATGAAGAGTGTGAGGCATTTTGAGCCCTGGCCAACCAATGAAAATTCTTTAAATTCCCACTGACTACTGAAAATACTAAATATACTATTAATAGGATAAGATAAAGAATAGGATTTTTTGCACAACTGACTGTTGGAAAATTTGCAGGCCTGCAACTGTGGTGCATTAAGGACATTTGATTTGCCTCTGAAATAGAACTTTGCACACTGCACTCGAGGTTATAAATGATTGAGTGCCCCCTTTCGGCATGAAACGCATAAGGCTGTTTTTCATATGATGCTTTTTCTTTGAATAAACAACTTTTAATTGCTGGTCCAGTTTGTGTCAGTCTATGCAATTATAGGATATTAGTCTTTACAACCTTATTGAGGCTAAAGGTTGGGGGCATGTGCACCTGGGCCCTATAGAAGATTTGGTAAGTACACCCCAATCGAGAAATCTTTTGGGTTTTTTCATATTCATTTCTCTGTTGATCTGTTGAAGATAAACCCTAACAACAACCAATCCCATAATGTGCCGGGACCCACTGTCTCCCACTGAGTATAATGTGCCAGGACCCACTGAGTATAATGTGCCAGGATCCACTGTCTCCCACTGAGTATAATGTGCCAGGATCCACTGAGTATAATATGCCAGGACCCACTGTCTCCCACTGAGTATAATGTGCCAGGATCCACTGAGTATAATGTGCCAGGATCCACTGAGTATAATGTGCCAGGACCCACTGTCTCCCACTGAGTATAATGTGCCAGGATCCACTGAGTATAATGTGCCAGGATCCACTGAGTATAATGTGCCAGGATCCACTGAGTATAATGTGCCAGGACCCACTGTCTCCCACTGAGTATAATGTGCCAGGATCCACTGAGTATAATGTGCCAGGACCCACTGTCTCCCACTGAGTATAATGTGCCAGGATCCACTGAGTATAATGTGCCAGGACCCACTGTCTCCCACTGAGTATAATGTGCCAGGATCCACTGAGTATAATGTGCCAGCACCCACTGTCTCCCACTGAGTATAATGTGCCAGGATCCACTGAGTATAATGTGCAAGGACCCACTGTCTCCCACTGAGTATAATGTGCCAGGATCCACTGAGTAGAATGTGCCAGGACCCACTGTCTCCCACTGAGTATAATGTGCCAGGACCCACTGTCTCCCACTGAGTATAATGTGCCAGGATCCACTGAGTATAATGTGCCAGGACCCACTGTCTCCCACTGAGTATAATGTGCCAGGACCCACTGTCTCCCACTGAGTATAATGTGCCAGGACCCACTGTCTCCCATTGAGTATAATGTGCCAGGACCCACTGTCTCTCACTGAGTATAATGTGCCAGGACCCACTGTCTCCCACTGAGTATAATGTGCCAGGACCCACTGTCTCCCACTGAGTATAATGTGCCAAGACCCACTGTCTCCCACTGAGTATAATGTGCCAGGACCCACTGTCTCCCACTGAGTATAATGTGCCAGGATCCACTGTCTCCCACTGAGTATAATGTGCCAGGACCCACTGTCTCCCACTGAGTAGAATGTGCCAGGACCCACTGTCTCCCACTGAGTATAATGTGCCAGGACCCATTGTCTCCCATAATATAATACACTTAATATATTTTGGAAAAAAAACCCAACCGGCGTGTAAGCTCTATTAGTCCACCCCTCTGGTGGGGTAAAGGAAATTTGGGGTGACTGGTTCCCTTTAATTTAGCCAGTATATAGACAACTTTAGCCTCTCCAAACAAAAAAAATCAGCCTCCGCCTATGATCCCACTGCCACAATCGAATAAGCCAGAAATTGCTCATATTGGTGTTAGATCTGCTCATTCGGCATCTTCCTCAAATGAGCGAATCTGCCCATGTATGGGTCACTATTAACATGTTCTTGACTGTTCAAAACTCTTTACTGATTGGTTGCTATTGGCAACTGCACTGGCATAGTTTAGCACCCATGTCTGTAAACCAGCCCTTCCTTTCAACAAACAACATTTGTCTTGACTCACACACACTGGAGCCTGTTAGTGTATCCCGACATCCCCCAATTCCATGAATTAAACCATAAACAAGCGCTGAGATCATCTTAGAACGTTGCCGCCAACAACATTTCTGTGACTTACTGCCCTGGCGGGGATTAGATATTCATTTTTATTAACTTTAATTATAAGAGCGCTATAAACCATTCCCATTCTGCGTTGCATGAAAAATGCAGGAGTTAATTGCTCTTGACATTTAATTGGTTTATGCTTTTTCTTAAATGCGATCTCACATGAGCGGCACAAAAGATCTGGATACCAGTGGGCCTATTTGAAGATATTGCTTTAGATTATTCATCAATAAATTAGCCCTTTTTTTCTCCTCAGTTATTCTCATTTTTTTTTTTTTCTGTCTCCGAACAGTAAATTATGAATGTTGTTTAAGTATTTACCAAAAGCTCGGCTGTAAGGAATTACACACGCACAATGGTTTTTAAAGCGGAGAGCGAAGAATTTATTTCTCGGCTTCCATGTTCCATGTGCCACCGGGGCTCCAAGATTCAAGACACTCGAGCTCATACCTGTCTTTTATCTTTCTTCAAATGTCATTTTTTGTGACAAGTCGAGGCGGCGGCGAGCTTGGGATTACCAATTCTAATTTACAATTACTAGATAATGACATGAGTTCAAAATGGCCGCGTTCTTCCAGGCAGACGATGCGAAATGCATCCATTAAACATGACATCGCTCAGACTGAGACACACTTCAGAAATTATGTGGAAATAATTAGAATGAATGTTTGGAGAGAGAGGCTCAATGGGGAAGAATATCATCACAGACACACAAAAAGGAGAATCTAATGGAAACCAGTTACAGAAAATACCATTTGGAAAGTGTAAATACATTATGACTAGTAGTCTGCCATTCCCTGTTCGTTTTTTTGGATTGTTTAGATGGATCTACTCTAATAAACATTGAGTAACCTTCTTTATTAATTTTTTATTGTTGCTGTATTATTAGCCTTCCTTATCTCTCTCTTTTTAGCCTGCATCTAAAAATGCTGCCTGGTGGTTGAGGGTCACTGACCCCGCCAACAAAAGAAACAGATATAATGATTTTCTTATATTTTATCATTTTCTTTTCAAGACTTCTACTGTTCATTTTCCATTTTCATCCCATAACTGATCCATTGTGGCTTAAAGGAACAGTAACACCAAAAAATGAAAGTGTTTAAAAGGAACGACAATATAACTTACTGTTCCCCTGCACTGGTACAATTAGTGTGTTTGCTTCAGAAACATAACTATAGTTTATATAAACAAGCTGCTGTGTAGCCATGGGGGCAGCCATTCAAGCACAGGATACACAGTAGATAACAGATAAGTACTACTATAGTTTATATAAACAAGCTGCTGTGTAGCCATGGGGGCAGCCATTCAAGCACAGGATACACAGTAGATAACAGATAAGTACTACTATAGTTTATATAAACAAGCTGCTGTGTAGCCATGGGGCAGCTATTCAAGCACAGGATACACAGTAGATAAAAGATAAGTACTACTATAGTTTATATAAACAAGCTGCTGTGTAGCCATGGGGGCAGCCATTCAAGCACAGGATACACAGTAGATAAGTTCTGAAGCATCCCATTGTATTCAGCAAAGCTTATCAAAAATTTGATGTGCATCCAGTGCCTTTTCTCCTTTTTTGGCTTTGAATGGCTGCCCCCATGGCTACAGAGCAGCTTATTTATATAAACTATAATATTGTTCTGAAGAAAACATGTCAATTGTACCAGTGTAGGGCAACAGTACTTTAAAAGACTTTGATTTTTTGGTGTTACTGTTCCTTTAACAATAGTGGCATAACTAGATGTTAATGGGCCCCACAGCAAATACAATTAAAGGCGCCAAAACATTAGTAAATGCTAATAAATGAAGGCATTACCGGGCCTTCTATGCTCCTGCCCCCCCCCTTTGCCACAACAGAGTCTGTTCCCCTTTGAAAATTTATTTAAGTGGTGTCACTTCTGAAGCACATGCTCAAAATGGAATGGCATCTCATTCAGTGAATAAATGTCTTGTGCATCCATTGAATAACCCACTGTGGGAACTCCAGATCTAACGGCAGCTTCAGGGTGGAGCCATTAACCAGAAAAGTCCATTGATGCCTTAGTGGAATTGCGTGAGTGTGTTTGAACCTTAATGAGTATCAATATGCAGAGCACTTATTTCTGTGTTCATAAATGTCCCTCATAGTGTCTTAGGCTAATGACTTAAAACAATGTTCATCCCACTCTTCCTCCAATCACCATCCAAAGCCCCCCATAGCTCCCTATGACAGTTGTGCTAAAAAACTCCAATGCAGGCAATTTTTATATACATTCATGAGTCGTGAGTGATTTAGTGATACCCAAGTCTACTTCAAATATAGAGAGATACCTAAGACTTTATTGACCTCTCCATGCTATAAAGATTTCTGAAGCAGGTGTAAAAGCTTTATGATAGGGTCAAAAGACATATCATTGCCAACAAGAGGGTTAACACTTCACTAAAACTCTGAATACACAGCGGTATAGCCATACAATTCTGTAGAATGTAGAAGACAAAAACAGTAATTGGTCTTGATGGCCACTATCCTATTTCTTCCACTCAATCTACATAAATATACTTATTTTCCCCTATTCTGGGAAAGGTGGGCAGGGTTGTCCTATGACTTTTCAGAAGAAAGAATGTTTCTGCTGGGTGTGGCACCTAATAATTTTGTAACCTCTATATTAAGAGCTTTCAAAAACATTTACTGATGTTTAAGTCAAAGAGCAAATATGGTTATGAAGAAATATAGGGCTTCTGCGGATCAGCAAATGAAAGGTGTTCCAAACACGTTAGCTCTATTATAACAGGCCTGGCAGCCAGCTACACACACACAGATATTTGATATTCTGAGGATCACCCCAGCATTTTAGTTCACCTCAGAGAAGATAATAGGCTGACACTGAGTGATGTGAATAAGGAATACCAAAAGCCCAAAAGCAGTCGGCAGGATTATGATCAGATATTGTGTCCAACTGTGGCCTGCCTGGGAAAATGAGCTGTCACACACCTCGAGATTGCAGGATGGGTTACCTCATTTACTGTAACACTGGGGACTGACATGACATGGGCTCATTTCATGTCTTCTACAGTAATATTTTATAGCATTACAAGCTTTTCCCTTGCCTATAACATGTCTTGTTGGGCGGGTCTTATATGTATTAGTCTGTTAAAGTGTGCAATAAGTAGACAATGATAGATGATAGACAGACAGACAGATATACAGACAGACAGACAGACAGACAGATAAATAGAGAGAGAGAGAGAGAGAGAGAGAGAGAGAGAGAGAATAGATAGATAGATAGATAGACAGACAGACAGACAGACAGACAGACAGACAGACAGACAGACAGACAGATAGATAGAGAAATATAAAGATAAATAGAAGATAGATAGAAAGATAGATAGAGATAATGATAGAGAAATAGATAGATACATAGAAGATAGATAGATGATGATGATAGATAGATAGATGGATAGATAGATAGATAGATAGATAGATAGATAGATAGATAGATAGATAGATAGATAGATAGATAGATAGATAGATAGATAGATAGATAGATAGATAGATAGATAGATAGATAGATAAATAGATAATGATAGATAGACAGATAGATAGATAAATAGATAGATAAATAGATAATGATAGATAGATAGATAGATAGATAGATAGATAGATAGATAGATAGATAGATAGATAGATAGATAAATAGATAATGATAGATAGACAGATAGATAGATAAATAGATAGATAAATAGATAATGATAGATAGATAGATAGATAGATAGATAGATAGATAGATAGATAGATAGATAGATAGATGATAGATAGATAGATAGATAGATAGATAGATAGATAGATTGATAGATAGATAGATAGATAGATAGATAGATAGATAGATAAATAGATAATGATAGATAGACAGATAGATAGATAAATAGATAGATAAATAGATAATGATAGATAGATAGATAGATAGATAGATAGATAGATGATAGATAGATAGATAGATAGATAGATAGATAGATAGATAGATAGATAGATAGATAGATAGATAGATGTGCCATTACTTAAAAGACAAGTGACCTTTTTAACAAAGTTGGTATAGGTGACCTTGTAAAACAAGGCAGAAGAATTAGTTTGAGTTTAAAGAGTGAAAGGGAGGCTGACAGGAAATAACTGCAGGCAAACAGAAAAGAAATGGTTCTTGATAGAAAAAAAGTTTCATGCAAAACTCCCCGGACTTTAACCACTGTGACTATAAATGTAGAAACAAGAAACGTATTTTAGACAAGATTTTTCCTCTTTAATTAAAAGGATATAACTTGTACTGCAAAGTAAGAGCCCTCTCTGTACAAAAAGTTCTACGTACCAAAATGCAATAACCATTAATGCTCGTTAGCAGCTAATCACGCTAATGAATATTAACAAGCCCTATAATCAACTGGGCCCTTCAGTCTTTAGAAAGTTGACATCACTTCTGGGGACAATTAAGAGTTATCCTCTCTTGCAAGTAAAACTTCCTTCCTAACATTTGCATTTCTAAATGAGAAATAGCCTTAATGTCCTTAATTGTTCTGCTAAAAAAAATGTCCAATGTAGTTTAGGTAATAAGAAAGCTGGGCATTAATAGTAGTTTGCTTTTAACAAAACTCTGGTCCTATTGTAAGTTTAGATTAGATAAATTACTCTGGTCATGCATGAATTGATAATTTCTGACAGTTTGGTCATTTTCTGTTATAACAGGACAACATTGAACTAATGAACTAATACAAGTCCATTATCCGGAAAATCGTTATCCAGCAAGTCCCGAATTACAGGAAGGCTATCACCCATAGACTCTATTTTAATCAAATAATTGACATTATTTCCCTTTTCCCTGTAATAATAAAACAGTAGCTTGTACTTGATCCCAACAAAGATATAATTAATCCTTATTGGAAGCAAAACCAGCCTATTGGGTTTAATAAGGGGCCAATTCATTAACTTCGAGTGAAGGAATAGAAGAAAAAAAACTTCGAGTTTCGAAGTGTTTTTTTGGCTACTTCGACCATCAAATGGGCTACTTCGACCTCCGACTTTGACTTTGAAACGAAGGATTCAAACTAAAAATCGTTCGACTATTCGACCATTCGATAGTCGAAGTACTGTCTCTTTAAGAAAAAACTTCGACCCCCTAGTTCGCCAACTAAAAGCTACCGAACCCAATGTTAGCCTATGGGGAAGGTCCCCATAGGCTTGGCTAAGTTTTTTTGGTCGAAGGATAATCCTTCGATCGTTGCATTAAAATCCTTTGAATCGTTTGATTCGAAGGATTTAATCGTTCAATTGAACGATTATTCCTTCGATCGGTCGATCGCAGTATTTGCGCAAAATCCTTCGACTTCGATATTCAAAGTCAAAGGATTTTCATTCCCAGTCGAATATCGAGGGTTAATTAACCCTCGATATTCGACCCTTGATGAATTTGCCCCTAAATGTTTAAATTATCTTTTAGTAGACCAGGTATGGAGATCCAAATTACAGAATGATCCCTTATCCAGAAAATCCCAGGTCCCAAGCATTCTGGATAACAAGTCCCATACCTATATAGGGAAACAAGTGTCTCCAGTCATTGATGCATCTACTGAATGATCTGAGGTTCAAAGAGATGTTTTACCTCCAGGTTCTTCATTCCTTTATACAATTCCTTTTCCATTTCATTTGTAATCCAGATCTCCAGATGATTGGATACTGAATTGAGCCATTCTTACCATAGTTTATTATCTAAGGATTCTCAAAATACTATTATTATATGAGGCAAGGTTTAATGATGAATTTGTGCGCTCCATGGTTGGTACTTGCTAAAGCTTCAGTTAAACCTGCTCAATCTGTATTTCTTTGTGCTATGGGGCACCTTCAAACACCCCAGTAGTTCTATTGCTCCTCCAAGGTTACATCCCTGCTGTGTCAACAAAAAACTTCAACAAATGATATTGAAATTGAATTCTCATCTCAGCACTTACAGTATCTCACATAGAAAAATGCATTGATTCAAAGGTTATCAGAACACAGAACTATGTTTCAACGCAATGCCCAAACTTTCCCGTCTGATCACATTTAAGGAGCAATTTTGGAAATTGGTGTAATTTGTGCAGCCTGGCACTGTTAACAGGACCAAAGGATCTTGTGTTCTAGCAGAATGCCACTGATGAGAATTTTATATTGCTTCCGAATACCAAACGAGGTCAAAGCGAATGGATATTATCTTAAAGGGATACTGTCATGGGGAAAAAAATTTTTTTCAAAATGAATCAGTTAATAGTGCTGCTCCAGCAGAATTCTGCACTGAAATCCATTTCTCAAAAGAACAAACAGATTTTTTTATATTCAATTTTGAAATCTGACATGGGGCTAGACATTTTGTCAATTTCCCAGCTGCCTCTGGTCATGTGACTTGTGCCTGCACTTTAGGAGAGAAATGCTTTCTGGCAGGCTTCTGTTTTTCCTTCTCAATGTAACTGAATGTGTCTCAGTGGGACATGGGTTTTTACTATTGAGTGTTGTTCTTAGATCTACCAGGCAGCTGTTATCTTGTGTTAGGGAGCTGTTATCTGGTTACCTTTCCATTGTTCTTTTGTTTGGCTGCTGGGGGGGGGGAAAGGGAGGGGTGATATCACTCCAACTTGCAGTACAGCAGTAAAGAGTGATTGAAGTTTATCAGAGCACAAGTCACATGACTGGGGGCAGCTGGGAAATTGACAATATGTCTAACCCCATGTCAGATTTCAAAATTGAATATAAAAAAATCTGTTTGCTCTTTTGAGAAATGGATTCCAGTGCAGAATTCTGCTGGAGCAGCACTATTAACTGATTCATTTTGAAAAATGTTTTTTTCCCATGACAGTATCCCTTTAAGTAAAAGTAGGGGGGGTACAACAATGGTATTCTAGGCACTAAGACGGCATTACATCCAAAATAAAAATCAAAGTGTAAGTGAAGAAGGGGATTTGAAGGTGGAACCTGCTTAATTAGAGTGTCAACAATGGGCGCCCTTACCAGTCACACCAGAGGAAGGAAGTTCATGCCCTACAGAGCTTACGATCGAAGGGCTCTCAACATAATATTATTAGTTAGATACATAGCTAATAGAAACCTCAGACATGGCTAAGCGCCAAACTGCCAACAAACCAGGAAAAAAAGTTTCAACCAATAAATAACATTTTCCTTTGTGGCTGTGGGCAGATAGTTAAGCAGTACAGTACATCTGCAGTGTTTTTTATAGCAGGGATAATAAAACCTGCATAGCTGAGCTCTCTGCTGCTGCTTTATTGTGCAGCTAACCCAACAGAGGCCACTGACGCTCACAAACATTGAATAACTATGAGACCTCACCATTCTGCTGTTAATACTCTGGGGTAAGGAAAAGGCTGCATACAATGGGAGGGAAAATATACTCCCCTTATAAATAAAGTGTATCTTCCATGTATACATCTTAAAGCAGACTTATTGTGACTAGAGTAGACCATTACTTATTGGATATTTGCATTTATATCTATGGAAGCGAGCTACCATGGGGCTTTTCTGTGATCAATGGCTTAGCACCATGTTGCAGCACTAGACACACTTCAGTACTATTTCAGTCTAGTTAGAATGTCTCCATAGAGACAAATAGTATGGCAGATCCCATGTACACTACAGGCATACAGCAATGCCATCAGGAATGAATGAATTGTATAACTACAGTAGTGTCTATGGTACCATTGTGTGTGCTCATGAGTCTGAATGTCAAATGGAGATTTTGTTTATGGGGTATTATGGTTCAACATGAAACATGTAGTTGATGCATTTCATGACATGCCACATATTTTAAGATTATGGGTACATTATATTCAATAATAATGTCCTACAATGAAGTTTGTGAAGCTCTTGAGCAAGCTAGGGGGCATTGAATTTCCTTAGAGGACTTCATCAAGCCTAAGGAGCCTCCGACCCTGGTTTATATCATACTAGAAGCTAATTTTGAGGTGAATCACAGTTGTCTTAGAATACAAATGTCTTTCAAAGATGTGTATGACAGTCCTGAACAGACGTCCGCCACTAAAATTACGCAGAGGATCACATGAGGCCAGATGAGTGTCCACATCTGGTCTACATCAAACTAAAAGTTACTTCTGGGATGAATCCCAATAGTTTTAAAATACCAACATCCACAACACTTGTGTGCAACTTATCATATGCAGTTGCCAGATAATTTGACATATGTCCTATTTTAAAAATAGGGGTACATTATGGTAAAAATTATACTGTTTCTCCTGCAAAGAAGTCTATGAAGCTCTTGAGCAAACTGGAACCATGGAAATCCATTGGAGGACCACATAAGGCCCACAGGGCTGGAGACAACATCATCCTAAAAGTTGATTTTAAAAAGAACCACCACTATAAAACTTCTGTAAGAAATGCAGGGTAACAGTAAATTGTATCTAAATGTATTTTTCCTTTAAAGCCACTCCCGTTTTACCATCACAAAAGCCTGAAAGTGATTCCCTATTGTGCTGGAGAATACTGCAATAAACTGTACAATGCAACCAAATTATCTAACAGTCAATACAATATACAGATTTCCTGAGTAGTTAGGTAAAAGGGCACTAGGGGTCGAGACACAGGTCATCACACAGCGTATAAAGGTCAGGACAATTAAAGATGAATGTAATAAAGAGAGAAACCTGCCACTTTCTATTAAAATGTAAGTATCAATTCAGATGCACGAATGCACGGAGCGTGGACAAACGCAAGGATGCAGCAACCACCATAAATCTGCTCTACGTAACGATAGTGACAAATCAGCCGCTCACATTTGCACAGATATTCGTCACAATGGAGTCCACAAGGCACTTTAATCCTCAGATCTCGTAAAACTCTACAAAAGCAATTAATCAAGCCTTACATTTTTATGAAGAAAATGTAATTGCTTCTTTTTTTCCTTTTTTTATCTCCTGTAAACTAGAGAGATGAAGAGCAAAATTGATCATGAAATGTTAAGATGGATCATGGAGTGAAGGCGCGTGAGACATGAGAAGATTCCATTAGGGAACGTTTGAAGTTCCTCACATTTGCCACAAGTGGGAAAAAATGGTTTATGTTAGAGCAGGGCATGCTTAGTCTGGATTTCTTAAATAAAGTATAGAGTGAGACAGAGTATTTTTTTTTTACATAACCAAGATTGTTGGATAATTTGATACATTATTTTGTCTATTCTACAGGGGTTTCCATCGTAGTTTGATTAAGATGCACTTAAACTGAAGAAGAGACTGTTTGGGTGCTCTTGGTAATATAAACTTTTCCTAGGGTGCATTTCTTTTCTCCATTCCCAAGTCATGGCCATATATGTGGATCAGGGAACAGCTGTGTATAGAGCTAGATTATTAATAGAGGGACTTAAGCTGGCTATGCACAGTGAGATCTTGCCTGGTAACCAAACCAGCAAATCTTTGCCCAATTTGATTGGTCATCCATGCTCTTGGCCAAATCAGGCTGCTATGATCATTGATCAGTGGAGACCACTCATACGAGGACTTCATCAATGCACCAATGTGGTCCTCATCTAGCGGAATTTGAAAACCTGCCATCTGGCCAGATACTTACTGGGTAGGTCCTCCCAAGGGAACCATACATGGCCAATAACTTTTATACTCAGTCTGGAGAGGCTAATTCAGGAGATTTTATTGGCCTGTATATGGACAGCTTTAAATTTTAAATTCCACCAGGGAAGTGTATAATTTCTAAAATGAGCTGTGGGAAGCTGCCTTGTCTCATAATTTCCTTTAAAGAAATATACTTTGGGCAACATAAATGAACACAACTAGGGCTTCCCTAAAATTCTACCAATTTAAAATGCTGATGACAATTTGCCTATAAAAAGGGAATACTTGATGGTTTCAGGATCAGGAAAGGGTCCCATTTCATTTCAGCCAAACAAGAATCTAATCTGAGACTTTTTAGATTGTGTGGCTTATTATGGAATGGAATGGCATCTGATAAACCCCGGAATCCTACACTAAAGGCCCCCATAATAACACGTAGCAATCTCAGGCTATAACTATTTAGATTTCCTCAGAATGAAACATCTGCACATCCAGTTGAGCGTGGTATTAGTTTAGATGTCAGGTAGGTTCAATATTAAGGCAAAATGTGTCCATGAGTTGTGCTGCTCCTGCCTCATCGAGAAACGTTATCCCTGCCTGGTCCACTAAACCCATATGTGCTGTTCTGCCTCCGCTTCCTTCTGTGCATTATCACCGCTTGTAAAGATGTTACTCTGATATATCAAGCAAAGCAAATGTGCAATCTGTTACATCCGATGTGGATAAATGTTCCAACACTTCTGTAACAGCAGCAAGAAAGATCTAAGCCTTTGGTTATTCTGGGCGTTGGAATTTGATCTGACAGCTAATTTCATCTCTTGGATGAGTACAGCATTTGCAAGCATTGTATTCATAAGAGGCGGCATAAGAGTGGGATGTAGTTGTCCTCTATCCTACGCAAGTTAGGAAGCAATAGCACATGGAGATGTGGAGCCCTATACTTACTGTTTGCCTATAGCAGGTATTAAAAACAGGGTTTCATTGTACCTCAAGCAATACATCTTGTACTGCAGCTGACCCAAATATTTGAGCTGTCCATATAAACACCAATAAAATTGTATTGAATGATTGTTGGCTTGTGTATGTTGAGGGAAACTGTTCTCAGTGATATCTTAACACCATGGATACAGTCGGTTGGGCCACAGTGGAGCAATAGAAATGTGGCTTCATGGCAAAATACCACCAGTATGGTATGTGTCCATTAAACTGGTTTGATTTGGGAGCATGACTCACATAGTTGTGTGTAAGTTATATCCCATTGAGGTGGACTCAAGATGGACCACCCTGAAAACTCACTCATACAAGTACCATCTGTAAAGAAAAACAACCCAGTGAATAGCATACAGTAAATATCCACATTACCCAGGATATTGTATAAGGGAGATATTTATGCTAATTACTATAATGTTTTACTCCACCGTTGGCACGGTTGGGGTGTGTATGAGTGCCTTGTCACATCAAAGTCTGGCACAGAGAAGATATGACTGTGCCATAGTCTTGCTGAGCATAAAAATTGATAGACGCCCTCCAATGACCTCACATTGAGAGCCATAATCTCCAACAACAGTAATTAATTTATAAAGGCCTAGTGCCAGAAATTAAACCACCACTAATGCAACAGCTTAATGTTTTTGTATCACTGAAGGCTGGCAGAGAGTGAGGCTGGTAGGAGGCAGTTTGTAGACGTTGCACTTACAGAGACTGAAGATCTACATTCCTGGTACAGCATGATCATCCAAATGAAATGAAGAGCTTACAACTCCATCTGATGTTTCCAGTGCCACTAACTGTTTAAGTTGCTTAAGTACAAGGATATAATAGTGTTTTAAAATTCATTATCGATTCTAGAGCTCAGATACATCAATGTCACAGAAGAGAAAAGGCCAAGCATAGCAGCACTGAGTTACTCATAGTCTTGATCAGCTGCCTCATTGTTCATGGAAAAAGTATATTATCTGTATGGTAATATGCCCAGTCTTATAAAATGGTATTAATTATCAACAGAATGAAACATGGCATATTTAACTCCATCTATAGGCAGAAGGGACCCTCCCAGTTCCACATCACAATCCTTTTCCTTGATTTCACAAGACAGTTGTGCAGTATGACTGCCCAACCCACCCTCAAGGATACTATCCTGCTTTTTTCCAGGTAGATTTCATAGGGCTTGCAGCCCTCGCCACCTCATTTTAATCTGCAGAAAATAGTAAACATACAATTTAAAACCTGAAAAAAATATAATAATTACAGTTATTATCATAATAATGATAATAATGAGAAATGAAATGCGAAACGGAAAAAAAAGTTTCCCTTCCAGCAACAATGAGTATCCATGTGAATAAATCCCTTGTCTAATTATGTAATTATGAATAATCTTAAAGACCAAGCTCATTTACAGCGGCAATGTGTTTCTTTGTGATATTCATCCTTTTCCATACAATCAACAAAAGCCTTAAGAGCAGAAAAAAAACTGGAAGGAACAATGGATTTCGATGAAACTTTTGTATGAATTCAGCCGTTTTCTGTAAAGTTCCTAAGACTTTCGGGAGGGGAGGGGGGGAGGTTGCAGTCAGCTCACTAATTCCCTGACCTGCTCATGTTGTGCATTTTACTTTTCTTCATTTAATCCTTTGCTTACCCTTCCATCTTCTGTGGAAGAAAACACTGAAGAAATGGAAAGCTGCGCCTGTAAGTCAGTGGAGGTTGGGACCACTACACAACTCCCTTTGGACCAAAGTGGGCTGCTCCTCGCACCTTGTACCATGTTATACAAAGCAGGTGCAAAAAGTATATGAGTGTATGGTGCATATATAGATGAGCACACTTTTCAATTAGACAGCACCAAGCAAGGAAGTTTTCTTAAAAAGCCTTTATTCAAAGTGCTTTACTCGGACAGATATACAGCAACGTTTCAGGCTAACAAATAGCCTTTCCTCAAGCTTAAGGAAAGGCTATTTGTTAGCCTGAAGCATTGCTATTTATCTGTCTGAGTAAAGCCCTTTGAATAAAGGCTTTTTAAGAAAAATACCTTGCTTGGTGCTGTCTAATTGAAAAGTGTGCTTTAAGTTAAACTGGAAGTGGCTGCCTGAGATGTGCACCTGACTACACTGGAATTTGTTGGTGAGTGCTGACTTCTTATCCTGTGCACATATATATGAGTACAGGTAGGCACAAGTATGGCATTTTGATTGGTGCTGATGCACACGCCTACAGCTGTACTGTGTGATCATAAATTAACTTTTTACTGTATATGTATTCTATATGGGGGCCATTTCTGCCCCACCATAAAACGGTCACACCCAAGTCACAGCTCCTTTATAGTCTGCACAGACAGTAGAAGGTTTCCCTGTCTCTATATTATCTCCTACTGTTATAATCCAGGCAGCATGCCAAACACTGGATCGAGACCATTGCCAAACAGGAGGAACAGTCAGGGGACAATTATTGATTGTAAGATAATCAATGTTTTCCATTTCTCAGTTCAGTTTCTGCTCAGTTTCTCAGTTCAGGGACAGCTCTGTGAATTCCTTGGACAACATATTTGCTACTTTTAGGGACAACCTTGGCCCATTCCTTAGCAATATTTATCAGTTAGAGCAGCATCTATCTAACTAGTTATACCCCCTTAGTCAAGTGGTTGATGTTTCCTGGAACTGAGTATAGGTCCTTCACCAACCAGACACCTACTTGTTATGGGGTGAGATAACAGGCTGAAGTGCAGCATAAATCAGATTCTGTAGATTATTGTACCTGTTGTAGGAGGGCTGTGTGTAAGGACATGATCTGTGAATTAGTTGACGCTGTCAATTTCAGTGATCCCCAACTAGTGACTCACAATTAACCAACCCCTTGGATGCTGGAACAGGTGCTTATTTTAGAAGTCCTGGCTTGGAGGCTAGTGTTGGTTGCATAAAAACCAGATGTACTGCCAAATAGAGCCTCTTGTAAGCTTCCAGTCCACATAGGGGCTACCAAATAACCAATCACAACCCTTATTTGGCACCCCAGGGTGCTTGTGTTGCTCCCCAACTATTTTTACATTTGAATGTGGCTCACAAGTGCAAAGGATTGGGGACAACTGCTCTATATAATGAATTAAATATGATATTAGATCAGCAAACACTTTTCACATTGAGAAAATATAAATTGAAATCTTAATATCGGCTTCATGAACAGAGGTTTACTGTGTCCATGCTACCAGTTTAGTAATCTAGGTTACTGAGTTAGGGCTAACTTTACCCCCAATGCTATACAGAACATAAAGTGTATTAGCCAGACACATGTTAATGACGGCTGAAAGTAAGATGAGGATGCCAGGTTTATAATAATAGGTGACATATACCTTGGTATCATTTGACAACTCATTTAGGCTTCCCGAACTGAAATAAATGCTGGACTACAATGACCGCCTCTGGCATTTATTAAGGTGACAAATTAAAGTGATGTAGTGGTAACTATGATGGCAACACATCTGGGTTTTTTTTTTAGAAGAAGACTTAACCTTGAATTTGTCATTTAATCGAAGTGATTATGCACACATTCCATCATTTAATTAGTAGGCTATTAACGGACATATGGCTGGAGTTACAGAGGCAATCTGCTGGCTCTTAGTTCCCAATATGTTCTTTGACTTTATGTACTTTTGTCCACCTTATCAAGCTACTTTCTCTCCAAAATTAGTGAGATTTTCTACTATAATGGCTCATAAGGATGATGATAAAGCTGTCTTACAAGAAAGCATTTGATTGGTTAATAAAATATGGGTTATATAAATGATAACACGTTATAAAATACACATCCCCCCCCTAGTTTTGTTTGTATATTTGCTTTGTTACCTATGATCATTACTGTGGTACCTTCCATTACAAACTGTAAAATATAACTAATTTAAAAGCATGATTCCACCCAAATAGCCACAAAATGTTTTGACCTCCCATTTACAAAATTAATATCTCGACTCCCTCCCAAAGAAGTTTTTTTTTTGTATGTGCCGCATTAAAATCACCTTTGTGAATAAAAAGAGATAATTGGTGTGAACAAGTTAATGCGCCCTGTCGGCTCGTAGCTTTTATCCAATTTCATTTAAGTGATTAATGCTCTGTAATTCTAGAAATGTGATTTCCGGCTCATCTCAAGGTTGCACAAACAATGTAAAATGTATCTGTGGCAGAAAACAGGTTTTCCCAGAATGAAAATACCAACCCCCACGTAACAAGTCACAGGTGGCACCATGTGCTCTTCGTAAGACATTTTCCAGTGCATAATAAAATATATGTTTGGGTTTGGGGTTTGAAACCATGTGGATGGTATTAGTACTGGGTGCCTATGGCTTGCTTTAACCGTGGCATCAAATTATAAATAATTACCAACCACTCAAGCCAAGGCAGATTTTTATTAGAGATACACCAAATCCAGGTTTCGCTGAATACTAGCATTGCTGCAGGACTCAGGTTAGGCTAATCTTTAGTATCCAACCAAAGAGAACCAGACTGTAAAGTCATATGGCCTATTATGGGTTCTTTTATTGCAGGAGACCACAGTATATTTTTATTGTAGTATTCCTTCCTACTCCCATGTTGAGAAGAAGAGAGATAGTAACAGGGAAAGAAGAGTGAGGGAGGTTGGGAAATTTTACCTTAGGCAGCAGAATGGCCCAACATGACCAAAGTAGTTCAATAAAAGAAAACCAAAAGAGAATGTAAAGTCATCTGGCCTTAAGGAACTAGGTAACTTTTTGGGGCTGATTCACTAACTTCGAGTGAAGGATTCGAAGTAAAAAAACTTCGAATTTCGAAGGTTTTTTTGGGCTACTTCGACCATCGAATGGGCTACTTCGACCTTCGACTACGATTCGAAGTAAAAATCGTTCGACTATTTGACCATTCGATAGTCGAAGTACTGTTTCTTTAAAAAAAACTTCGACCCCCTAGTTCGGCAGATAAAAGCTACCGAAGTCAATGTTAGCCTATGGGGAACTTTTTTTGATCGAAGGATATTCCTTCGATCGAAGGATTTAATCGTTCATTCGAAGGATTTAATCGTTCGATCGAAGGAATTATCCTTCGATCATTCGATCGAAGGAATTATCCTTTGATCATTCGATCGAATTTTCTGCACTAAATCCTTCGACTTCGGTATTCGAAGTCGAAGGATTTCAATTCCTAGTCGAATATCGAAGGTTAATTAACCCTCGATATTCGACCCATAGTGAATCAGCCCCTAAGTGTAGTGAACTAGGGAATAGTTTGGGACTTTACCTATTGATTCATTTTTTGGAGGTTTTAAAGCCATATGCTGAGCAGGTAAAAATGCAGTGGTTAAAATGCTAAAAATTGCCATCAACCTGCCATCAGCCCACTCTTTGTAAGGCCATTTAGAACACAGATGTTGACAGTTGGCAACTTAAGGAACCCTAAGCGACAGATTTGTCTCTTTTCAACAAAGGTCATGCAGCCATAGCAGGATTCATTTTTAGCATGATGTAGGCATTTATATTGTATGGTTATGAAGGATTTCATTCATTTAGGTCATTGTATATCTAGTAAAAGTACATATAGAGCAACTGGACTTGCTGATTAATCATTGAAGATGTTTCACTACTCATCTGAGCAGCTTCTTCAGTTCATCTGACTGGGAAGGGAAATGCTTAGCATATAAACTCTTCCAATAATCCAATCACAATGGTCCGGTGTAACTATCCAATGAGATGACAAGTGAACCTCATAGAGGTTGTGATTAACTACACAGCAATCACAACCTCGGTGAGTTTCACTTGTCACCTCGTTGGATGGTTAATTTACCCATTTCTTATACCGCATATATATGGTAAAATTTGGATTGCAGTTTGGAAAGCGTGAAACCTAAAAAAAATGAAGCAAAAAAAGTAGTAAAACCAGAAAATAAAATTGGTTGGAAGCAAAGGCCGCAACAACTGTATGAACGCGCCAATAAACTTGCTGTGAATAAAAACGTTTTATTTGGCCGGTGAAATTCACAGCAGTGCCTGCAATAAAATCTAATGGAGCATGAGCTACTGTGTCGTCCCCTGGGTAATGATCATTAGCCCAGGCACTGTGAGAGAAAGGACATGGTTTAACCCAGAGAGACAATCAGCAGGATTCCAGCTGTAATAAAACTACAACTCCCAGAATTCCCTAGCTTGGGGAGAAGGGAAAGGAATCACTGGGAATTGTAGTTCTGTAGCAACTGAAGGGCTAAAAGTGATTATTCTATCATACAGTATATTCTTTATAGTCTTTTAGATGCTCGAAGTTAGAAATATACTGGCCATATAATAAAATAAGAATTTATATGTCCAAGGGAGTTACCATGTTAAAGGGGGTACAATTCTGGTATGGTCAGTTAACCCATTGTAATTAATACGGAACTAAGGTTAGAATAATGAGAGCAAATGTCTGATTGGTTAAAACATGAACCCCATAACCTCTTACTCCCATACGTAATAAAAGGCAGTAAGTTTGCCCAGGTGCAGCTACCCATAGCAACCAATGAAATGTTTGCTTTTATACAGGTGACCAGTAAATGCTACCTGCTGATTGGTTGCTATAGGTTATTACATCTGGGCTAATTTAATGAGGCTCAGTATACAAAGTGGATTTTTTACCCACAATGCAACTGTTCAAAAGGACACAATTGTTCTGAAAACCTTTTATTTTGGGATGCTGCTATTTTAGGGGCTCAGCATCTAAGCCCGAATCTTTACACATAAGCATGCTGTGTCTGTTGGTGCAAGTTTCTGTGGGAACCCTGGCTGGGCCTACTACCATCTTTGAGGGGGCAGTAGCTCTGGAGTTCTCCTGAATCTCAACTGAAGAGACTGGTGGGCTGCAATGGTGCTTTCACAGCTTTAGATGCAAGTACCTTTGATGAATGGCACAAATTAACAAAGAAAGTCCTAGGGGACAAAGTGGCTAACGATAGTGACAATTTGCCAGCGTTACCATCCGCAGGGACATCACATATTCACTAACAGGCGTCAATTTGCTAGAGAAACAGATTGTCGCTAGTGTTCATTCGCACACTATCGACAGGCGACTTTTCGTTCTGGCGAAAGGTAGTTACTCTGCAAATTCAGTAAACTGTCGATTTTACTGAACGTTACCTCTTTCGCCAGGTTTGACTTCGCCACCTCAGACCAGACGAAGTGCTAAAAAGTACTTAGATCTTCCTCAATCTTCTGTCACTTAGATCATATCCTGTGAGCCGAAAATGCATTCAAGTTCAAAAAACACTGGCGACTTTTCCTTTTTTTAAGCGGGATTGCCTGCAAAAGTTATAACTTGAACTTTTTTTGGGTAACCGGTTTTCTCCAGACATTTCATAACATATGGAACATTAATTTTACAGTGGGCTCATGTGTAATTATTAACTCTCTTGTCTTTATTAAGGTTCCCTGGACATTTTTAATAAAAAGTGGTAACTTCAAGCATTTGCACCAACATTTATAATAAAGACGTCCATACAACTTTAAATTACCCGCCGTATGCAAATTGACCTAAGCGCAAGATCAGTAGCGAGTGCTAGGCACAAAGCAAAAAGTCGCCAGAGTTTGACGCCCAGGATGAAACTTTGCATATTAGTGAATTGGAGTAGTCTTAGCGCATTTGCGCCTGCCGAAGTGGTGCGAGGTGTGCGAAGATGATATTGGCGGAAATTTGCCCGTTAGTAAATCTGCCCCCTAGTGTCTTTACATAACCCTATTTATTGATAATAGTTCTGTAGTTGCGTCTTAAGGGAATATTTCTACTGTAATATTTTAGACCACCCATATCTACCCTGGATACACCCTATTACACCCAGCCAAATCTCTGGTTCCTTAATACTTAGAGTAAAGTTCCAAAGGTTGTAAAGATTGAAGTCTGGAGGCTTAAATGTTATTGCTGCTTCCTCTCGTACTGCAGAGATGCACTGGCTCCTGAGCACCAAGGAGAATCAGTGAGTGCAGCGCATGTAAGGGTAGGTTACAATATTGGTAAGAGATAAACACTACAATGCCACAAGCCAGGCGTCTAGTTGCCATGTAATACTATCATTCCGCAAGCGGTTACAAAATGGAAAGGACAGGAGGAAGCTTTTTAACCTCCCCCAGGGGCTTTTTTTCCTCTGGTTCCAATAAACTGCTGTAATCAACAGCTGTGACTATGACCTCTATAAATTCCCATATAATTAATTCACGTGCTTGGCAATTATTTCATCCATAAAATGTAGCTGCAAAGATAGTTAGAGGTCACAAACAAGTGTCACATTTTAACTCTAGCGCATCGCACATGTTTTATTTATATTATGGGATGTCATATCAGAAGATACAAGGGATGTTTGGCAATTTGACCTTAGCTGGGGGGGGTTTCCATCCTGGGCCCAAAACATCAACCCTACAGCCATGTAGCCATAATTACATACAATAGTTCCAATCATGATAACAACAGAAGATCAATCAAAGTTCTGCAACATATTAAAGAATCATACACAGCAACCCCACTTACTCATAGTGAAACCTCAACAGTCTCAGTTCATGTTATCTGACTCAAGGGGGCAATCATAAAACTCAAGTGGATCCATCACCATAACTGTGGTAACCTGTCATTTCTAAACAAGTAACCAACAATCAGGGTATTGATTGCACTGAAAAATGTTATATAACACCATACATATTACATATGGGGCCTCCATGACACTGAGATACTGGAACAGTCAATTGCCATTGAAATCAATGAGGGATCCTTAATACAGTATTTAATCAATATTTAATAAACAATGTCCCTTCTTTGAGCTCAATGCTGTCCAACTTTTTTTCCATGTAGTGGGCCAGTTAGTCGTTCATGGGCTGGAACATATCATTTTAAAAGTAGGGAGGGGTGTGTGTATGGATGCTGGGTTTTCATTTGGAGGGGTTGAACTTGATGGACTTTGTCTTTTTTCAACCCAATTTAACTATGTAACTATGTAACTATGTAACTATGTCACAAACAACTGTCTATGGAGCCCATAGGTAGGTAGAAGTGCCATAAATATACTTGTGAAGGTCAAGGGTCCTCAAGATGGACAGCCCTGTCCTATCTGATAATTGACAATTGTCTTAACCTGTAAGTGTTAGACTAAGGGGTTTATTTACTAAACTCCGAATGCAAAAATCACGAAAAAATTGGACTTTTAAAAAAATCACACATTTTTTGGAATTTATTAAACCCCAAGGAAAAGTCTGAATCATAAAATCCGGCACCTCAGACCTGTCAAAGGTCAATGGGAGAAGTCCCAATGATTTTTTGATGTTCACTGGGTTTTGTGCAAAACACCACAGTTTTCGGAATTTTCGAGGAAAAATCAGATTTTCAGATGAATCCGAAAAAATCAGATGAAAAATCCCAAAAAATCTTGAAAATCTGATTTTTTCCTGCAAAGCAAATTCTCAGGAAAATGTAATAATAAATAAGCCTAAGGAAACCGAGCGGTTTGTAATAGAAAATATTGAGATAAATTCGGACTTTGATAAATAACCCCTGAAGTGCCAGCCGAGAGTTCTTTATCTATCGCCCCTGCAGGCATGCTGCTACAGTGATGTTGAGTTTCTATGAGTTACAGTTGGCTAATACAGCCTGCCTGGCTTTGTAATTATCAAGGCACTTATATTACACAATATATTAATGCCTATACAGGAGGCCAGCCCATGATAAAAAATAGCAACCATATTGGATTTGAACATGCAAAAAATAAATACCCACGCAGATGCTAAAGAATAAGAAAATATTCCTATTATAATTAATTACATATAAACATTGACATGCAAAATACACCCATATCCACTCCACAGCCCATTATAGATCCAGTTTAAAGAAAGCAGCAAATATAAAATAATAATCCGCCAGCAAGCAATGAGTTAACCTGGCAATAAAAAAATCAGTCTTAGCCATTTGGTGATCCCAAAAGCCATCTAATCCTCTCATTGTTTCCTAGACTCCACGATCAATAAAAAGTTGTTAGAGAATTATTTAGTACAAATAAAAGTTATAATGAGAATGGATTTTTTTCCCCCGGCATAAATAGTCTTTAGTGTGAGCAATTCATTTGTCATATTTTTTAACTAAAATAGCCCTGCCACCCAAATTAAATCTTTAATCGCCACTTAATTTTGGGCTCCCGACATTCAACTTTAGAGCACTGCTGTAATGGTGATTATTAAATAGAAAAAGAAAGAATAGTTTTGTGTAAATATTTATCAAGAGGAGGCACCAACTTATTACATGCACTTATCCACATAAAGTGATAAATACGGGCTCTACTAGCCAATTGGTAGAGTTATCAAAATTAAAAAAATTTTACTAGATTTTTCTTACCAAATTTCACTCAAGTAAAACTACTTCTAAAATATTTATCACTTGCTGCTTGTAATTTGCTTGAAAAGACTCAAGAAAATGTAATAATAGCGCTATGGTTAGGATCATAAAGGGTCATGGTTATGGTTAGGGTTATAATGATAGAGCAACTCCGGAAATTCTCAACAATTGTTGAGAATTCTCATTTAATTAATGGAAAGATTGTTATCCAAAGGATCGTTTGCCCATGGGACAGCTTTTGCCAGGTTTGAGCTCCCACATCATTTTGTTAAAATAAATAAATAAATAAAACGAAAGAAGAGAATGAACAAAATTGAAATCTCATAAATCTGCCCTTAACCATATATTCTATTTTAATGTGTCACAAGGTTTAACTACATTGATGAAACGAATAGTGATGTGCGAATTTGCGAAGTTTCGCTTCGCCGAAAAATTTGCGAAATTCGCGAAACGGCTAAAAATTAGCAAAACGGCGTCCGTTTTTTCAAAAAAAAAAATTTTACGCCGGCGAATTTTTCCCGCGAATTTTCGCGGGCATTTCGCGAATTTATTCGCTGGCGGCAAATCCCGCAAATTCGCCGCAAATTCGCGCCTGGCGAATAAATTCGCCCATCACTAGAAACGAATGCAGGTATGTAGATAATCTACATTTTAAAGGCTCCACTCGCTAACATAATTTGCTTTGAATGTGTCCCCGAATACAAATTAGTGCTGCCCATGATTTTCCTTGTCATGGACGTTTTGCCTTCTATTTCCTATATTTGGAGGCCAGCTTATTCTAAAACAATTGTATCATATGAAGAGGTCAATAAAGAGCTTTGCAAATCTGAGGCCTACAAAAAATATCCTACAGGGTTCATGGGACTCCAATTGGTCCTCCAAATGGACAGCCCCAATGCAACTGAATCAAGGAATTTAAGGCACACAATGAGAAGAAAATCTTTTATTACGACTTCTCCAAAACCAGCTAGATATCATGAACAGCTAAGAAAAGCTTTTTGTTACAGGTATCCACCCATGACTAGTAGTATAGCGAATAACTGGCCCACTTAGGAGGTTATTTATCAAAGGTTGAATGATATCATTTTTTTGAACTCACAATCCGAATTGTATTTTATTTAAGAAAAACTTGAATGGAGAAAACTGGATTCAGTGAGTTTGAGTTGCGAAACACAAAAACTCTAATTGATTGAGTTTTCCCCAGGGAAAAACTCTAATCTTTTGAATCATTACAGTTTTTGGGCAAACCCCTAGGAAAAAAACTTTAAAATCTTGGAGGCTATTAACATCTTCAAATGGTTCAAGGGACCTCTGCCATTGACACCAACATGACATTGACAGTTTTTTTGTATTCAAGTTATTTCCAGGGCCAGGGTATTACACTGTATAAATCTTAAAAAATTAGCGTTTTATTGAAATAACTGGAAACATTTTAGTTTTTTAACCCAAAAATGTGAGTTTTGACAAAAAAATCAACTTGAATGGAGAAAGCTGGATTCAATGAGTTTGAGTTGCGAAACACAAAAACTCAAATTGATTGAGTTTTCCACAGGGAAAAACTCTAATCTTTTGAATCATTAGAGTTTTTGGGCAAACCCCTCTGAAAAAAACTTTAAAATCTTGGAGGCTATTAACATCTTCAAATGGTTCAAGGGACCTCTGCCATTGACACCTACATGACATTAACAGTTTTTTTGTATTCAAGTTATTTCCAGGGCCAGGGTATTATAAATCTTAAAAAAATTGCGTTTTATTGAAATAACTGGAAACATTTTATTTTTTTTAACCCAAAAATGTGAGTTTTGACAAAAAAATCAACTTGAATGGCGAAAGCTGGATTCAGTGAGTTTGAGTTGCGAAACACAAAAACTCAAATTGATTGAGTTTTCCACAGGGAAAAACTCTAATCTTTTGAATCATTAGAGTTTTTGGGCAATGAGTTTCCTGTACATGGACAATGAAGGTAAAACTTATCTAGATATAAGGGATATTTTATATAAACTGATGGTTCCAAGCTCGGTACCATGGCAACAGTGAAATGATATGTAGAACAAATATTCAACAAAATCTGCACTGTCACTTGTTCTTTCCCTAAAGTCTTCTAGTTTGTTTGTTTGTTTTTTCCCAATCACAAAAAAAAATAATTAAGAATTAAAGATCATTACGGAAACAAATTTAATAAACATGGAGGAACAGAAACCATATTGAGGGTTCATTTTTCATTTCAACGGCAGGATAGAGCAGCGCATAGTTCCATGATTGCTTTCTCTACATTTAATGAAGACGCAGCACAGCTCTTTGTTAAACTAATTTACACTATAGATCAAACTACACGGAATTTCCATATATCTCAACTGTCAACTGATTGTTAATGAGGGTGGAGGCTGCTGTGATGTATCTTGACAAAATTAGCATTTAAGCAGACTTGGAAAAAATAAAAGAAGTGGGAGAACTAATGGTTTCATTGGGTTCCAAAGAACTCTGTCAATAAAAAGGGATTGCGACAAAGAAGAGGTTAGATTAAAATGTTGATTTGAGTGTAAGTAACTCATGACACCCTCCTTCCAAAATAGAAACAGTGATTATTTAAAGGTGAAGTAAACCCAAAAATAAAATGTTGCCAAATCAAATAGAATAGAATTCTGCACAACTTTCCATTTTGCATTAATTAACTATGTCTAATGACGTTATAGTTATTAATAATTGCAATTAAACTTCAAAATCATTAAAAAAATTTAATTAATGCTTATTGGAAAGTTGATTAGAACTGGATTTTCTTTCATAAGGCAAACTTTTATATCTGAGTTGACAAACCCTTTAATCCATCTTTTCCCACTAAATATCCATTTAATAATAAACTATTTCAGATTTAGCATGGGAAAATAAGGGCCTACCACATTGGACAATGGCTTTATAGTTATCTACAGTATAATTGCAATTGAAAGAAGTATCTGTCTTTACCTTTCTACAGTATTTCTTGGACTGGTGGGTTTGACTTTTGAAACAAAGTAACAGAACCCAGCTGAGGAGAGCTGACTTCTGCAACATTGTTTTAAAAGAGATGGAACCAGCTGTGCAGAAATGGAGAGACACACACACTGCTTTCAATAGCAATTCCATTTACAAATAACTTCAAACTCATTAAAAATGTGTAATTAATGCTTATTGGAAAGTTGCTTAGAATGAGATTTTCTTTCATAAAGCAAACTTTTATATTTGAGTTGACATGCCCTTTAATCAGTTTTTCTCCCACCCAAATAGCATTGCCGTTTAATACTAAATTATTTCAGATTTAGCAGGGAAAACAATAAAATCCTAATAAACTGGATAATGTGAAGTCAAAAAGGAGAAACGTTTGGGCAATGTCCTACTCCAGTTACATGCCCACTCCACAACCCAAAGTTCTGTTCCTTTTGGAGTTCATGATTCAAGGCTGTGCCGCTTAAAGAAGGGTTCATTGGGTAACAATATTGAACAGTGGTAGAGACACAATCACAAAGTCAGCACAATGGAGCTATTGCATGCTGGGTAAAACCCTTTGCGCTATTACATAAAAATGCAACAGTTTAGGGGCTGGTATCTCTACCACATGTAGGGAGGTGGCTGACCTTCCAGTCTAAGCACCAAGCTTGAAGAGGTTCTGGGTGTATTAATCATCTCTACTATGTGGTAATATTTAGCAGTGTTACTAACTTGTTAACATTGATGTTTACTTGCAGGTATTATTTATAAGAATGTAAATGAAAGATTCATAATTAGTAATTAATGGCATGTTTTAGTACATTTTTGAGACAATTTCCAAATTTGAGACAAGTTTGAAAGAATCTCCACCAGATTTTTTTTATTCATACTAATTTAGTAGCAGGAAGGAAACTTGCTATAACGATTGACTGCCCGTTATTATTATGGTCGTTATCTTAATCCCTTTAATTACTCTGGATCACTAAGCATTAGCAGAGCTGAAGGTTATACTTTGCACGGAGAATATATCTGCTTAACCTTGTAAAACAGCATGTCTTGAAACAAAGTGGTTTAAAGAGTTTTCTTAAAACCTTGGCCCAACCAGGATGGGTTGGTCCCAATAGTGAAAAATGGAAAATAAGACTATAAATTTTGTGTTGCAGAAGAACTATGCAAACTATGCAAGAACAGTATATCCATTGTGTCACAGTAGTAGGAAGGGATATTTATCCCAGAATGCTTTATGTGGAGAATGCGATGTTCAGTGAGGCTGGAAAAGCCAATACATACATTGGGATTGATAAGGCATCTCCTCTGGAAATGTGGAAGGGCTGTGAGTGAGGTCTATGTCCAGGAAGAAGAAATCAGGAAGTGAGGGGGTGCAACTGAGGACAAAAGCTAAAAGAATGTGACTTATTTGTTTTTTTTTACTGGAATAATTTAGCCTAATAGTGGTTGTGGCACTATGCAGGAGTAAGTTTCATATCTATACTCAATGCCAGTGGACCAGTCTGGTCTGGTTTCAGAAGAAGGAACTTTAATTTTATTTGTTGCTCACGCTTTACTGAAATGAAAAGTGCCTTGTTTTGTAGAAAACCCTGCTGTGAATAAAATGCAGGAGAATTCCAGCTTGGAGTTAATCTGGGGGTCACTGTTTTTCCTTTGAAAAATGTAATGCCTCCTTCTGCCATTTCAGTGAATCCCCACACCTCATATCCACCCAAAAACAAACATAAAATTTACAAAACAAATACGTGTTAAACTGTATGAATATCAAAGACATTTCTAGTGGAACAATTTTTCCCTTTAGATCTTTTGCCAGAGGAAAGTTATATTTTCTGCTCTTTTCTAAATGAGTGGAGAGAAGGCACTTAATTAGGCCAATTTCAGAAATATCCCGCTCTAATTGGATTCCTTCTAAAGCTAGTTATCTTAAAAGCATTACTCGTTGCGCTTGGCTGCGTCGGCTGGTGAAGTCAGCGAAAATGCAATGTTTCAGTAACGCTCAATAATTATCTCATGTGTCCGGTCATGGTTTTAGAGTAAAGCGTGGGCTTTTTTGTCTTTGTCTTTTTTTTTTTTGTTAAGTTTTGTTATTCATTTTTGAACCAGTCTTCTTGGCCAAGAGTAATTATCAAACAATTGTAGTCGATTACGCCTGAATTCATTTATCCGTCAAATGTTTCCTGAGATTCTCAAGTTTAGAAATGTATTAGTTCCTTGCACTGAGTTAATTCCCAATACAACAACAGTTCTTGGACTCTGAGGCTGCTCCCATAGCCTAGAGCGGTGGCTAGGGTGGGGTTCAGCCTTAAAGGGCACCAATCATGACCAGAATCATTTACTAAGCAAATACACTATGTGAAAGTTCAAGAAATCCGATTTTTAAAACAGTTAGAATTGTTTGTATAATGTAAATGATCAGCTCACTATTCCTTCTGCAAGATCTCCCCTATCTCCCCTGCAGTTCTAGCTGAGGCAGACATCTTGGATTTCACTGGCTCCTCCTACCTATATCTTCCCAGCCAACTGTAGCTCTGAAATCTCGCACATGCTCAGTTGAAATTCCTCGTTGCTTATCAACCCTTCTAAGCTATTTTCAAATCAGCCAAACCTCTGTCTTGG